>NW_027555847.1:91670457-91982957 GCF_003287225.1 Phascolarctos cinereus | reverse complement strand
CATCTGTGAAACAACGGGGTCAGGCTAGAGACTCCTGGAGGTCCCTTCCAGGTTCAGGCTAGGGGTCCTGGAGGTCCCTTCCAGGGTCAGGCTAGAGGGTCCTGGAGGTCCCTTCCTGGGCTAAAGCTCTCTGATTCTGACCTTCCAGGTACAACAGTAAACAAGCTTCAAGAGGTTCAGGTACCCCTTCTTGATCAGTTTTGGTGTCAAATCCTCTATGGAAACATATTCCTCATCCAGGAAGACATGATATGTGCCACTGACATGATCCATAGGAACAGCCCATGCCAGGTAAGTGCTGCTGGACTGAGCTGGCTCAGAGGAAGAAGGACCAGGTTCAGCAGGACGTTCAGGCTGGGTTGGCCACTTAAGAAAAAGGTGGGCAGGTATAGATATTTGGACAGACAGGTTTTAGAGTTCAGAAGGCAGGAAGAGATGCAGAGCAGCCCTGATGAATGGGGTGGGTAGGATCTGATTCATGAGAATCATTGGGATTCATGAGACATAGTGAACAGACTGCTATACTTGGAGTCAGAAAGACTCAGATTCAAATCTTGCCTTTTACTAGTATTTTTTACTCTGGGCAGACACCCAACTCTCTAGATTTCAGTTTCATCATCTGTAAAATGATAGGGAGTCTTTAGTTTTAGAGGAGAAACCCACTCCAGTCAGGGAAGGTCACATGAACCAAGCCACAGAGTTGGAAGAAAACAGAATGAAAATGGAGGTTAGTCCGATATGGTTGGAAGTGTTGACCCCCAAGGTTCATTCCAACTATAAATAAATCTATGATAATTTATTGAGTGCCTAATATATAAAGTGTGCTCTGCTGGAAATAGAGGCGGGGGGGGGAGGAGAAATACAAAATTTTGACAAATACATTTGTTCCTGCAAAGAAGGAAGTAAAAGTCTAGCAGAGGGATGAGACACGAACACAGGTAAATAGAAGACACAATGACCCTTCCCCTGGATGGGAGGTGATGGTGGTGAGGGAGATAGATGAATGCTGGATCCTAGGACAGATAAGGCATGAGAAGGTGATGATGGGGAACTGGACTCTAGTTTATGGAAGGGAAGGGAAAAGCCGAGGTCAGAATATCCCTAGAGAACGAGGAATCCTGGGATGGTGTGATGGGCATTGAGAGGACTGGGGCTAGGGTGCTGGAAACAGTTCATTGAGTGGTAACATCAGAGAGGTCTTAGGAGGAAGACCTAAAACTATCACAAATAGTGGGATCAAGGGAAGTTATTTGGAGGAGATACGTTTGAGCTGAAGTTTAAAGAATAGGTTTGGAGACAGGAGGGAGGAGGAAATGATGCAGGAGGTAATGGGAGAGACAAAAGGCAAGACAGTTTGGCTAGAATATCGAATATGTAGAGGGAAGGAAGGGGAGATGAGGCTGGAAAAGAATATGGAGGGCCTTGAATGATAGGAAAAGGGGAACCATTTAAAATCAAGGCCAAAGATACATAGAAGGCACCTGTGGGGTATGGGTAGAGATTGGGAAGGGAAAAATTGTTCACAAGTGGGAATCCAGGAAGAATGCAAAGAGCACAGGAGTTGGAGTCAAAGGTCTTGGGTTCAAATCCCGATTCTCACTGTTTGTGGGACTTAGGGCAAGATACTCAACCTGAGACTTGGTTTTCCCATTGGCCAAATGAAGGGGTTGGACTGATGTCTGAGGTCCCTCCTGAGTCTAAATCCTATGACTATATGATTTCCCTTTCAGCCCCACTAAGTGTTTCTTCTACAGCCAATTCCTATTAGGTCTTTATTAAACCTGTGGTAGATTCTTAGTAGTATTTGTTGAACTCAATTGAATTTATGGAGCATTGGACTTAGAGTCAGGAAGAGCTGGTCAAACCTAGCCTCAGATACTTACTAGCTCTGTGACCCTGGGCAAATCACTTAACTTTTGTCTGCCTTAGTTTTTTCATCTATAAAATGAAGAGGGTAAACCCAAAGGTCTCTCTTATTAATGATCCTATGACCCCATGACAAGAAGCAAGCTTCACCCCACCACCCCATCTCATTATGAATTAATTCTTCCCTTCCTCTTCCTAGGGCGATTCTGGAGGACCCCTTGCCTGCAAATTCAACGACACCTGGGTCCAGATTGGGGTGGTGACCTGGGGTAGAGGTTGTGCCATGCCTTTATTCCCTGGTGTTTTTGCTCGAGTTCCTTTCTTCTCAACATGGATCTCAAGTACCATGAAATCTGTCATCATCTCCAGATCAACAACCATCATCGGTTCCTGGATAACTCTCCCGACTTCACTACTGTTTCTCCATGTCCTAAGAATCCCATGACTGTCCCACCTGTCTTTCCTCCCTTCTTAGCTTCTTTACAAACCTTCCTTCTTCTTCCAAATCCCTTCTCAACTCTTACAGCTTCAACAAGACCTCCCTTCTCCTTTTCACTTCATCTGCCCTGTCTTCATGCTAACCCTCCCCTCTGCCTCCCCTGGATGGGAGGTGGTAGTGGTGAGGGAGATAGATGAATGCTGGGTTCTAGGACAGATAAAGCATGAGAAGATGATGATGGGGAACTGGGTTCTAGTTTGTGGAAAGGAAGAGAAAAGCCAAAATCTGAGTCTCCTTAGAGAACGAGGAATCCTGGGATGGTGTGATGGGCATTGAGAGTACAGGGGCTAGGGTGCTGGAAACAGTTCATTGAGCCTTAATAAGGACTGAGGCTCCAATGATCTAATTAAAGTGTTGCAAAGCAGAAAGTGGTGGCGTTCTGCATTTGTCCTCAGGGCAGACGGTCTTATTTCCATGGACACCCAAGGGGTGTGTCTACCCTGCAACATGGGAAAAACACCAAAAAACCCCCCCAAAGCATGCTGTCAAAGCCTATATTCTACAGCACCAAGGCATCTGGAGCTAGACAAGGTCTTAGAAATCATCTAATTCAACCTCAGTTCAATTAAATTCGGCAGCCATTTTTGAAAAAAAAAAAGTGAGAGTTTTATTGATGCCTTGTGTTTTGACATCACAGACGGTCCGGACTATGTAGCTGCCTCCCTCCCCCTGCCCCTTATCTAGTGAGCCTTCCTTTGTGATGAAGAAAAAGTTAAACAAAACCAGCTGACACAGTGAGTATATTTGACAGCATATACAGAATTCAGCACCCAGACCCTTCCTCTTCATCCTGATTCGAGGAGAGGAGGAAGAGCATCAGTCATTTACGAAGCCTCTGCTGTGTTCAAGGTGCTGGGATCTGTGCTGAGATAGATACAAAGTTTAGGTAAGACAAGGGCAAAGGTCCACATTCTATAAACTCTGTGACAGCTCACTACCTCACACAAGACAGCTCATTCCATCGCTGGGCATACCTCAGTGTTAGAAAGTTCCAACATTGACCTGAAATCTTCCTTCTAACTTCTGCCCACTACAGTAGGTCTGCTCTCCTGGAGTCCAACAAAACAAAATGGAATCCATTCTCTATGGGACAGTCCTTCAAATATTTGAAGACAGTAGTGATGTCCCTTCTAAGTCTTGACAGTAGTGATGTCCTTTCTAACTCCAGGCAAAATGTCCTCAGTTCCTTTAATGTAACTGTAGGGCATGGGTTCCAGTCCCCCTCACCAACCTATGTGTTCTTTTCTGGATGCTTCTCAAATTGTTAATGTCTCTTTATAATTGTAGTGTCCAGAATGGACTGCATGCTGTGCATGACATGGTGGGTACAGTGCTAGACTTGGAATCAGAAAGTCTTGAGTTCAAATCCCTCCTCCAACCCTTGCTAGCTATACAATCCTGGGCAAGTCATTTAACCTCTGTCTCAGTTTCCTCATACAACATTTACAAGGTTGTTGTGAGGATCAAATGATTGTTGTTCAATCATTTTTAGTCATTTCTGACTCTTCGTGACTCCGTTTGGGGTTTTCTTGGCAAAGATGCTGAAGTGGCTTTCCATTTTCCTCTCCAGATCATTTTACAGATGAGGAAATTGAGGCAAAGAAGGTTAAGTGACTTGCCCAGGATCACACAGATTACTTACTAGTGTCTCAGGCCAGATTTGAACTCAAGAAAAACTCAAGAGTCTTCCTGACTTCAGGCCTGGTGCTCTATCCATTGCACCACCTAGCTAGCCACTGGCAAAAAAAGAAGTCCCATAGTTGTTTTGAGGATCAAATGATACAATATATGTAAATTTTTTTTGCTTTGCAAATCTTAAATATATGCAAATGAATATATTTAAATGCAAATACAAAACATAAATCTTATTCTTCCTCCTCCTCCTCTTCCTCCTCCCACCATTCTTTAGGGGAGGGAGCAGGGCAGAGGACAGAGGACCAATCACTTCCTATACTCAAGATGTCACACTCTGTCTTCCCTGCCGAATATCTCACAGTGATGGATGGATTTATTGATGGAATTCAGCCCTGATTTCTTCCTATGGCTCAGAGGTGACCCTGGGTTCTTGCAAACACTTCTAAGAGAGTAAAAACTATAATGGGTCTTGCTATGCTGTAAAGATTTTGGGTATGGGTCTAGTAACGTACCATTCATCTACTTTCCAAGAACTACCCAGCTATGTGGAGAAGGGAACACCCCAGAAGGTCAGCTATTGAGTATGAATTTTTTTGGCTACAGTAATTCATGAAGCCCAACATGTCTAGGGGTTGCAATCTTCTTGTTGAAGGAACCATTCCTGCCTCTTCCTCCCTAGCCCACCTTCACCCCTGACCCATCATAGGCCAATCCTCTTTGAAAGGCATATCTGCCTAGATGAATTGTATAGACTCTTGAGTTCCTGAGATATTGATGACTTCTCTTCATTAGTTACCACCAACATGCCTACACACTAAGGGAACCAACTTCACTGGGAGAATTAAATGATTTATGAGTCTTCTTCCATGGGTGGCCTACCTTCTCCCATTAGACCAAGATCTTTTTCATCTCCCCAGAGCAGGGGTACCCAAGAGGGAGAAACTGAGTTTCTATCTTTTAAAGTAAATATTCCTTTGTAAAAGGTCCAGGGTTACACGCAGAAGATATAATTACCTCATCTTCAGAAGATATAATTACATCTTATATATATATATATGAAGATGTATATACATATATGATATATTATATAATATATAAGAAGATATAATTACAAATAAACATATGGGAGGCATAGTCCTCCTCCCTCTTTGTACCACCTCAGCTTCTGGGGAGGGGAAGATGGTTAGGTTCGTAGCTTAGCTCGGTTCCCATAGAACACAGTCCAGTTCCAAGTCCAAACCCTACTTTGGGCTTGAGTCCCACACATCCTGACTTCTCAGGGCTTCCAAAGCATCCTGGCTGGCTGTACTCCCTGCAGTCCTGACTCCAAGGTCATCATGGCTCAAACTCCCAGTCCTGTGGGGATGACCTCCAGCACCTGAAACTGAGGAGGGTAAACAACACAGAATGGAAACACACACTGCCAGACCTGTTTCTCAGAGCTGAAGTAAAAGAGAGGTAAGCAGGGGAAGGATTTTCTTTCCCCTCTTATCGGTTAAGTTCATGGCATCCATTCTGGGTGAAGCAGCTGAAAAAGATGGTAGAAAAAAGAGTGCAGCCCGAAGAGAGCAAAAGTCTCAGTCTTCACAGTTTTAAAGACACAGGCAGTCAGTCAAAGGAGGCTGCCCCCAGCCATACGGTAGGGAACACATTGGGCTCCATGTTAGGCAAACTGAGCATGCTACTCAATCATGTTTCCAAAAGGGGGGTGGGAAGAGACAGACTTGATGTAGTAGATGTGAGGCAACCACCTGTGAGGATAGCTGGTTCCTCATGAACCAGCTCCTTCATCCTTCAGACGAAAAGCTAAAAAACATCTGAAAGCTAAAAAAACAAACAAACAAGTTTAGGGATGTCCTTTGGCCTGAGGGGCAAGGTGACTCAGTAGATGATGGCCTGAAAGTAGGTGTTTAGGGGAGGATCCCACACCATAAATATTCTTGCTCAGCTCAGGTTTTATAGTGTTTTTGGTGGAAGACTCTGCCCTCAGCCCCAGCTTCCCCATTGCTTCTCCCAGACACTTTCTGAAGGGTGAGTTCAGGGCTAGGAATAAGCTGGGGGAGCAGGAAGCTAGTTATTGGGGGTATGAATATGATGACTACTCAGGATAATTAGGTTGTTGTCAGAGACAACATAAATTTCATGGAGCCTCAGAGTTAGAAGTGATGTCAGTGGCCACCTAAGCCAACCTTTATCTCAGAGATAGTCCTCGCTACAACACACATGAGGTGGTTCAGATCTTACTCAGGAATGTAGAGGGGCATTAATCCAACATGGCATGAGGAGCTCTGAGATCCCTAGCACTAGACAATTTTCTATAGCGAAGGCTCTAAGGTCCCCAGGAGTAGGGGGCTTCCATACCATGAGATCTCCAGGACAAGAAAGCTCTCTAGAGAGGGTGCCTTGAAGTCAGTCAGTTAATAAAGATTTATTAAGTACCTACTGTGTTCCAGGCACTGTGCTAAGTCTTGGGAATATAAAAAGTGGCAAAAGACCGTTTTTGTCCTCAAAGAACTCAGTCTTGTGAGCTGGGGCGGGAGAGAAAATAAACAAACAAGGTATAGGATAATTAACAAAGAGAAGTCACTAGAATTATAAAAGGGGTTGGGAAAGGTTTCTTGCAAAGTATGGGATTTTAGTTGAGACAGAGAAGCTAGGAGGCTGAGGTAAGTAGGAAGGCATTCTAAGTATGGGAGCAGCCAGAGAAGATGCCTGGAGCTGAGAGATGGGGTGTCTTGCTTGTGGGTCATCAAGGAGGTCAATGTCACTGTGTTGAAGAATACCTATTGGGAAGTAAGGTGAAAGAAAATTGGAAAGGTAGGAGGGGGCTAGGTTATGAAGGCTTTTGAATGTCAAGCAGATTTTGTAGTTGATCTTGGAGGCAATAGGGAGTTTGTTGAGTGGGTGTGTGTGTGTGTGTGTGACATGATCAGATCTTCACTTTAGGAAAATCACTTTAGGGACTGAATGAAAGGTGGACTGCAGTGGGGAGAGACTTGAAGTAGGCAGACCCACCAGAAGTGGGCTCTTGCAATGGTCCAGGTGTGAGGTGATGAGGGCTTACCCCAGAGGAGTGAAAGGGATGAATTCAAGAGATATTGCAAAGGTGAAATTGACAGGCCTCAGGGACAGCTTGAATATGGAGGGTTAGAGATAGTGGGAATTTCAGGATGACTTCTAGGATGGAAATCTGAGGGACTGGGAGGATGGTGTTGCCCTCCACAGTAAGAGAGAGAGTAGGAGGCTGGGGAAGCATCCAGAGGAAAGATAATGAGTTCTGTTTTGGACATGTTGAGAGTTTCAGATGTCTACTGGATATCCAGTTCAAGATGTCTGAAGGTTGGGGTCAGCAGAGAGGTTGGGGCAGGAAAGGGAGATTTGAGAATCATCATCAAAGAGATGGTAATTAAATCTATGGTAGCCGATGAGGAGTAGTATAGAGGGAGAAGAGAAGACAGCCAAGGAAATAAAGAGTAGATACCAGGACTAGGGAGTTCTATAGAGAGGGGACCCTGAAGTCCCCAGGACTAGGGGGCTCTGTATAGAGGGAGCTTTGATGTAACCTGTAGCACTCAGTGATAGGCCAGAGGTTTCCCTAACTCACAGAGTGAAGGCAGTACGAATCCCCATAATCACCCAAGCGTCAACTGGCAAAGTCAAGGGACAGTTGCTGGATCCTTCAGCTGACTTTTTCTTCCTTCCTTCTTTCCTTCCCTTCTTCCTGCCTTCCTTCCTTTCTTCTTTCTTTCCTTCCTTCTTTCCTTTTTTCTTTCCTTCTTTCCTTTCTTCCTTCTTTCCTTCCTTCCTTCCTTCCTTGCTTCCTTCCTTCCTTCTTCCTGCCTTCCTTTCTTCCTTCCCCTTCTCTCTCTCTCTCTCTCTCTCTCTCTCCTCTCTCTCTCTCTCTCTCTCTCTCTCTCTCTCTTCCTTCCTTCTTTCCTTCCTTCCTTCCTTCCTTTCTTTCTTTCTTTCTTTCTTTTTTCTTTCTTTTTTCTTTTTTCTTTCTTTCTTTCTTTTTTCTTTCTTCTTTCTTTCTTTTTTTTCTTTCTTTCCTCTCCCTTCTTCCCCTCCCTTCCTTTCCCCCCTTCCTTCTTCCCTCCCTTTCCTTTCCTTTCCTTTCCTTTCCTTTCCTTTCCTTTCCTTTCCTTTCTTTCCTTTCCTTTCCTTTCCTTTTTCCTTTCCTTTCCTTTCCTTTCCTTTCCTTTCCTTTCCTTTCCTTTCCTTTCCTTTCCTTTCCTTTCCTTTCCTTTCCTTTCCTTTCCTTTCCTTTCCTTTCCTTTCTTTTCCTTCTAATATGTACAATTTGATTACTTTGTTATTATTGTTCTAAATTTTTTTTTTTAGCTCTGTTGGAGCAATTTATAGCTCCACTAAAAGTGCATTTGTGCACATGGCTTACTTCCAACATTTATCATTTTTGTCTTTTGTCATTTTCGCCACTCTAATGTATATGAGATGAAACCTCACATGTGTTTCAATTTTATTTCTCTTATCCTTAGTAATTGGGAACATTTTCTTCAAGTGACTGTTGACTGTTTGCATTTCTTCTTTTGAAGACTGGCTGTTCATATCTTTTCATCCCTTATATGTTAAGGGATGATTTTTATTCTTATTTGTAGTGCTTCTGTGTGTATGTATGTAATTACATAAATATAATATATGTAACATATATCATGTATGATATGTAATATCAGATCTTTATCAGAGACCTGATACTCTTCCTAGTGGACAGTTTTTCTTCTTATTTGCATTAAATTGGTTCCTTCAAAGTTTTTTTGCTTTCATGTAAAATTGTCCATTTTGTATTTTATGATTGCCCCATCACTTGTCTGCTTAAGAATTTTCCTCTTGGACATAATTGCACAAGGTAATTCCTTCCATTCTCCTATTTTTAAAATGATGTAATCTTTTATATTTAGTTCAAGTATCCATTTAGGCTTTATTTTAGCATATATGGTGTGAGATGTTGGTCTGAAACTAATTTTTACCAAATTTCTTTCTAGTTTTCCCATAAGTTCTTGTCAAATAGGAAATTCTTTTCCCATTAGTTTGTGTTTGGGAATTGCTTGGCCACTAAGCTACTATGCTGATTGTTTCTGGGCCTTCCAGCTCACCCTTTCTGAGTTTCCCGGCTCTGGGGAGTGGGGATATCGCACCGGGAAGCATGATGAACATGGAGTAAGAATAGACTTAGGTTTACAACCTGGCTCTAATATTTACCAATGGCGTGACAAATGGCAAATCACCTAACTTCTCTGAGACTCACCGATGTCTCCCCACTAAGCATGAGTTGCCTTGTGGGCCTTATTCTCATCTTTCTCTACACTCTCTTCCAGAGTGATCTCAGCTGTTTTCCTGACTTCAATTGTCATCTCTACCTAGATGCAAATTTATACATCAAATCCTAATCTCTTTCTTAACTCTGGTCCTACATTGTCTACTACTCATTGACTATCTATTGCAGCATCTATCATTAAATGATACTTTAAATACATTGATAACAATGATACATGAAATGATACAACATGATAATGAAACTCATTATCTTCCACCCTAAACCTGAGCCTCCAGAAAATTACCCTATTTCTCTGTTCAATGCACCAGGAACACTTACATATCCAAAGTTTTAAACACAGGACCTATCCTTAACTCTTCACTCTTGCTCACCCCATAGGCAAATATTTGCCAAGCACTGTCAATTTTACCTCCTTACATTTCTCCCATCTTCCTCCTTCTCTCTTCTCATGCCATAACCACCTTGATTTCAGACCATCAAAATTTCTCACTTGATCTATTGTCGTAGCATTCTAACTCCTTCCCCTACTTCTAGGCTTTCCTCTCTCCAATCTATCCTCCACATAAGTGTCAAAAAAGTCTTTCTAATGCACAGATCTGACCATATCACTTCACTGCTCAGAAAACCTCAGTGCCTCCCTATTTCCTTGAGGATAAAATACAAACTACCTAACGTTCTCCACAATGATACTCTCACTTCCCTTTCCAACCTTACTTCATATTACACCACTTCACGTGCTCTATGTTCCACCTCAATGGAACCAAGAACTGTTTCCTGTACTTGGTGGCATGCCAGAGTCACCTTGAACCAGCTCACAAGAGCCGATTGTTAAATTTTCAGAGTGAGCATTTACATTTTGGAAATCAGCAAATGCTACAAATAAGGGGCAGCTAGGTGGTGAAGTGGATGGAGCACAGGGCTTAAAGTCAGGAAGACTCATCTTCATGAGTTCAAATCTAGCCTCAGACACTTACTAGCTGTGTGACCCTGGGCAAGTCACTTAACTTGTTTGCCTCCGTTCTTCATCTTTAAAATGAGTTAGAGAAAGAAATGCCAAACTACTCTAGTATCTTTCCCAAGAAAACCCTAAAATGGGGTCACAGAGAGTTAGACGTGACTGAAATGGCTGAACAAAAAACAAATAAGGGCTTGATTTACCGGTTTGTTGACTGTCTAGACTTAAGAAAGTGGAAAGACTGTTACTAATGCAAATTAAACTCAAAAGTGTGTTGTGTATATAGTTTTCCATAAGCATTTATGAGTATACCTCTGCCTCTTCTCTACCCTCTATTTTCTACATCTGAGAATTTACACAGACCTCCTCCCATGCCTGCATATTTTCTCTCCTTATCTCTGTCTCTTACAATTCTTATCACACTTCTAAACTCAGTCCAGATGCCACTTCTCTGTGATCCCCCACCAACTAATATTCTCTCCCTCCTCAAGTTACTTTGTATTTATAGGAACTTAATACATGCTTATTGAAGAAAACTGAATCATCTCATCTGTAAAATGGGATGATAATATTATCTCACTTGCAGTATGCCAAGCCCTTTGCTAAGCACTGGGGATACCAAGAAAGGTGAAAACATTTCCCACCCACAAGGAACTCACAGTGTGTTAGGGAAGACAACATGCAAACAGCTACGTGCAAGCAAGATAGATACACCGTGGAGGTAATCCCAGAGGGAAGGCATGAGAATCCACGGGGATGGGGAAAGACTTCTTGTAGAAAGTGGGAGAGCTGAAGGAAGCCAGGGAAGCCAGGAGGCAGAGGTGAGAAGGGAGAGAATTCCAGGCACGGGGGACAGCCAGTGGATATGCCTGCAGTCAGGAGATGAGTGTCTTGTGCCAGGAACAGGAAAGAGACTAGTGGCACTGAATTGTAGACTACATGAAGGTGAGTGATGTAGGAAGGTGCCAGGTTATGAAGGACTTTAGAAGACAAACAGAGATTTGTGTCTGATCTCGGAGGTAATAGGGAGCCACTGGAGTTTATTGAATGAAGAGTGAAATGATCAGATTTTGGCTTTAGGAAGAGCACGTTGGCAGCTGAGTGGAAGATGGATTAGAATGGATAGAAGCTAACCAAAAGGCTATTGTGATCATTGAGGTGTGGGGTGAAGGGGGGCTGTCCAAGGCTGGTGGCAGTCAGAAGAGAAAAGGGGGCACATATGACAGCTGTTGGGAAGGTAGAATCAACAGGACTTGGCAACGGGTTGGATACGGGAGTCGGGGAGGCGAAAGAGGGTGAGGAGTCCAGGATGGCATCTAGGTTCTGAGCCTGGGTGACTAGAAGAATGGTGGTGCCCTTGACTGTAATAGGGAAGCTAGAAAGATGAAAGAGTCTGGAGGAAAGACGATGATGAGTTTAAGATGTCTACGGGACAGCTAGGTGGTGCAGTGGGTAGATACTAGATCCTGGAGTCAGGAAGACCTGAGTTCAAATCCTGTCTCAGACATTCAACTCACTGTGTGACCCTGGACAAGTCACTTAACCCTGTTTGCATTAGTTTTCTCATCTGCAAAATGGGCTGGAGAAGGAAATGGCAAAGCACTCCAGTATCTTTGCCAAGAAAACCCCAAATGGGATCACGAAGAGTCAGATGCGACTGAACAACAGGAACAACATTGCTGCTATGCAAACTGCCTACCCAATGATATTGGCGAGCTTACTGCAACTCACACACCTTTATTCAGCCTCAGTTTCCTCCTCTGGAAAATGGGATCCAGATGCTATAAGGAGAGGGCTTTGTAAACCTTAAAATGCTACAGAAATGGGAGTTGTAATTATTATTATTCCTTACATTACCCGCTATGCAAGGTTGTCATGAGACAAGCACAGTGTGCTTAACACTTGTGCTCTGGAAACAGGAGCCTACTATTGGGCCAGTGTTTCTCAGATTTTCCTAAGCTGGGATGTGCTTTGGAATTTGCTGGGCGTGTGTGAAGAGAGAGTAACAATTCCTAACAACAATAATGTCTCCCTGCTGTAAATACTTATTAAGATAGATAAATATGTTTATGCATTACCAACCATCTACATGTGTTGCCCTCTTCCCTTCTCACCCCAAACATGTGAATTTATATGAATATAGATTGCACTGACTACCCTGCTCCTTCCACTGTGGTCCCTCCATTCTCTATGCAGGTCCATCTTTCCTAGATGCAGAGCTGGACTAACCCTGCCCCTCCCATGCACAGGCTAGGTCCCATGGATTCTCCAGTGCTTTCCTATCCCTATTATTCCTTGAGAAAAGCCCACTGTATCGTTCTTGATGTCCCCCTAAAACCCACAGGTTTTTTGCATAGAAATTATTGTCTAGTCCTGCCTCCTTCACTCTATGCAGTCTATCCAAATCTAATAAATAACTTGTATTTATTGGATAACATTGTATGCATTCTATGCAACAAATACCCTGTATCTATTGGATAATAGAATTTTAGAGCCAGAAAGACCTAGTGGGTCTTCTAAGAGTCCAAAATGAGGGATGGAAAGGGACTTTACCAAGATCATGCAGCAAAATCAGTATTTGAACCCAGGTCTTATAACTGCAGATAGAATCAATCAACAAGCATTTATCAGATTCTTACTATGTACTTTCTACCGTCCTAAGCATCTGAGAATAAAAAGAAAGAGGGGAAATGGTCCCTGTCCTCAGAAAGCTTACATTCTAATGGGAGAAACAACCTATACACATATAAGTACATGGAAGGTACAAGCAAGTCGATATAAGCACTCTTTCTACTCCTTTGTGAATTTGATGTTTTGAGCCCAATCGAAGGACTTTTAATTTATCTCTGTTGCCCCTTATTGGCAAGAAGGCTGATGGAAAGTGTAGTTTTTCCTATATGGAAGGATGTCAGCAGGTAGAAGCCAGCGTCAGGCAGGGGAAACTCAGAACTTTTGCAGCCAGTCCTCTGGAGCCTATCAGTGGATTGCAAAGAAGGGTGCTGTTACCCCAAATTGAATATAATCATGAGCAGTTGGAGTTTTGTCTTTCTCACTGACCTACTTAAGAAGTGATCTGGCGGAAAGAATTTGCTGTTGAACTGGGACAGGGTGAATTTATCCCCCGCTACATTTCTTCCCTCTCCCCTGCCTCATAGTGCCTGGCAAATGGGCCTCGCTGGTCCTTAAACCATGTTTACTTGCTGACTGTACTTCTCTAACCATTTTATCTCCAGACACATCAGCTGATTTCCATTGTATTTCTGCATGAGGTTCACTATATGAGTGGGCTATGCCGGATTAGGGTGGGGGACCAGGAACACAAAGGGGGACCTTTGGAAAACAGCCCTGGACATATCTCTATTCAATTTCATCTTACTTGTTTCTAGCTTGTTATGGAGGATTCATGGAAGTTCAAAGCTAGTATACAAAACAATCTAATAATAAACAGCCTTATATTACAAAGTGCTTTATGGTTTTCAAGTGTTCTCTCATCCATTATCTGATCTGATCCCAAAAACATCTCTGGGAGAGAAGCAAGATAAGATTGGGCTTATTTTGCGAATGAGGAGATTGAGGCTTATGGATGTTAGGAAGTTAAGCATCAAAAACTTACGTGAAATCAATGAATAAAAAAATCTCAATGACCCTATTTCTATAGGCTTTAAAATTTACAAAACATTTTCCTAAAAAAACCCCGTGAGGTAGGAGTATTATTTCAGCTCCACAGATGAGACAACTGAGGTTCTGAGAGGAAATGGTTTGCCCACAGCATTAGTAAGAGCTAGAGTCCAGCTCATCCCCAAATCTCCTGATTATAATTTCAGTGCTTCTTCTACTATACCACATTGATCCTAATGGTGGAGTTTCAGGCATCACCTAGGTGAAAGGTATTTGGGTTGAGGAGGAGGAGGTGGGGAGACCTGATGACATCCCTGAAATTATGTGAAAACTGAGACCCAGGGAGGAAGTGACTTCCCAAGGTCACAGAGCGAGTCAATAGAATTCTAGAATGTGAGCTCTGGAAGGGACCTTTGAGTTGATCCCACATAACCCCCTAATTTTACAGATCAGGAAATTGACATTCAGAGAGGGATCACAGCTTTCAAGATGGGGGTAACCAACTTCAGAAGACATCTGAGCCAACCTCCTCATTTTGCAGATGAGGAAAACTGAGACCCGAGGACCTTCAGTGATTTGCCCAAGGTCACACACAAAGGTTGAGAGTGTGACTCAAACCCAGGTCCCCTGACCCCAAGCCCAGGGTTCTTTATTTCTACTGAGGCTAAATAGCAGAGCTGCCCAGCGGGTCTGAGTGGGTAGTAGTAACATGGGTTAATTGAAAAAACAGGCTCCGTCTTCCCACACCCCCCCCTCCCATCCTCCTCCTGTTTTCAACCCTCCACCACAGACTAATGAGCAAAGCAGGCCCGCAGGGTGAAAAATGATTCTTCCATGATGAGTGGTAGGTTGTAACTTAAGGCAGGGGAATCACAACGTGCTCTTTCCCAATACGGGAACCATTTATCTTCTGAGGTCAGCCTGGGGAAGGCTGTAGGTTGGGGTGATGAATCAGCAACCTCCTTCCCCCCTCTCTCCCATCTTCTCTCTGATAGGCAAAGGAACTCTGGGGATAGACTGCTATGCTCCAGAAGCTGGGACAATGCGTGCCCGGGTCCAGGGGCACGTGGCCACTGGGAGAGATAAGGGGCTGGGTGTCTGGACAGCCATACAGGAAAGTGGGAGCACATGTAATGGCCCCTGAGCTAAGAACATGGAAGAGGCACGTGGGCCTGGAGGAAGTACCCCCCACCTCCAACCTCTGGAGAAGCCAATCCTTTGGAGGAGTTTCAGCAGTGTGTGTGTGTGTGTGTGTGTGTGTGTGTGTGTGTGTGTGTGTGTGCGTAAGGAAGCTTTCCAAGAAGTCAAAATGTCAAGACCTCAAGGCTGCAGGTTCCCCACCCCCTGAAGCTGAAGTCTCACCCTGAGGTGTCTTGACTCATGGTATAGTTGAACATGCGCCATATTTGGAGTCAGAAGGTATGAGGAATACAAGGGTGGGAGGCTGATCCAGCAGGCATCCTGCATCCCGTCCCAGTCATTTGAGAGGCAAGTGAGCTTGGCTTAAAGGGTTCCTGAAGAGTGGTGACTGTGTAAGAAGAGAGAAGGGCCCTGATTCTGGTGATGGTGTATGAGCAGAATAGACAGCATTTGGCCATTGCTTGAATATGGGAATTGGGGGGTGAGGGACGGTGAAGAGTTCAAGCTGCCTTTGAAACTGAGAACCTATTTAACTGGAAGGAGGATGGGGCCATTAAAAGAAAGATGGGTACTAGGAAGACTGTTTGGTTTTGGGGGGAAAGATAAGTTCAGTTTCGGATCTGTTGAGTTTGAGATGTCCACATGCCACCTAGGTGTAGATGCCCAGTAGGAAGTTGGTGCCAAGTCTAGTGCTCCCTTTCCCTTTTGTTGAGCTCCACAACCCAAACTTTGCCAGACTCTGTACTGTAAGTATAAACCCTACTTCTGTGGCCCCACCCCCCAAGGACATCATCCCTCCACTCCCCACCTGCACTCACAGATGGTCTCATCAGCCCTCATAGCCACAGTCCCAAGTGATTTGAAATGGAACCAACTATTGGGATGCTCCATCCTACTGGATGTCTTAAAATTTTATTGTGTTTGTTTTACATTAACACAAAAGAGAGCCCCTGCTTTGACTAAGAGTACTGACTGGCTCACTTGGATGGATTTTTTTCCTCCGTGCATCTCCTCTATCCTTCCTGACTGGCTCCTAGGTGGAGTTGGGTGTAGATACCAAGGCCAAACCTGTAAGCCCTTCAGGGCTGTTCTTTGGAAAAGAACTAAATGATTAAGTAAACATAGCTACTTGCTCTAAGGGAGACAATACTAAAACAGGCATAAAAGTTCCCACTTTTGTACAGAGTTAAGATTTACAAGGTATTTTCCATATCATCAGGGCCCAACTTAGGGTGGAGCAAAGGGGCCTTTTCCCTGGGATATTGAAATTCAAATGCAGAATGACTGTAATTCTACTCCTTAAGCAGGTAGAAATAATGGAGCTTAGCAACTGCTCTTCAAATAATTAGCTAAAAAAACAGGCCACTACCCGATGACACTCCTTCTTATTCCCTAACCATAAGTTGTTAACTCCTCCTCCTCCTCCTCCTCCTCCTCCTCCTTTATCTGTCCTAATTCTGCCATCTTCCCTATACCAGTAGCAGCCTCTCTAACACTGCCAATTTTCTTAGCCTTCCGTCAAGGTCTCTCCTCTACCCTCTTCCAAGCACCATTCGCCCCATTTTATAGAAGAGGAAATGCAAACTTAGGTGAAGTGATTTGCCCCCAATCCCCTGGGAAGCATGGTGCCTTGCTTCCAAGCCCAGTTCTCTTTCCACTAATTCAGGCTGCCTCTGGTCATCCAATTGAACCTCCCTACGAGGGTCCCTCATACAGCTTCTGTTTCAGCCCTTCTAGTAATGGAGAAGGGTCTCACTTCTGAGGCCACCTCTTCAATTGGATGGCAGCTGTCTTAGTGAGGAGCTCAAGTCACATACAATTTCATCCAGGCCATATCTTTATCCCCTCCTCCTCCAACCTTGCTCCTTCTATTGCTGGTGCTTGGTTGTTGTCTGTGCTGAAAGAGGACCAAATGACACCACTCTGTTGGGGTCAAGGTACAGTGTGTCTAGCTGAGGATCAGATCAATAAGAGCTTGGGAGGCCCTACCACAGTTTGGGCACAAATAATCCATGTGAAGATTTGTAGGGGAGGTGTCTCTAAATTGGTGCATCCCACGTTTCCTTTGAGCTACTGCAGTTCTGCTTTGCTCACAGAGCATAATGCCTTCTTTGATGTGGGCACACCATGCTGCGCAGTCCTGTGCCAGTGTCTCCCATATTTAGCAATCTATTCCAAAGTTCTTCAGAGAGACCTTTAGAGTGTTCTTGTATTGCTTCTCCTGACTTCCATGTGAGCCCTTGCCTTGTGTGGGTTTTCCATAAAACAGTCTTTTAGGCAAACATATGTTTGGCATTAGAACAATGGGGCCACCCCATCAGAGTTGCTCTCTTTGCAATAGAATTTGAATGCTTGGCAGTTTGGCTCGAGAAAGGACCTCAGTAGATTATCTTGCCAGGTCATTTTCAGAATCTTCCTAAGACAATTCAAATGAAAGTGATTCCATTTCCTGGCTTGGTGTTGGTAGACTGTCCAAGTTTCACAGGCATACAGCAACAAGGTCAGCACAACAGCTCTGTAGACCTTCAGTTTGGTGGACAGCCTAATACCTTTTCTCTCCCATGCTTTCTTTTGGAACCTCCCAAATGCTGAGCTAGCTCTGGCAATGTATATGTCAGCCTCATCATCTATGTGTGTATCCCTGGAAAGAATATTGCCAAGGTAAGTGAACTTATCCACAGCATTAAAAATCTCTCTATTTGCTGCAACTGATAGTTCCAACTATGAATGATGCGGTGCTGGCTCATGGAGAACCTCTGTTTGCTTGGTGTAATTGTCAGGCCAAAATTAGCACAAGTGGCAGAGAATTGATTAATACTCTGTTGCATCTCAGCCTAGAAACTTCATGGAGTGCATAATCATCCGCAAGCAAAAAGTTGGGCATCAGCTCTCCCTCCGCTTTAGTCTTGGCTTGAAGCCTCTTCAAGCTAAATAATTTGCCTAAATGAGTTAGCTAATAATGATGTCACTTTTTGTCCTCATTGAAAGTATTCAACAATGTCACTGAAAACATCATGTCAAAAAGCATGGGAGCAAGCATATAATCCTGCTTCACTCCACTGGTGACTGGGAAAGCACAAAAGCATTGTCCATCATCCAGAACCCATGCAAACATGCTGTCTGGAACTAGCATACAGTACCAATGAACTTCTTTGGGCAACCAAATTTTGCCTCACAACTGACAGTATCAAAGGCCTTGGTCAGATTGGCAAATGTAGCGTACAGACCTCTGTTCTGTTCCTGGCATTTCTCTTGGAGTTGTCGGGCAACAAACACCACAGCAACTCTTTCTTGGTCCTTTCTGAAGCCACACTGACTCTTGGGTAGATGACCATCTTCTGGGTGAAGGATCAGCCCATTAAAGAGAATCTGGCAAGAATCTTAACAGCAATGACTAAGAGAGAGACAACATCTCCTCCCCATGATTGTCACAGGTGATCTATTTCCTTCTATTGTCACAGACAACTTACTTCCTTTTCCTTTACAGAGACGGGCAGTGGAGGCATCCTTGAACTCCTGGGGGAAAATTTCCTTTTGCCATGTCACCCAGAAGATTTCAGTCAGCTCTTTTTTTTTTTTAATGAGCTGTGGACTCTCTGCCTTGTAAATCTCAGTTGGAACAGAATCAGCACCAGGTTCTTTGCCCACAAGAGGAGCCTAGTGGCATCCAAATTCTCTTCTTCATTTGGAAATTTGGCTAGAGAGGGATTGACTTCAACCTGAGGTAAACAGCTAATGACTTCAGCAATTGATTAATGATAGTCTGCTGAGAACACTATGGAAGTATTCAGCCCATCTCTCTAGGATCTTGTCCTTATCATTAATCATTGGGGCTCCATCAGCACTGAGTAGTTGAAATGCACCATACATCTTTGGCCCATAAATAGACTTCAAGGCATCATAAAAGTGCTTTGGAGTGTTAACATCAGCATAAAACTGAATCTCATTTGCCTTTTTACTGAGCCAAAAATCCTGCATCTCTCTAGGCTTCTCTTGTACTTTACTTTTTATGGAGTTAAATGCTGCCTTCTTAGAGACAGACAAACTACCCTACTGGTAAACCCTGTGGAGTTCTCGTTTTTCACTTAGCAGCTTCTGAATTTCCCCATTATTTTGGTCAAACCAATCCAGATGTTTGCGAGTGTTCTGACCCAGATGAATAAATGCAGTGCTGAACACCAAATCTCTGTAAGCCTCCTATTCCTTTTCTACTCAACTCTTCCTCCAAGTTAGCAACAAACTGCTCTGTCACAGAGAAGTGCTCTAATCCCTTGACATTAAGTCTTCTGATAAGCTGTCTTGCCTTGGGGCTACCACTTTTGTTGAATGAGAATGTTTAGCTTGAAGAGGATGAGTCTATGATCAGTTCAGCACTCTGTGCCATACATAGCCCTTGTTACTCACACATTCTGTTTGTCCCTTCTCCTAACAAAGACATAGTCTGTTAAATGCCAATGCTTGCAGTGGGGGTGCATCCACATTTTGCTGCATTTAGGTAAATAGAAGACAGTGTTGGTGATGAGAAGGTCATGAGACACACAGGTCTTCAGTAGTAAATGACCATTGCTATTGCTGTTTCCAACTCCATTCCTCCCAAGGACTTTCTGGCATGTCTGTTTGTCTATGCCTACTTTGGTGTTAAAGTCACCCAGGTTTATAAACGTGTCATCTTTCAGCACATTGATGATGAGGGTCCAGGTCTTCAGAAAATTTTTCTTTGACCTCATCAGGGTTTGTCATGGTGAGATTGATGATGGTGGCACAGCACTTTCCTGCAACTGGCAATCACATCATCAGGAACCTTTCATTTACTCCTTTGGGGACGCATACAAACTTGTTGACCAGATTAGTTTAAATTGTGAAACCTATACCAGCTTCATGACGCTCCCCATCACTGCAACCACTCTAGGATAATGTGGACCCAGCTCTGACTTCAGCAAGTGGGGCTTCATTTGCCAGCCTTATTTCACTCAGGGGTGAAATACCTGCTGAGTTCTCTCATGACAATAGCTGTTCATCTTTCAGATCTACTGGATTTCGTGTTGTCCGTAAGTGTGCACATATACCAATGGTGAGTGGAATTATCTTAACAAAAGTTTTTTTGTACATTTTTTAGTGTTTTGACTGCAGGCTAAGCTCCCTATCTGCCACAGTAAGCAGGCCAGGATTAGGTTGAGTGAAGCAGACAATTTTTAGGGCACCTTTCCTAGCCCCTTCCTCATGGCAGGAAGCGGGCAGTGTGGTTCTTAAAAAAAGGCTGCTCAGATACACGGGGGGCTATCGAATCCCATTGCTGCCTCAGACCAATGAGAAGACAACCCTATGGCCTGGGCTGCCTGTGTGCAGGGTTGTGACTATAGCTCCTAATGTATCCATATCTGCTGCTTCATCACTTACCCATTGCCACAGGACTTTGAGGTAGGTAAGAATGGTAAAATGGTATGGGTGAAGTCTTTTGACCCACACATAAATTAGATTTAAGTGAGGCAGAGTCACGTGAAGTCATTGGCCTCACTCTTCTAGAGTCATTGAATTCCCATGGCAAGACAAAAGTCAAGATGACCGGTGATGGCTTAGGATGCAGCGGATGACCTTGACATCTTCAATGTCTGACTAGGCTCTAAGCACTCCACAGCACCTGCTTCAGCCACCTTCATGGCTGTTGGAACAAAGTGTTTTCTTCTGCCAGGGAAAGTCTTCACATGCTTGGAGTAGACACTTCCCTAACTCACTGGTGAATTTGAGGTCTGTTGCTTACCCTCAACCTGGTTTAGCCCGTCTGCCTAAACGGTCTGTTGGAGTGTGGCCACTGTGCATGCTACAGCTTCTTGAAGCTGTAGGTGAGTGTTGGGTAACTGGTTAGACACCAGAAGTGGAAAGTAGCCCTGAAAGGGCTCAGCAGCCCTCCCACCAAAGGTGCTAGTCTTCCCTGAACACCCCCAGACCCCATTTTACCACTAGACATCTGTGTGACCTGCAGCACTGGACTTGGATTCAGGAAGACCTGAGGCCCCTCAGACACTCCTACCTACTTCCTGGCTATGTGACCTTGGGCAAATTGCTTTAACTTCTCTGGGCTGGGGACCCCAAAATAAAACCTGCCCCATAGGATTGTTATGAGAATCACCTGAGATAACATCTGTAAAGGGCATCAGAAACCTTAAAGCATTATGGAAATGCTGGTCATTGTTATTATTAGGAATCTCAAAAGTAAATTCTCATATATGAGTCTGTGCACCAAATGGAGATAAAATGTGATCAGTGGCCACCACCTCCTGGTAAAATCAGGACCCGCTTGTAAAATTCCAAATTCTGAATAAACAAATGGACACTTGGAAATAGCCTCATTCTCCAGGGGCCCACAAAGAGCCAGACCCACTTCCTCCAGACCAGAAGTGAGAGCAGTAGTCCAGATGGAAACATAAGCACTCACCAAGAAGGACAAGGGTGCCATGCAACTTGGATGGTTCCCAGCTCCAATTTCCCTAGTGTTCTCTGTTCCAAAGAGATGGCTATGTGGGGCTTTCCAGAAGATGGCAGATAGGTCATGTTCTCTAACGACCAGCACATTTTAGGATCCACACACAAGTCACTTTCCCTCTGTGAGGTTCAGTTTTCTCATCTTTAAAATGGGGATAATTGCAAGATGGAGGAGTGAAAGCAGTGACTTGCTTGAGCTCTCTCCCAAACCCCTCCAAATACTCATAAAAATGGCTCTAAACAAATTCTGAAGCAGCAGAACCCACAAAAAGACAGAGTGAAACAAATTTCCAGCCCAAGACAACCTGGATGGTCGATCAGAAAGGTGTATCATGCTGGGCTGGGAGCGCGCACTGCAGCAAACCTGGAGCAGGCCTCAGAGGACTGAATCTTGGGCAGCTGTGGAGGTTTCCAGACTCCTTAATCCACGAATGCCAAAGACAACTTAGAAGGTCAGTGGGAAAAGTCTGTTTCTGAGGTGCTGAGACAAGAAGGTGGGGTCTCAGCTCCATTCCCCCAGAGCGTGGTCCTGGGGGGGGGGCAGCTGCTTCCCGAGCTTCTGGCCCATAGACTGAGGGGGAATCCAGTGGCTGATCAGAGAGGGATTGCAGGGATCTCTTTGCCAGTGCTGAGGCAGGAATCTCTTGCTTTGCATGTGTTTGGATCTGGGTCACAGTTCTGGGAGGTGGTGCTGGGGTGAGGAGGAGAACTGGCTTGGTGGAGCTTGTAGTGGCTGTGGAGAGGGACCCCTTCTCACAGTTACAGGACAGAAAGGAGTACTGGTGGTCACAGGCCAGGAAAGGAGTAAACATCTCGCCCCTTATCATACCACCCTGGAAGAACTGAAAATTTACAGGTCCCTACAAGTATCTCTGAAAACTGCTGTACAAACCCCCGAAGCTTGGGACAGTACATTCTCCATATTGGAAGCAGATTCTTACCTTAACAAAGAGTTTAAAACTCAAGTAATTGGCCGGGATCATGAGCAAGCAGCACAAAAAGAGTCAGACTATATTATCTTACTTTGGTGAAAAAGAAGATCAAAATATACAACCAGAAGAAGACAACAAAGTCAAAGCTCCTACATCCAAAGCTTCCAAGAAAAATATGAATCAGTCCCAGGCCTTGGAAGAGCTCAAAGGGATTTTGAGAAGCAAGTAAGAAGTAGAGGAAAAACTGGGAAGAGAAATGAGAGTGATGCAAGAAAATCATGAAAAACAAGTCAACAGCTTGCTAAAGGAGACCCAAAAAAATACTGAAGAAAATAACACCTTAAAAAATAGCCTAACCCAAATGGCAAAAGAGGTCCAAAAAGCCAATGAGGAGAAAAATGCCCTAAAAAGAAAAATTGGCCAAATGGAAAAGGAAGTCCAAAAGATTACTGAAGAAAATACTTCCTTAAAAATTAGAATAGAGCAATTGGAAGCTAGTGACTTTATGAGAAATTAAGGCATTGTAAAAAATCCAAAAGAATGAAAAATTAGAAAACAATGTGAAATATCTCATTGGAAAAACAACTGACCTGGAAAATAGATCCAGGAGAGAGAATTTAAAAATTATTGGACTATCTGAAAGCCATGATCAAAAAAAGAGCCTAGACATCATCTTTCAAGAAATTATCAAGGAAAACTGCCCTGATATATTAGAACCAGAGGGCAAAATAGAAATTGAAAGAATCCACAGATCTCCTCCTGAAAGAGATCCCCAAAGGAAAACTCCTAGGAATGTCATAGCCAAATTCTAGAGTTCCCAGGTCAAGGAGAAAATATTACAAGCTGCCAGAAGGAAACAATTCAAGTACTGTGGAAACACAATCAGGATAACACAAGATTTAGCAGCTTCTACATTAAAGGACTGCAGGGCATGGAATATAATATTCCGGAGGGCAAAGGAGATAGGATTACAACCAAGAATCACCTACCCAGCAAAACTGAGTATAATCCTTCAGGGGAAAAAATGGTCATTCAGTGAAATAGAGGACTTTCAAGCATTCTTGATGAAAAGACCAGAGCTGAATAGAAAATTTGACTTTCAAATACAGGACTCAAGTGGAACATGAAGAGGTAAACAGGAAAGAGAAATCATAAGAGACTTATTAAGATTGAACTGTTTACATTCCTGCATGGAAAGATGATATTTATAACTCATGAGACCTTTGTCAGTATTAGGGTAGTTGGAGGAAAAAAATTATATGTATGTATATATAGATAGATAGATAGATAGAGGGCACAGGGTGAGTTGAAGATTAAGGGGTCATATCTGGAGAATAAAATTAAGGGATGAGAGAGGATTATACTGGAGAAGAAGAAAGGGAGAGGTAGAATGGGGTAAATTATCTCACAAAAAAAACAGAAAAGAAAAGTGTCTTACAGTGGAGGGGAAACGGGGAAGGTGAGAGGGAATGAGTGAATCTTATTCTCATAGGATTTGGCTTAAGGAGGGAATAACATACACATTCAATTGGGGTATGGAAATCTGTCTTACCCTACAGGAAAATAGGGGGAGAAGGGGACAAGAGAGCAGGGGGATGATAGAGAGGAGGGCAGATTGGGAAAGGGGTAATCAGAAGTAAATACTTCTGAGGAGGGACAGGGTCAAAAGAAAGAATAGATAAAGGGAGGGCAGGATAGGATTAAGGGAAATAGAGTTAGTTTTTCACAACACGTCTACTATGGAAGTGTTTTGCATAACTGCACATGTATAACCTATATTGAGTTGCTTGCCTTTCCAATGAGGGTGGGTGGGGAGGGAGGAAGGAGAAAATTTGAAACCTAAAGTTTTAAAAACATATGTTTAAAAAAAATGTTTTCACATGCTACTGGGAAATAAAAAATACAGGAAATGGGGTACAGAAGTCTATCCTGCCCTGCAGGAAAATAGAAGGGGAAGGGGATAAGAGAAGGGGGGAGAGACAGAAGAAAGGACAGACTAGGGGAAGGGATATTCAGAATGCATGCCATCTTGGGGTGGGGGGGTGAAATGGGGTGAAAATTTGGAACTCGAAAACTTGTGGAAGTGAATGTTGAAAACTAAAAATAAAGAAATTTATATTATTAAAGAAAAAACCAAAGTTTTGCAACACACACAAAAAAATAAAATAAAATAAAATGGGGATAATCATCCTTGACTGGGGGTAATAATCCTTTAACTTCCTATCTCATAGGATTGTTCTGGGGAAAGTGCTTTTTAAATCTTAAACAGGGGTCTTTTCACTACCAGCAGGTAGCCGGGACAATTTCATTGCAGGGAAATTTCAGAGGGGGTGGTCTCTGTGTAAAATGTTACTCATTTCATGAGTGACATGGAGCAAACTCTTACCTGTTCCCTAGAGCTAAATGGTACATTTTCAGCATCAGCATGTATACTTCGGAAATTAGTAAATGCTATAAATCAGAGCTTGATTTACTGTTTTCTTGATTGTTCAGACTTCAGAAAGTGATAGAGAAAATGTCAATAATGGAAATTAAACCTAAAAAATGTCAGTAATGGAAATTAAACTTAAAAATGGAAATAAAACTTAAAAAATTAAATTAAATTAAAAATGTGTCCTGCATTTTTGGAGAGCAAGTTGTTATACATTTACCATCCTACAATCAGCTGTGAAAGAGTTGGGTACTCTGATCAGTACAATGATTCAAGGAAATTTGAAAGGACTCACAATAAAAAATACTACCTACCTCCAGAGAGAGAACCAATGAACTCTGAGTGCAGATTGAAGTATAATTTTCTCATTTTCTTTATTTTTCTTGCCTTTTTTGTGTCAGCTAAGATGGAAGTATGTTTTGAATGATTTTACAGGTATAGTTGATATATTGTTTGCCTTCTCATGGTGGGGAGGGGCCAGAGGGAGATAGGGAATTTGAAACTCAAATTTAAATAAAAATAAATGAATAATTAATTGATTAATGAATTTAAATCTTTGAAAAAGAATGCTAAGAATAAATATTTTAATTAAAATGTTAAAAATAAATAATAAAATTTTAAAGTTTTAAAAAAAGAATTTTTAAAATAAATAAATAATTAAAAATTTTAAAGAGAAAAAAGATGAACACAGAAAATTGAACTAAAAAAAAACCCCCAAAACTGTTTACCATCATACCCTGCTTGGAGTTTCCAATTTCCATGGCTGCTTCTAGGAAGTTGAGATTTTCCCATCGTTGGACACCTACTCCGGATCTGACATCTCTTCCTGGGTCCTGTCTGTTGATCTTTGATCTGCTCCTCAAAGCCACACAACACAAGCCTGCTCCTTCTTCTGCATTCCTTCCCAGCTTCATTCAACTGATCCTCCCAGGGCCCAGTGTCAAATGACACCATCTTGTTTCCACTCCATTGGACTCACTCCAACTTGACCATCTTTTCTAAAACATGGTGCCCAGCACTGAACACAGCACTTCAGATGCGGTCAGACCAGGGCCGATCATGGTGGGACACTCCACCCATCTATCTCTGGACACTAACAGTTCCTCTCTTAACGAACCTTTGGATTGTTTTAGCTGCTGTGAGTATGGATTCATATTGAGCTTGTGGCCCACTAAGACCCTCAGACATATTTCCTGTGATTTCTTGTGTAGTCCATGACTCACCCTCCTTCCTACCCCACTGTTATCCTATAGGTATAAAGCTGATTTGGGGAATATTCAACCTTGCAGTACTTCTGTTAGGTATTTCTTTTCCTCTTTATCATGACAATCCATGCAGAATAAATGCAGTTAGAAAGATCCTGGGATGAGAGAGAGTGAGCTGAGTGAGTGAAAGTCCTCTAGCCCTGAGGGAGGAGAAGGGGAAGGGCTGAGGAGTTAAATAGGTTGCTGCCTCAGAACCCTGAAAGGCCAGTTCAGGAGATAGGATTCAAACATTCAGTGCAGTTCAATTCCATTGATTAAGCACTAAAGCCACAAACAACTGGAGCTGTGCCTGGGGAAAGTTCATGTTGGGTGGTTGGGGCATAGCAGGACAGGACAAAGGTCATTCTGAGACATCCATCAAGGAGGTGGGAGATGGTCACACCAGGAAAGGGGGACGTTCTACCCCTCAGAGGTTCTGGTTCTTACCCTTGTGAGGGTGGGGGGGAAAGATGAACCCTGGGGGAAAGATTCCAGTTATAAGACCCTGGGGATGGTCATGCTGTTTACCTGTGGAGGGTCAGGAGGTGAGGTGATTAGAGTCAGGAATGGCTGCTAATTTCCAAAGGGAAGAGTCACCCTCCTCCACCCCCTGAGGGAGGAGATAATTCCATCCTATCATCAGACTGGCTAAAGCCAATTCTCCCCATGGCTTTACTCTCTGTGCTTGGTGCCTGGAATGGGGGAGAGATTGAATAAACAATGATTTGGCTGGTGGGATGGATCAATAAAAGACTCTAATGTCTAGAGTAGTAGTTTTGAGCTGGGGTCCATGGACCCCCAAGGGATCCATAGAGAGATGACGAGGGGATTTGTAAACTTGGATGGGAAAAAAATGCATTGTAATTTTCACTGATGTCTAACTGAAATTTAGCATTTCCTTCAATTACTTGAAAGTATTATTCTGGCAAAGGGTCAGTAGGTTTCACTAGACTGTGAAAGGAGTCCATGGCACTTTAGGCTTGGAGCATTGGACTTCCTACCTCTGAGATCTGTGAAATCCAGTGATAAAGGGGAAAATGGAGGGAGGATTACTAGATGCTATAACCTTTTATTTCTGGTTGTTAGACTAGGTGAGGCCTTTCTGACCAATGGATCAGGGCAGGCCTACAGATGCAAGAGGCTAGGTAAGTGGACCTCCACAGGCCCTTCCAGTGGGGGTATTCTAGGATTCTTTTCCTTCCCTTCCTGGAAGAGAATTTCATCCAACTTTCTCAGCTCCCTAAGTGGTATTCTTCATTCTTTACGATCCTTCCATCCCATAAAAAGAGGTCACTGCTGTCTCTTGCCCAGAACCTCTGGAACCGGCTGTCCTGAATCTGGCCTGCGTTGCTCAGACAAAAGAGTTTTGGAGGCCTGCAGGGTGTTGTATGTGTCTGCATGTGGCCAGAGCACGTGTAGTCTGTGTGTGGGAGAAGGTTGTATTATCTGTGTGTTCGTGTGTGTGGGTATGCTGTGTGAGAGGGGAATGTGCATGCGGTACAAGCATATCTATGAGTTGTGTCGGGGTGTGGGTGCATGTTGTGGGTAGGGAACATATTTGGGGTGCGTGTGTGTGTGTGTGTGTGTGTGTATCTTGAGTGTGACTTGGGAAAGGTTACTACCAATAAAGATAACACATCAAGGGAAAAACAGCTCAGGGCTCTGCCACAGTGTCTCATCACGTGAGCCCTGGTCAGGCCTGAGGTCTTAGCAACCTTCTTGACTCCCTGTTTAGAGAAGGGACACCCTTCAGTCACTTAGGAAGGGCCATTGTTGCCCTAGACTGGCCATATCCTTGAGTCTGAGAGAGACACACAGACAGACAGACAGACAGACAGATCTGCTGCCTTCAGGAAGCCCTTGGCCTGAGGACAAAGATAGGATGGAAAATGTGTCCCCTCAGAAGACTCCATGGGATTGCGTGATTCAGGTCTCCCCAATTCTTCCCCCCCCCCAAGGAAAATGTACTTAGTTTGAAATATTTTACTGGACAATGACTAATATATTCTGTAGTCTTCTCAACATCAGGAGCTTTAGTTGTATCCCAAGTATATATGATGCCTCCTCCACCAGACAGGGAGTCCCTAGAGGTAAGGACCATGTCACCTCCCCCTTCCTCTCCCCATACCACAGCCAGAGTCATAAGCAGAGCAAGATACCTGGCACTCTGCCCCAGGATGCCAACATGGGAGGGGGCATCCCTTCTCCCAGCTCACCTATACCTAGGGTTGGACTGCCCTCTGCCTCACTGTCATCTTCCCTTCCCCTTCTCCTAAGTGGCTTTGCACCAGATGAAAGAATTTCTGGCTGTATCTATGAGGCCAGCAAAGGGTCATGCCGGGGATATGCACTCCTCTCTACCCACCCCTCCCTCCACTCCCATTGCCCAGGGAACTGCCAGCCTGATCTCTCCAGGGACAGTTCTTTTGAGGGGAGTTCATGCTACTTGACCAAATGAGGAAACTGGAGAGCGGCTAGGGACCCAGAGAGGGAAAGAGCCCTTTCTAGCCCTAACCTGGGGGCTGGCTCACCCACCCCAGGGGAATAAGAAGCAATCCTTCCCAGGAATGTCACTGGAGTGGTCTTCACTATTCAGCACATCAAGCTGGGGATGCAAAAAAAAAGCATCTTGATTAATAAAAAGTTTGATGGAAATTTCATATGTTGACTCTGATCCTAAACATTTTCCAGTCACATCTGGTGGTGGTTGGAAGCCTGGCCTGCCTGTTTATGTTCACAATGAGAACATTTTTTCCAACCCTGTCAACAATTATTTTCTCCCTCTGAAGGGTCAAGGGGCAGACTTACCCGAGTTGTTAAATTCTCAGATTCTGATGAGCCACTGGCTCCTTCCTTCTTCCCTGCCTCCTCCTCCCATTTCTCTCTTCTCTTCCCTCTCTTTTTCCTTTTCCACCTCCTTATCTTTTTCTTTTTTTTCTCTTTTTCTTCTCTGTCCTTCACCTTCTGCCCATACTTCATGCTTAAGTAAGGACCAGCTGCACCATAGTGACCAGAGCACTGAATTTGGAATTGGAAGACCTGAGTCTGAATCCTGACTCTGCTGTTTACCATTTCTGTACATGGACAAAGCCCTTTCCTAGGTCTACTTCCTTTATCTGTAAAATTAGAGAGTTGGCTATAAGTCTCCTAAGGTTGCTATAGCTCTGTCTTCCTTACTGAATACCCTAGGAGTTTGAAGAAGAGAGAGAATGATGTGGGCCAGAGTGGTTAGACAGCTTGTTGTAATGGAATAAGGGCTGAAGGGGGAATTGGGAGACTTGTCTTCTAGGCCTGACTCTGCAGCTAATTTGCTGCATGATCTCAGAATCACCATCTTCAATCTAGACCTCTTTGGCCAAATACCATATTCCAGGTATGTGCAGGACACACTTCTATCAAAACTAGATAATTGGAAGACAATAAATACCACTGGGACCAGGCCACCGGGCCTCAATTCCAACAGGCCAGGGTCACTAGGTGATACCGACCCTGGGCTTGGATCAGTCTACAACTCTACCTGGCCCTGATCATTTGGCCATATTTTCACTCAGCTCCAATGACCAGTTGGAGGCTTCCCCAGAATAAGTATTTAATAAAACATCATTTCCTTCTTCCCTCCCTCCCTCCCTCCCTCCCTTCCTTCCTTCCTTCCTTCCTTCTTTCCTTCCCTCCTTCCTCCCTCCTTTCCTTCCTTCCTTCCTTCCTTCCTTCCTTCCTTCCTTCCTTCCTTCCATCCTCTTCCTTTCCTCCTCCTTCCTTTTCTCCTCCTTCCTTCCTTCCTTCCCTTCCTTCCTTCCTTCCTTCCTTCCTTCCATCCCTCCTTCCTTTCCTCCCTCCTTCCTTTTCTTCCTTCCTTCCTTCCTTACATCCCTCCTTCCTTTCCTCCCTCCTTCCTTTCCTTCCTTCCTTCCTTCCTTCCTTCTTTCTTTCCTTCCTTCCTTCCTTCCCTCCTTCCTTTCCTCCTTCCCTTCTTCCTTCCTATGCCCAGAACACTTCTCTACAAGATCTAGACTGGAGAGAGTAACTGAATTTTCTCATCTGTGAAATGAAGGGGTTGGAATAGATGTACTCTATGGTCCCACTTAGCTTTCACATTCTTTGATCTTAGACCATCATGTCCTGGAATGGTCAGGGAAAGGTCGAGAGATTTAAAACTAGAAGAGACTTTAGAGACCCAGTACAACCTTCTGGTGCTTTAGAAGAAGGAACTGAGGACCAGAAGTGATTTGCCAAAGGTGACTTAGCTAATGAGTGGCAGACCTTGAATCTGAACTGAGATGCCTTTGACTTTAAAGCTAGTACTCCTCCGACTGAGCAATCTTTCAGGGGGAGGTAATATTTGAACTGTGCCAGAAAGATAAATGTAGTTTTCCTGGGCTGAGATAGTGGGTTGAGAGCATCCCAAGAAGAGAAGATGGTGTGAGAAAAAGGTACAAAGACAAGGAAGAATAAGGATGTGTTTAGCTTGAGCAGAATGTGTTTAATCAAGCCTTAGAGTATTACACAACTGAGTTGTTATTGTTTTTATTAATAAGTGGAAAACAAGATGAACAGCTTGCAGGCCAAAGGCTTTGAACTTTATCCTGTGGACAGAAGGGACCTACTAAAGATTTCTGAACAAAGGAATGGGGTATGTAGAAGCTTATTTGGCTGCTATAGATAGGATGAATTGGAGAGGGGAGAAACTGAGGTAAGATGAGCCATGATGATAGTTTAGATGGGAGATAATGAAGGCCTGAATTTGGAGGGTAGTGGTGAGAGTACAGTAGAGGGGACAAATGTGAGAGATATTATATCAGTATGCTCTCTGTTTCCCATTTTACCAATGTCCTTCCTAAAAACGTGACATTCAAAACCGAAAACAATAATCTGGATGTGGTCTGGTCAAGGAAGAATACAGGGGGAGTCTGTCTCTAATCCTGGATGAGTTACCTCTTTTCACTTAGAGTCAGATTGCTGCTTTCTTGGTTGCCTAATTATCTGGTAGAACCATATTCTTGGCCCCAGACTGGGCCCTCTCCATGGCAATACACTGGACTCCAACTTGGGTTACAGACCACGCTCTAACCTGTGTAATGGACAGCTCAAATTCTCTAAAGACAGATATCTAATATTGGTTATGGAAGGAGACCTAAACCCAACCAAAGACTGAGACCATTATAATAATGGTCAAAACTGAGAGGCTTAATCTTAATTACAACTTGAACCATAGGCCCAGATCACTTGTTGAATACTAATCTTAGCCACAGGCACAGAACTTTGAGCAGGGGTGGGGAATCTGTGGCCTCAAACCCACATGTGGCCCCGAGGCAGCAGATGATTCCCCACCCCTGACTTTGAGCCATAGGACAGACTGAGTCTGAATGAAAGCTAAAATACTGAGGCCTACCCTTGGTCACAGCCTAAACACTAACCTCAGTTACCGTGGGCTGACTCCCAATCTGTCTGAAGAATGAGTAGTAATCTGGTCACAGACTGAGACCTAATTCTAGTTATAGACCAAAGCCTAACCAAGATCTTAGACTGAATCATATCAGAATCGCAAAATTTTAGATCTGGAGAGCACACCAACAGTCATCTTTTCCATTTCATACCTGAAAAAGAAACCATAGTACAATAGGACAAAGGTCTCCAGCCTTTGCTTGAACCCTTCCAAGAAGGGGGGACTCACTGCCTATCAAAGGAAGCCATTCCACTCTTGGATGCCTCTAGTTGTTGGGAATACTTCCTAATATGAAACCTAAATTTGTCATCTTTTTTTTTTTTTTTGGCGAGGCAATCAGGGTTAAGTGACTTGCCTAGAGTCACACAGCTAGTAAGTGTCAAATGTCTGAGGCCAGATTTGAACTCAGGTCCTTCTGACTCCAAGGTTGGTGCTCTATTCATTGCACCTAGCTGTCCCTTAAATTTGTCTTTTTGAAGGTCCTAATTCAGCCCTTTGGGGCCAAACAGAATAAATCTGTTCCACATGACTGCTTTCAAGTATCTGAGGACAGCGATCGAGCTCTCTTTGGGTCTTCCATTCTCAAAACAAAACATTCCATGATCTCCCAACTAACTTTCAAATAATGTGGACTCAAGACCCTTCATTGCATAGGTCTGACCATAGCATCCCTCCCCCCCAATCTACTGGCTCCCGATTACCTCCAGGAGAAAATATAAAGGCCTCTGTTTAGCATAGCCAGGAGTTTCTACTTTTCTAGTTTTATATTTTACTCCCTTCTCTGTAGCCTATAATTCAGCCGCTTCGATTCATTTGCTGTTCTCAAACTCCGTCTCTCATGGCCATGCTTCTTCACTGGCTGCTGCCATTCCTGGAGTGTTATTCCTCCTCGCCTCTGCCTCATAATTTTCCTAGACTCTTTCAAGACTGAGATAAAATTCCATCTTTTGCAGGAGGCGTTTCCAGATTCCCCATCTACTAGTGATTTCTTTGTATAGCTGCCCATCTACTGTATATGTATTATACCTGATTGTTTACGTGTTCTTTCCCCCATTAGAATGGAAGGTTCCTGGGGGCAAGGACTGGTTTTTCCCTTTGGGTATCCTCAGGACTAAGCTCACATAGTAAATGCTTAATCAATGCTTTCTGACTACCAGACTGACTTATAATCACAAACTGAGTCCAAAGGAAAGTCAGAGACTGAGATCTAACTTGGGTCCTAGACTGAACCCCTCTCATAGATTTAGTCTATCCCTCCTAACATTCTGAGACCTGACCTTGGTCGCAGACTTTACTGATTCATCCATAGACCAGCCTCTAACCCCATCAGCTGGTGCAAAACTATAGACTGTGGTTTGATGTAGGCACTAAGCAATCACATGTGGATGGTTCAAGCAGCCTTCCCCTCTGCTGGAGACATAGCCCAGGTTCATGCCACCTCTCCCTCCCTCTCTCTCTCTCTCCCCTCTCTGTCTTTCTCTCTCTCCATCTCTCTCCTCTCTCTGTCTCTCTCTGTCTCTGTCTCTCTGTCTCTCTCTCCATCCCCCCTACCCATGTCCTGGCTGTAAGAAACTCATTTACTAGGATATAGGCCGAGGGGAGAGGGACAGAGAGACAGAGAGAAAGACAGAGACACAGAGAGAGAGGAAAGGAGGGAGGGAGAGAGAGACAGAGACAGAGACAGAGAGAAAGAGAGAGAGAGATAAAGAGAGAGATCTTTTCTCTCTTTCTCCCATTCACCCCTGCCACCCCCCTTTAAAGAAAGGCACAGGGGAAAGGCAAAGAGTGATTTCTTCTGTGCCTGGCTCTCTTCTCTGCTTCCAGGGATGAATTCCTTGGCTTCACAGAGAGTATCTCTCCTCTGCAGAGCTGACAGTCTTTAGAAAGGTCACAGGGGGCATGGGTGATCCCTCAGCCAGCCAATGGCCAGCCAGCCTCCAATTCCATCCAGCTGATGGAGGTGCTTCTTCACATTCCCAAAGGACCCACAAATGTAACTACATCGTCTTTACACTTCCTTTACAAGCTGTGAATGACCACTCCCTGTTTTTTGTGCCCTTTATAATCCATGAATGGGTCATTCAGGGTGTGAGTCTCATACCCTTTACAAGTTACAAAAGGAATCTTGCAAAAATTGGAAGGGGTGAACCCTTTACAAAGTGAAAAGTCAACTGCCTTAACACCCCACTGTCTCTGGTTCCTGCTCTTTACATTCTACAGTCTCATTGAGTGACTGGGGCTGGGGGGAAGGAACTCAGGTGGCCAGAGGTCCCTTGTTCTCCCCCACCCCCCTCCCACTACATTTATATAAATGTTCCACATGGAACTTTATTCTCTCATTTTATCTTTACAAAAATGCTTTAAATCAGGCAGGGAAGAAATGATCAGATAATTTATTGTAGCCCCGAGCAGAACCCGGATCCCATAGCTCCTGGTCCAATATTCTTTCTTCTGAACCCTATTGGCTATTTGCTTAGTGAGTGGCTGTCTCTCTGGGCCTCGCTGTGCTCCCTTGACCATCTCTTGACCACCCCTCCTTGGGTCAGTGCTGGCATCTAACCTTAGGAAACTTGGTGAGTCTCGACTTGAAAAGTCCTTGAACTTAACTTAGCTGGGTCCTGAGATCAGATTCAAAGATAGCCTTCCCCCCCGCCCAACACCACCACCAAGGAGAAGACCTGGGGTAGAATCTGCTCTCCAAAAGGAGTAAATGGGCATAAAAGGCCTAGGCAGGAGTCCTCCACTGTTGCCAAAGGGAGGGCAGAATGCCCATCTGGTCTATGGGAGGGTACTACAGTAGGGATTAAGTCAGCTCAGGAAGCAACAGAGCCATGAGGCATCATTCCTAGGGCAGACTAGCAGTGACATTGATATTCTTGCCCATCATTCATTGCTGGTCCAGAGAGTAGATCCTCCAAAGTTAAATGAACCCATCCCAAGACCACCAGGCCACAAGGCACTGTAAGCATGTAAGCCTTTTTCAGCTCTTTCTGCTCTCCATCCTTAACACCTGCTCACCTGGAGACACTATCCAGGACCCACACTGCTTGGAGTTCCCCTGACCCAGGAAAGGGCCCTTTGAAGGCAGGGCATAGTCTTTCCTTTGGAACAATGCCTCCCTGAGAGTTTGGCCTCATCTTCCTTTTTAATCAACCAATTAAGTTAAGTGAACAACCACAGGCATTCATTAAGTGCTTACTAAGTGCCAGGCTTGGTACTAAGTCCTAAGAATACAATCGCAAGTAAAAAGAAAGACAGTCCCTGCCCTCATGGAGCTTACCTTCTGATAAGAGAAAAAGACAAGTAAAAGAGAGCTGAAAAGTGGGGCAGGGAAAAGTTCTCACACAGGGGCACCATGGAGAGGTCACACAGGACAGCAAAGAACATAGGACTTGGAGGCAAGAGAGCTGAGTTCAAATGCCACTTAGCCATTTATGTGAACTCGGGTCAGTCCTTTGCCATCTCTGAGTCTCTGTTTTCCCATGTATCCTAGCCTGAGCAGACTGGAATTAGATGATCCCAAAGGTCTAGTCCGACTCTGACTACTAAGGATTTGATAGGTCAATTTGCTTCTTTGATCCTCAACTTTCTGATCTGTAAAATAGATATAAAACCTGCACCACTCACCTCACAGGGTCATTCTGAGGAAAGTATTTCATTCATCTCCAAGTACTTTAGAAACAGCCATTGTTGTTATGAGACAAAGAATAATGTAGGATAAAGAGCATTGGCCTTAGAGTCAGGACCCTCGAATTTAAATGGCAGTTCTGTTATCAGCTGGGTGACCCTGGCCATATCCCCTCACCTTTGTGAACCTTAGCTTCTTCATCCATAAAATGGGAGAGCTAATCCTTTCATTCTCTGCCTTAGAAAGCTTTTTGTGATGGATTCATTATTAAAAAATAAGGTTATCAGTATTATTATTACATAGTTATCTGAATTCTAATTCCTTTTAGTTCCAATACCTTCCCTTTGGCTTTCCCATTAGACTGTGAGCTCCTTGAGAGAAGGGACTATTTTTGGCCTTTCGTTGTATTTCCAGCACTTAGCACAATATCTGGCATATAGGTGCTTAATAAATGCTTAATTGACTGACTGAATTAATTAATGGAGCTGAGCTATGGGAATGATATTCCAAAGCCGCTGCAGGATTTAGCCCTGAAAGGGGTCCTAGAGGTAACTCAATTCACCTCCCCTCATTTTACAGAGGTGAAATTGAGGTCTAGAGGTGGAAGTGACTTGTCTGAAGTCACACCAGTAGCAAGTGATAGCAAAAAGCTGTGTTAGAATTTGAACTCAGCTCCTCTGATACAAAATCCTGCTCTTTTCCCACTACACCATTGTAACAAACACAATGATGCTATTCTCAATCTTATCACTGCCTTTACTAAACATGACTCCCAGAGGTGAGGAGAAGGCAAGAAGCACAATCTGGGGGTATTCAAGGCGACTGGCAGCCCCTCCAGGACAATCAATTTGAATGTGTCCCTCCTCTCCTCCCCTCCCCCTCCCCCATCAGTTCCCCATTCCCCCACTAGATGGAGGCAGACCTTAATGTATCCTAGGATGACCAGCTAAGAATAATTTCCATAAATTCTAAAGGCCAAAGTGTGTGGTCCTGGGGGAGATTAATTCATTTTTCTTTCTTTTTTGCCTTCTTCCCCCCTCCCCCTTTTAATTCAGTGGATAATGGATGGGAAAGGGCCACGTGATGTAAAATGTAAAGAGGGAAATGGGCCAGATGGGAAGTCAGAAGACACAAGGGAGAGTAGAAAGTTTTCTCTAAAGTTCATTCTTAGGGACCAAGCAGGTTCTGGTCACTTCTTGCTGCTCCTCTAACTCCCAAATGTATGGAAGATATTATAGGGGAAGGATCTAGGGATGGCCAGACAGTAGCTAGTATCCTAGAATGTCAGATCTCATTGGGACTCAGAGGACATAGAATGTTAGAGCAAAAAGGACCCTTAAGAATCACCCCATCCAATCCCCTAATGAGGTTCCATGGTTAAGGGACTTGTCCACAGGCATCCAGCTAATATGAGTCAGATCCAGAGCTGGAACCCAGGTATTATGACTCTAAGATCAATGCCCGTTGATGTCAACCAGGCTTTACTGATCTATCTATACAATCTATGACTCAGCTGGGTTGAGGTTAAATAATTTGGGGGTAGGGGAGGAAGAGGAGTGACTGTGACCATTTTCTGCCCTGACAAGAGGGCCAGTTTGGCAATGCATCCAGTTGGGCTATTGAGATCGTCCAGCCCATAGGAATGACTAGAACGGAAGCAGAATCAAACCACATCTGGAAAATGGATGCTGTGGTTCTTGCCCCCTTCCTCAAATACTGGGAAGCTCCCAAGCTTCACCTCCAATCTGTGCCCCAAGAAGACTCCCCCTTTCCCCTTCTGAGCAAACTCATACTTAGGATAATGAGAAACATGGGACTTCGGGGCTACAAGGGATTTCTAAGAATGCTCGAATTTAAAAAGTCAATCCTGCAAGTACCAGATGGGGAGATGAAAAAGATCTGAAGGTTTTAGTAGCCTGCAAGTACAAGATGAGTCAGCAATGTGACCTGGCATCTGGAAAAGCTAAGAGAACCTTAGGTTTCATGGATAGAGATCAGGAGCCCAGAACAAAGAAGGCTACAATTCTGTCCTCCTCTCCTTCGATCAGATCACATCTGAAATACTGTGCTTAGCAGAGTGCTTGGCCCATAGTAAATGCTTAACAAGTTCTTGGGTACTGATTCTTTCTTTCCTTCTGTCTTTCTGTCTTTCTTTTTCTTTCTTTCTTTCTTTCTTTCTTTCTTTCTTTCTTTCTTTCTTTCTTTCCTTCTTTCCTTCTGTCTTTCTGTCTTTCTGTCTTTTTCTTCCTCCCTCCCTCCCTCCTTCCCTCTCTTCTGTCTTCTTTCCTTCCTTCTTTCTTTTCTTTCTCCCTCCCTCCTTCCTTCCTTCCTCTTTCTTTCCTTCTTTCTTTCTTTCTTTCTTTCTTTCTTTCTTTCTTTCTTTCTTTCTTCTTCCTTCCTTCCTTCCTTCCTTCCTTCCTTCCTTCCTTCCTTCCTTCCTTCCTTTCTTCAAACAGAGGAAAGAACCAGCTTTACAAAGCAGAGATGATAGGAATGAGAAACCTTGATCCTCATTGATGAAAGAGATATATGTTCAGAGGATCATGGAATTAGAGTTAGAAGGGACCTTAAAGATCAATGCCCCAATAGGGGTAGCCCTAGGGCTAGAACCCAAGTCTCCTAACTTCCAACCCAGCACCCTTTCTATTTCCTAAACTGTCTTTATGTTGGTAAGAGTGTCAGGTCTAGCCCTTGTCCTAGACATGTTCCTGAGTGATGTGTTCTCTTTAACCTCTCAAAGAAAAGGGATACAGAGCATTCCTGATCTCTTAGCATCACCAAGAGCATCTTAACAAATCAGGTCCCTTGTTTCTAGAACACTTTAAGGTTTACAAAAGGCTTTCCTCAATCTCTGCAAAGGACTGCAAAGACTTTTGGTGCAGGGGAGGAATGTTACCTGCATCCCAAAGCCCAGTGGTATCGGACTGTTTCCTCATTGGTGGAGATCAATGCCCTGGGCCTGTATGAGAGATGAGGTGAGAACCATAAAGAAGAAAGATATGTTCTCTTTATGCTTCTTGGGGCTCTTACATCTCTTCAGGTACTTCTGGCTTTCAGCTTCAAGAGAGAAGACAGAGGATGCCAACCCCACTTCAGGGAAGTAGGAAGGGAAAAATGGAAAGGAAATGGAAAAGACTCTGGGAAGGGGTTGGCTTGTAGAACTTCAAAATCTGTCCTTATTCTCAGCTTGTCATTCTAGTTACTTTGGGGAATTTCCTTTTGGGTGAGGTCTGAGACTCTCTCTCTTGGTCGAGCTGAGTTAAGGGAGACCTCCTTCACTTTGTATTATCTGGTATATATATTCTCCTATGCACTCTTCCTCTGACTTCTGTTTTGCTGTTGATTTGGATAAATGGAGGGTGGTTTTTTTTGCTAAAAAACAAACAAAAAACCCCAAACCTGTTTCTCACACCAACCCTATGAGATAGGTAGTCTAAGGATTATTTTACCCATTTTTAGCAGAGGAAACAGAGGCTCAGAGAGAAGAGAAATGAGTTGCTCAAGGTCATAGTTAGGCATGGCAGACAGGAAATGGAACCCAGGCCTTCTCTCCCCAGGTTCAATGCTCTCTGTTGTACCACAACTGCCTTGCTGGCTCTAATTGTTTCCCCCCTCCTCTGGCAGCCTAGGAAGGAGGAGGGAGGAATGAGGGGGAGGTTAAATCAGGGGAGCTTGGCCAGGCCTAGCAGATGGGGTCAGAGAGGCTGAGAGGAAAGGACAATTAGGCGTCTTTGTAAACATGACCATCTGAAGCTTCTGTAACTTATAGGAGATGTGGCTTTTTCCTTAATTCATTAGTCAAGTTTTGTTTCTAACTCAATCATGTCTCAGTTGGCTTAATGGGCAAAGACTTTTCTTCTGGGGATGTGGGTAGCCCAAAAGCCAAGCTGGGACTGGAGAGTGAGGGACCATCAGCCCTAAGGCTCTGAGTGCTGCCCATGAACAAAACAGAGAAAACTTCATGGGGGCATAAACTAGGTTCTGGGTTTGGAGTCTAGGCTGGTCTCGACTCAGATGTCTTGGCCCTGAGCTCTGAAGTTCAAGGTCCGTTTCCTCTCTGCCTGGACTGGATCCTTACAAATATCCACTATTCAGTTTGGGGATTCTATGAGGCTTTGATTTAGAGGACCTTTTTTTTAAAGCTTATGTTGCAGAGAACACAGGGTCAGAGAGGCTGAGCGGAAGGGACGATTAGGCGCCTTTGTAAACTTGACCACGTGAAGAGGAGGGTCAAAGGAGGGGAGAAGCCTGTGCCTGGGCTGCTGGTGCTCGGAGACATTGGGGTGATGACAATGAACAGCAGAGAGAAAGAAGAACCATTCCACTCTGATTTTTCTCTGCCGAGAGAATAGTCTTTGCTCTGAAATGAACTGAATGAAAATGGTTAATGGGAAATTGAAGGCCAATACCGTGTGATGATATGGACTCAGTAACTGTTGTTGTTATTTAGCCATTTTCTACTCTTAACCACATTTAAGGTTTTCTTGACAAAGATATTAGAGTGGCTTGCCATTTCCTTCTCCAGTACATTTTACACATGAGAAAAGTGAGGTAAGCAGGGTTAAGTGACTTGCCCAGGATCACACAACTAGTAAGTGTCCGAGGCTGGATTTGAAATCAGGAAAATAAATTTTCCTGACCCCAGGCCTGGCACTCTATCCATTGCACCACCTAGCTAGACCTAGTAATTAAGGTAAGAGATTTGGAGCTAGGAGGGGACCTTAGAAATCATTTATTCCAACCACCTCATTTTACAGATGAAGATACTGAGGCCCAGAGGAACAAAGTGACTTGCCCAAAGTTAAGCAAGTGACCTCATTCTGGTCTTTCTGGTATGCTCTAAAGGATAGGATGATGGACTTGAGTCAGGACCTGATTTGATTCCTACCTTAGACACTTGCTCTCCTTGGAACCTGGGCAAGCCATTTAAACTTCTTTGTTGCTCAGTTTCCTCATCTGTAAATTTAGAGTGTTGACCTTTAAGGTCCCTTCCAGCTCAAACTCTACGATCCTCTGATCATACAATGTCTCATCACCAAGGACCACGTTTTCTCATTCCCACCACCTCTCCTTTCCAGACCTTGGTTCTCTTCCTCTCCCTTTTCCACCTCTCCCCCCTCTCCCCTGCTTAGTCTGCAGAAGAAGATACAGACTTTTTCCTTTCCCTTCTCTCTGCTTCCCCAAAAGTTCATTGAGCCTTGCTTGGGAGTGTTGAAAGAGCTTTTGCCATTAATTGCTAGATGGTGTTAAATTGTCACAGAAGAATTTTCCAAAGTTACAGAGGTCTTGGCAGTTAATTCTACTCATTTATAGTAAGGACCAGATAATTAAATCTAGTTCTTTCTCTTTTTCCTAATTTTGTCTAGGGCTGGCTGATCTCAATTTTGTCCAGAACGGAGAGTGGAACAGCTAAAATCGAATAACCATAATTTGAAGAGACCTTGGACAGGTCATAAATCTAGAGCTGGGAAGGACCTTAGAGCTCATATAGTCTAATCTCTCTCATTTTACAGATGGAGAAACTGAGGCATGGAGAGGTTAAGTCACTTGCCCAAGGACACATAGGTAAGTTTCAGAACACCACGAGGATATGTAATATAAATTGTATTTGAATAATAATCCCCTTCTAGACAAATGACCATTTAGCTTCTGATAGGAGACCTCTCCTAATGGGAAACCCACCCCCTTGAGGCAGCCTTTTGGATACCCCTCACCAAGAGGAAGTTCTTCCTTGTATCAAACCTTAATCTGAGTCTTTGCACCTTCCCTTGAAGACTCCTAGTTCTTCTGTCTGGGGCCAAGCAAAATAAGTTTAAACTTTCTGGCACATGACAGTGCTTTAAATACACGAAAGCTATTCTACCCACCTACCTTTCTCCCCTTCCTCTCAATCTTCTGTTCTCCGGGCTAAATAAACAGCTACAATTCCTCCAAGTAATTTTCACATGATATGAGCTCCAGTCTTACCACCATTTTGGTTCTCCTCCTCCAGAAACATCCTGGCTTGTCAATAACTTTCCTAAAATGTGGTGCTCAGCAGCAAACACAACACTCCAGAAGTGGTCTGACCAGAGAAGATATCAGCAGTATCACCTCTCTCTCACTGGATACAGTGCCTCTATTTGGTGAAACTGAAGATTGCATGATCATTTTTTGGTTGCCACATTACCCTGCTGAGTCACACTGAGCTTGTGGGTCACAGAAACCCCAAATCTTTGTCGCACGAGCTCTTCTTTAAACCTCTCCTGATGGGATCCCATTTTTCATTTGTGCAATTGATTATTTTTAATCCAAGTGTAGGAATGTGGATGTGCACACACACATATATGTGCATGTATTTAATTTCATCTTAGTTTCAATTCGTTGAAGTTGAGGTCCTTTTGGATCTTGACATTGTTTTCCGATGTATTAGAAATCTTTCCCCATGATAAGATCACAGCAAACTGTCTATATGGGTGTCATGTAGCTGGTTACATCAATAATGGCAAGTATCCTACCAGTTGATCGTAGCAGGTGGTTCACTCTTTGTAAACTGTTCTTTGAGCAAGAGTGATCTCCAAGGTTTCTTTCTGTTCTACCTTTGGGGTCCATATGACTCTACCTCCGCTTAGCCCAGTTTCAATCTTTGGTCAAGTCATTTTCCTTTTCTGAGTCCTCAGTTTTCTTCCTTTGTAAATGTAAAGAACTGGAATCAAAGGTCACCATGGACTCAATGATACCTATGTGTCTATTATTGGGGAGAAGGACAAAGAGAGACGGGGTGTGTGTGTGTGGAGAGAGAGAGAGAGAGAGAGAGAGAGAGAGAGAGAGAGAGAGAGAGAGAGAGAGAGAGAGAGAGAGAGAGAGAGAGAGAGAGAGAGAATTTGGTTTGAAAGCCTCTTTCAGCCATCTCTCTAAAAGCATGTTTCCTATAAGCGTGACCACTCCTGGTAATCAGCCATCTTAAATGCCAGGTGTGAAGAAACACCTGTCCTTGCCACCTAGTTACCAAGAATAATTAGGTAGAAAATAAAGCTGCCAGAAAAGGTTTTTCCTTGGGATGGGGTGGGATAAGCAGGGATAAGAAGCGACCTCATGGTGCTCTGAGATCTCTCTCCTACCATGGCTCCCTGCAGCTGAAGGTGCCTTTAGAATTTCTTTAATGAGGCAGGTTTGATAATTCCTCTTTATTTACTGGTAATGGAGCTAAGTATAAAGGCTTATGCTGACAGTCTTGGCTTATCCACCTCATTGGCCTGGATGGTGTTAGGGCTCCCGCCTCCCAGGGCCATGTTCTCAGAACTGTGGTACCACATAAAGAGGGCTGGTTAGGGGCTCTCCAGGTTCAGCTACTTACTAGTTGGGTGAGCTTGGGCAAGTTCTTCTTGGGGCCTTGGTTTCCTCCTCTATAAAAAATGAGAGTTTGAACTAGAGCAGAGGCCCTTAATCCGAAGCCCATAGACCCCCAAAGCATCTGTGGATAGTTTTCAGGGGCTCCATGAACTTGGATGAGGAAAAATTACATCTTTATTTTCACTAACCTTTAGTTTCCTTGGTAATCCTATGTGTTTTATATAATGCCTTTAAAAACATTCTGAGAAGGCATCTATACGGTTAGAGGCAGCTGGTGGCAGCTGGGTCTGGAGTCAGGAAGACCTGAGTTTAAATATAACCTCAGATACTTACTAGCTATATGACCTTGGGCAAGTCTCTTAAGAGCTGTTTGCCTCAGTTTCCTCAACTGTAAAATGGGGACATACACAGAGTTATTGTGAGGATCAAATGAGATATTTGTTTTAAAACAAAAAAGTGCTTAGCAGAGTGTGTGGCCATAGTAGGCTCCACGTAAATGCTTCTTCTCCTCCCTTCTTTTTCCCCTTCACCAGTGGGGTCTGTGACAGAAAAAGCCAACAAAACCAACATGGTTAAAAACCTTTAGGCTAGGTGATTTCTAAAGACCCTTCCAGCCCTACATCCCATGAGGCTGTTGTCTTCTGACTGCCATAATTTTCTTCCCTAAGCCCTGACACATCAGGCTGTTCCAATCTGCCCACTCTAGTCTAATCTTACCTTTGGTCAAAACCATTGGCTTCCCATCGTCACCTCTCCACACAACCTTCCTAATTCAGAGACTCTTCAGCCCCTAGCTCCTTGGGAGAACGGAGATACTGGACTCACCTTGAAAACCTTTGACAATGAATATACCTTCTCTTGACTCAGCTCTTGGCTGCCCCACTGTGCTGTGTATCTTCCATGACTCATCCCAGGATGTTCTCAGCCCAACCTTTATGGGACCAATGGAGTAGCTTTCTAAGCTTCAGGTTTCAAAATAGCAAAGTGTCTTAATGTCAAAAACTTTGAGCTGAATAGGGATCTCAGAACTTATCTAATCCAGCCTCCTCATTTTACAGCCAAGGAAATCGTGGCCCAGAGAGGGTCAATGACTTGCTCTGAGCCACATAGATAGTAAGCAGAGCAGTGGAGATTGGAACCCAGACCCTCATTGCCCTGAGCACAGCACGTACTGCCTCTCTCTAAGCACACTTCCTTTTAATACCTTGGTAGATTTCCCATCTACTCAATATAGGACATCTCTCCAACAGTGCAGGATGCAGCCCATCTGTGCCTTAGTAGGTGCCTTTTTTCATGTTCCCTCATCAATCATCTCCAGAGATTCCACCCATAATCTAGAGGGAGTCTTCCTCACCATCTCTAGACATGGCATTGTCATCAGTCGGACACCCAGACTCTTACTGTCTCTGTGTGACTTACCCAGTTCCCTTTCTGGTCACACATTTCTCTCCTGATTTCCTGTATGCTGATTCTATGGCAGAGCACATCTTGACAGTAATACAATTGACCAAAAGGCAAGAAAATAAAAGAACTCTCTGGGCTTACTTTATTAACTGGGGGAAAAAAACCACTGATTTGGTAGAGCAAAATATCACCTTTAGACATCAGCAAGACATCTCTTATAGACGCATCGATAGCATGCAAGGGTTTTTGAAAGATGGAACAATGGAGTTCATTTTGTTCAGTTACTCTCTGATGGTTGGGATCAATGAAGAAAGGCATAAAACAGGGAGATGTGCTCACCATAGGTTACCAGCACATAGAGTTAGAGCAGGAAAGGACCACAGAGGTGATCTAGTCTGTCTTGCTACTTTTAGAGGTAAGGAAACTGAAGTCAAGAAAAACTGAGTGACTTGCCCAAGGTCACACAGATAAGAACAGCAGAGCTGTGTTCACCACTCTCTTGGAAGAGGTCCAGTGCAGTGTCCAAACGGAAAAGGGCTTCCTTCTACATGGCAAAGTCCTCCTTAAAAATGTAGCAGATCATAAACATTCCCTTCACCAATTATAACAGGATATGGCCCTCATGAACCACTCAGACAGATTCCCCTTCTGTTCTCCCTCAGGCTAGTGGCTGTGTCTTCTCCATTACAGTGGGGAGTCTATCAGCGCCAAAAATTGGGGTGCTTTCCCCCTGCACAGACTAGCACCTTCTTGAGGGCAGAGACCCTCCTATGGGATATGTCATGATGACAGGAACCTTTTCTCTCCCCACCCACCCGGGACTCCCTTAGAGTACCAGTGCTCTCTGTTCTTCACACTAGTGGGAGTTTATTGCCTGCCCCAAGCCCCCATGACCTTAGTCCCTTCAGCAACTGCCACCATGTACCTGCATGCCCAGGTTCAATAAAAGATGAGACTCCTAGCTCTACACTAACAGCCCAAAAGGACACTGAGATTAAGGCTCTGGCTGAAGCCCAGGGTCTGTCTTCCTGATAATCCAAACTATCTCTCAGCCACTGCCCCACACTCAGTGTTAAGCCAACAGCAGGAACATTCTTCATAGGTATCCTAGAGCTCAAATCTGAGCAAAACCCAGAATATTGGGCTTGTGTTAATGCGCTCTCCCATCTAGATGATCCCTGTCCACAGCCTGTTCATTCAATGAGAATAGAACAGTAGAAATTCTTTTGGTTGGAAATGTTTTGATGACGTCGAGAAAGTCCTAAAACTGGAGATAGAAGATTTGGGTTCAAATCCTGCTTCTTCTCCTTACTAGGTGTGTGACATTCCTCTTCTTAAGCATCAGTTTCCCCATCTGTAAAATGAATTAGTTGAGCTAAATGATCTCTAAGTTTCCTTCTGGCTCTGCCATTTTATGACATGTATCTACAGGGCCAGATTCTGGACTCGGATCTCTGGTGGTAACTTCACCCTTGCCACTCCCCACCACCCTCGCTTGGGGGCGGTTCTTTACAGAGAATCATGGAAAATCCAGAAGCTGGAAGCTCTGGGGTCCTGTTGCGGAGGTTCTGTCCCTTCATTCAACAGCCTCGCCAAGTGTTCCCCTCCCTTCTCATCCCTTTATCTTGTTTCCCTATTGCCACTGCCTTGGAAGAAAGTGAGAAGGCAGATGAAGTCCCACCCATCCGGGCAGAGGGAGGGGTGAGTCTCCTGTTTCCTCCAGATTTCCACAGGGATGTCCACCCTCACCCCCAGCCAGCTCCAGCCTAGTGGAATGCCCACCCTTGTCCTGAAGAGGCAACAGAGTCCCTGCCCTTAGAGATTGTCTGGTTTGAGGGGGAGACACAACTCTGATGTGTCTGTGTGGTGGATTCGGTTGGAGAAACACAGTCCCCTGGAGCTTGCCTGGTACGGGGAACAGGAGGGTAGATACAGTCCCTGACTCCTGGCAGCCCTTGGTCAGAAGGAGAGACAGCCCCTGCCCTCAGAGAGCCTACAGTCAAAAAAAAAGATACAGCTTCTGTACTTGGGGAGTCCCTAATCTGAGGGATAATTATAGCCCCCTACCCTCAGGGAACCCCTGCATTGAAGGAGAGATAGCCCGAAGGAGAATATATAGCATCTGCCCCCAGGGAGCTCCTGGTCTGAGGGGCAAACACAAGAAACTCCTGTATTAACTCCTGTATGGTGGGGAAAGTCCTGAGTTCAGAAAAGTCAGAAAACCACCCTTGGAATTGTCTTCCTCCCCTGCTAGCAGGACCTTGGGCAAACCACTTGACATTTAGGCACCCCAGTCTCCTCCACTGTGTACTGTCTGCTAAGGCCACTTCCAGATCTAGCTCCTAGAGTCAGCCATCCCTTGGGAGCACCCCCTGTCTGGGTCCATCATAGGATACTTTTATGTTCCTAGGCATCATCTTACCTGGATCGTTTCTTTCACATTGGAGAATTCAGGCCTCAGACAGTCATGATCACTGGGGGCCTTGTTCCTTAGCAGAGTGGAGGTCCCCTAGGAAGCAGGAGTCACTTTGGTTAAGGATCAGCTGAAGTGCCATCTCCTCCTTGAAGCCTCTCCTGCGTCAGAGAGTATTTGGACTCCATATTTTCTTTGCCCTCATCACTAATATCATATTATTATAATATATAATTATAATATTTTATATCATATAAATAATTTATATAAATATAAGAAATTTATATAAATTATATATAAATATACAAATAATAATTTATATGTTATAATGTAATAATATTATATTATACTTTTTAAATAAATTAATACTTCGTCCCCCTTAGTAGACTATATGCTCCTTGAGATGAGGTCAGGACTATTTCGTGGTTGTCTTTAGGAGCATACCCCTAAGCATAGGACTATGCACATAGCAGGTCCTCACTAAAAATGTTCCTTGAATAGAGCTGAGCCAAACAAGAACCTTGCTCCCCTCTTCTTCCAGGGTTCTATTTTGCAGAACATGGGGCAGCAGAAGAGAGAAGGTCCTGGCTTGTGGTCTTGGCTCTTCTGAGATATCTCTTGTCCCTAACAAGTGATTCAGGCTTTCTGGCCACCTTTTAGCCAAGCCTCTGGTGAGGCTTCACCTGAGGAATCCTATGGAAGGAGTGCAAGGAATTAACCCTTTAGCATCCATGGGATCTGAAGACTTAAAACTTGGTGAGCCCCTTGGGACCGTCTTTTCCAGATCTTTCATTTGACAGATGAGGAAACAGGTTCAGAGATGGTGAGTGCCTTGCTCAAATTTTGACAGCCAGTGGCTCTGAACTGAGACTTGAGCCCTGATGCTCTGACTCCATATCCAGGATTCTTCACCTCACTTGTTTTGTCTTCCTAGAGTAACAGCTCCACCATCTATAACTGGCAGGCAGGAGCCATATTAGACCTGCAAGAAAAAGAAGAGAATGCTTCCTTTGGCCCTGGTTCTCTTCTTCAGCCTTCGTGGCTGAAGCCTGGCCTGGGTGTCATGGGCAGAGCTGAAGACCTTAGGACCCAGAGGAGAGAAGGTCAACGCCGCAAGGCACTTTAGAGAAATAGCTTAGTGGGCAGACAGGGAGCTTCTTCAACTGGGATCTGGGAACTTGTACTTTTAAAATATTTCAATAACTCTATTGTAACGGAATTGGCTTATTTTGAAATCCTGTGTATTTCATTTTATATATTTTGAAAAATGTTATTCTGAGAAGGGCTCTTTGGGCTTCACACTGCCAAAGGGATCCATGACACAGAAAGGGTTAAGAACCCTCAGCATAGTGAACTTAACTGAAGTACCCTTGGGTTACTAGCTATGTGATGTGAGCAAAGCCTTTAACCTCTCTGGGCTTCAATTTCCTAATGTGTAGAAGGATTCAAAGACCTCTAATGACCCTTCTAGCTCTGCATTCATGATCCTGTGTGTATCACAGCTGGAAGACAACTTAGATGCTATCTAAGGTTAGAGCATTAGGCCTGGAGTCAAAAAGACTTAAGTTCAAATCTACCTGCATACAAATCTTACCAGCTGTGTTCCCCTGGGCAAGTCTTTTAGGTGCTATCTCAGTTTTCTTATCTGTATAATGGGGATACTAATAATATCTAGTGTGCAGGGTTGTTATGAGGATCAAATGAGATAGTATTTGCAAAGCACTTTGCAACCTTAAAGCTCTACATAAATGCTATTAACATTATTATAACTCACTCATTTTACAGAAATTTATTAAATTTATTAAATTCATTATTATTAATTATTTATATTTTATTTTTATTAAATATTATTTAATTAAATTTATTATTACATTTATTAAATCTTATTAGATGACTCACTCATTTTACAGAAAAGGGAGACGAGGCCCAAAGAAATGAAATTTGTAAGAATGTGTTTGCCAGAATGCTGATGCAAGTAAGGATTTGTACGATGATGCCCTAGCTCAATCTCCATCCTTCCTCTCACCCTGAAGCTGTCACCAGAGCTAAGCACCCCTGGTCCTGGCTGCCTGCTAGTTGAGAGGATGGAAGGAAAGGAGCTTGGGAGAAATGGGAGCTGGTAGGGTTGGACTGAGGATTAAAGTGGGGAGGGAGTGAGTAGAGGCCAAGGTGGTGAAACTGGAAAGGAGCTGCCTTGTCCCCCTCCCCTCGCCCAGGTGCCCCCGCTGGGCCTGAGCCCCGGAGCTGCAGGAGAACATTTGCTCTGAGTTATGGGGCTCAGGGGCCGCCTGCCTGCCTGCCCTTACTGTGGTCCAATGTGTTTCATAACATTTTATGCCTTTTCCCCCACAGTTAATCTCAGTCCCCCCCCCTTCCCCTTCTCCTGGCCCTATTATTAAGGCCCATTAGGCAAATGTACGTGGTTCCCCCCAGCCAACCTCCCCCCTCTCCCCAGCCTTTGTGCAAACACAGCAAATTCTGAGCAGGCCTCTGGCCCATCCTTCTCTGCTCCTTCATTTGTGGGTAGGGGCTGGGAATGGGGCATGATGGTGATCTCTGCTGGTCCCGAAACCTCTTGGACTGGACTCTGGGAACATTGCGCTAAGCCCAGCACCCCTGCACCTGGCTGCTGGCCATGCCTTCATCAGTAGTGACTGCACTTAGATTGGGAAGTCAGAGGAGTCAGGGAAGGCTTCCTGGATGAAGCAACAGATGTGCTACCTTTGAAATGATCTTTAGGTATTCAACAATTAACGCGGACGGGGAAGTTCACCATGCTAGGCCTAGGGAACGGGGGAAGCAAAGACCCAGAAACAAAATCCTCCAAATTCAGGTCACTCTCCCCTGAGGTGGTTAATACTGCCTTCTGGGAGTCTGGATGGTGGTGGCTGTTGAGAGGCCACTGGCCTGAAGGCAAGGGGATAGACCAGCTGGTGTATAAGGAGAAGGCTCTATGAAAGTAAAATGTGTGTCTATCAGCTAGTGAGTTCTCCATCATCAGAAATCGTCAAGGGGTGACTGGAGGACCACTTGTCAAAGATGTTGCCAAGGAGATTTGGAGGCTCTGAGATCTCAAGTGGGCCTTGTCACTGTGTCTCATCCAAGGCTGAGGATGAGAGGATGGAGAAATCGGAGGAGAAATCTGACAATCTAGAGACAATTTTTCTCTGTGATTTCAAGACTACTGGCCTGAAAACATGGTAGTCTGTGGAGTGGTTTGCTGTCAACAGGTTTACACGTATTGGTCTAATCCAAACCAGCCCCCAAGGCTGTGCAGTGAGAGAGGAGACACAGTACAGATGACAAGGAGTTGGGAAGGAACCCAGGGGGAGGACGAGGGCTGGAGACCAGCAGGAAATCCAGCCGGAGTTAGGAAGACAGATGGGTGGGGTGGTAAGAGAAAGGGAGGTTGGGCCCGGTTAGAGAAAAGAAGGAGCTAAGCCAGAGGGAGACCAAAATAAACCAAGTGACAGCCAAAAGGGACCAGTAAATAAAACAGACTAAAAACTCAGGGGTCAGCTGTCAGGGCAGGGAAGGGAACTTGCAGGGGGGTGGGGTGGACCAAAGAGGGCTGGGGAAGATGAGGCTGGGGCCAGAATGGAACCCTGGGGCCTGGGGTGGAATGCATGGAGGAGGGGGGAGCCCAGGGACTCTATGCTTCCAGTACCTAGGGGCCTGGACCCAGGGGAGGGACCTTCTAGGAACTACAGAGACTGGAGTGAGAGATGGGGATGGAGATTTGACGATACAAGCACTGCAAGACTTATTACTGTGATTTTACAGATGTTCAGAGGGGGCAACAGGAATGTGAGTTTATAAGACTTTATCCCCAAACAATCCTATAAAATAGCCCACCTGGGACTTGAGCAGTCATCCCCACCTAGGCGGGGGCCAGTGCTTAATGTTTGACGGGAAACGATGCCAAGACGGCGAGTTCAATGCCCAACGCCAGCAGGAAATTTTCTTATAGTAATAACAGCTAACATTTATATAGCTCTTTAAAATTTTCTAAGTGTTTTTACATATTTCATTTGGTACCCAATGAAGTTGATAATGATTATGTGGCTGCCCAGGGTCCCATAGCTAATAAGCGTCTGAGGTCAGATTTGAACTCAAGTCTTTCTGATTCCAAGTCTAGCACTCTATACACTACATCGTCTAGCTACCTAGAGGAAATACTTGCCTTTGACTTTAGGCTTTTGGGGTATAGATTTAATTCCAGTCATAGAATAAACCCTAATCCCACCCAAGATCTTATAAATATCTGCTAGAGTTCGCAAGAGATTTTCAAGAGGGAGAAGGCCAAAGAGTGGGTTTCTCCAGATGACCTGACATGGACAGAGACCCAGCTCAGATCTCCAAAGCCTTCAATAGGGCATAAAAAGAGAATGAAACATGGTGGGATGGTCTGCAGACCAGAGCTTACACACTGAGGGAGGGAGAGGAATAAGTTGGTGCCGTCGTCCTTGACTCGATGACCCTCTTGGGCATGTCTCCCTCCTGGATGTTCTCTCCTCCCTTGGTTTCCATGGCACTGCTCTCTCATGAGTCCCTCCGTGCGTCCCTCTGATTATTCCTTCTCAGTCTCCCGTGGTGGATTTATCCACAATAATAACAGCTAGCATTTACATAGCACTTCGAGGTTTTGTAAAACATTTTTACAAATACACTCAGTCATTTTGTCCTCACAACTCTGAGAGTCAGGTGCTATTATTATCCCCATTTTTCAGATGGGGAAACTGAGGCAGTCATGGGTGATGTGACTTGCTCAGGGTCACACAACTGGTAAGTGACTAAGGCTGGATTTGAACTTTATCCACGACACCACCATATGACTCCTTGTTGCCTCTTGGATGAAACAAACTCCTCTACTACTACCCTGTCATTTGAGGTAGGTTTATTAGACTGAAGACTGACCCTAGAGTGCAGAGATTTGGGTTCAAATTCTTGCCCTGACATTCCCTATATATATTGTTGTTGTTTTAGTTGTTTCTCAGTCATGTCTGACTCTTCATGACCCCATTTGGCATTTTCTTGGCAAAGATACCGGATTGGTTGGCCATTTCCTTCTCTATTTCATTTTACAGATGAGGAAACTGAGGCAAACAGGGTGAAGTGACTTGCCCAGGGTCATACACTAAGTAAGTGTCTGAGGCCAGATTTGAACTCACGAAGATGAGTCTTCCAGACTGAAGGCCCATCCTCTATCTGCAGCACGTCCAGCTGCCCCTTTGTCACCCGTACAATGGTGCTAATAATAGTTGCATCACCTACCAAGAAAAGGCCTTGGAGTCAGGAAGATTTGCTAGCTGTTTGACCCTGGGCACATATGTCACTGTCCCATCCCTGCACCCAAGCTGACTTCCTTAGTTAAGACATAGGCAACGTGGATTTGCATTAGTGGGAGAGATTCCATACCGGTTCCCCAAACTCTTCCCTCTACCCATCACATGCTCATTGACGAAATCACAGGTCTAGAGAAAAACAAGCAATAAAAAAGCCACTTACTATATAGGGTTATGGTGATGAAAATTCTTTTTACATCTTATGTGCTAGAAAAATGGACTAGTAGCATTGTTATTTGTCCCTAGGGAACTGTGTCTACCCTACTGAACATATCATGGATTCCTCCTCAGTTTGGAAGGAGGCAAGTGGAGAGAGAGCTGAGTGAACAGAAGACGTTCCTCAAGAGGACACCAGGGATCTGGGGCACGCTCTTGGAGTCTTGGGCCTTAGGACTTGGGGTTCTCTTGGCACTTGGAGAAGGGAGTTTGGGAACTAATCCCAGGCTGTTCTCTTGGAAGTGGGTTGGCTCCATGCCTGAGGAGAGTGTGAGGAGGCTGGGAAGAGGGATTAAGTCTTCTTGGTCTATTGGTCCCCAGAGGACAATACTCAGAGCCATGGAGAGAGGGGTGAGCAGGAGGAAAAGTGACATGGAGGCAGGATTTCTTTCTGTGGAAGGAAAAACTTCCTAATAATCCAAGCTGTCCAGAAATAAAATAAACTACCTAGGGCAGTAGTGAGTTGTCCATCAAGGGAGGCTTCATGGCCACTTGATGGGAACACTTTAGAGGGGATTCCTGCTCTGTGAAAGGGTAAACTAGCCACTCGCTTCTCTGAAGATAGCACCAGCGAAAGTAACTCTGACTTTCCCCTCAAATACCCTTTGAACCTCTTATAAACTTACTCACTGAGCCAGAGGGATTGTGGGCTGTCCTCAGATTTGTCTATTTTGAATGTCATTCTCTAGAAAATATAGGAACAAACCTTCCCATCTTGTCTGGTACCAGACTCTGTGAGCAGAGGAAGCCAAGAGCATTTTCTCTGCCAACCTCTTGTGGGTTCTGAGCTGAGTCTCCAAAAGTGAAGATAGATTGGACTGAGTCATTCCCATTTAGGTCTGAGAAAAAGGTGCAGTCAGGGCTCAATCTGTGAGTAGGCTTAATCAGTCATTAAGCATTTATTAAGCACCTGCTCTGTGCCAGGCACTGTGCTAAGCGCTCAGGCTCAGTCTGTGACTAGGCTCAGGGACTGGTCTATAGCCAAAGTCAGGGCTCACAAGGTCACAAGTCTGTGACCAGGGTTAGGGCCTTATTTGTAGACAAAGGGAAACGTGTAATCATTTGAATACATAAAGACTGAAGGATTGCAGAGTCAAGGAGTGAGCATAGGAAGATTGTTTCTTTGTATATCCCCTCCCGCTACTTAGGTCAATGCCTGGCACACAGTAGGCACTTAATAAATATTTGTTGACTGTTTACCTGAAGAAGGCATCAAATCAACAAGCATTAATTTCTTACCTATACTCTGCTAAGGCTGGGGATACAAAGAAAGGCAAAAAAAAAAACCCACCAAAACCCAAAAACCCAAAAAACAAAAACAAAAACAAAAAAACCAGCTCCTGCTCTCAAGAACCTCACAGTCTAATGGGGGAGACAACTTATGGAACCACTATGTATATCAGAGGGAATATACAAACATTAAGGTGTACCAAGCAGGAAAAGCTTCTTCCGGAAGGTGGGATTTTAGCTGAAATTTAAAGAAAGCCAGGGAAGCTAAATGAGGAGGGGGAGCATTCTGGGCCTGGGGTATGGAGATGCCCAGTCTGGAGATGGAGTGTCTTGTGTTGGGAAGAGCAAGGAGGTCCGAGTCACTGGATTGTAACGTACAAGGAAGGAAGGAAAGTGTAAGACTGGAAACACATCTAGGAGGTGACTTCCAGGTGTGCGCCAATATTCTCAATTGTCCTTGGCTAGCTGAGAGCTGATGGCCTTCTTTAGGGCAGACCTTGAAAATGTTTATTGAAAAAAATGATTGAAAGAAAAAAACCAGAGAAAGAAAGGCTTAGCAATGTCCTGAGTACGTGCCATTAGGGTTTTGTGAAAAAAACAAAAACATACCAAAAAAAAAAAAGCCACATATATATATATATATGTCCCTCTAACAAGGAAAAAAAAAAAGAAGACTGGAAATGTAGGAAGGCTTCAGTTCACAAAGGGCTTTAAATCCCAACTGGGATTTTATATTTGTCCCTGGAGGCAATAGAGAGTCATGGGAGTTTATTGAATAGGGCAGTGAAATTGGTAAGACCATTTTAGGAAGACCACTTTCGTAGCTGAGTGAAGGATGGACTAGAGTGGGGAGAAACCTGAGGCAGAAAGGCCAACCAGAAGGTTATGGCAACAGGCCAGGTGTGAGGTTGTGAAGACCTGTACCAGGGTGGTGGCAGTGTCAGAGGAGAGAAAGGACATGTTTGAGAGATGTGACAAAGGTCAGCAAATTGACAGTTCTTGGCAACTGATTGGATGTGAATGGGTGGAGGGGTAGAGAGAGAGAGAAAGTGAGGAGATGAGGATGACACAGGTTTTGAGCCTGGGTGACTGGGCATTTTTGGTACCCTCAAAATAATAGGGGAGTTAGGAAGAGAAGAGAGTTTGGAAGAGGGGAGAGTTTGGGGAAAAGGGTTCCATTTGCGACACATTGGGTTCAACATGTCTACAGGACATTGAGTTTGAGATGTTCAGTAGGCAAGTAGGGTGGGAGACTGGAGGTTGGGAGAAAGGTCAGAGCTGGATAAATTGATCTCAGAATCTTCAGCATAGGATGATCATTGAATGCATAGAAGTTGATAAGACCATGACGTGGCATAGTAAAGAGAAGATGGCCAGGATAGAGCATTGGGGAACATCCACAGATAATCCATACAGCCTGGAAAACCTCCCTGAAGGGGGTGAAATACTGAGAAGTAAAGTAGGAGTTTGGTGTAGGTGGGAGGAAGAATGGGGGCCACTGAGGGGTGTGAATGTAGGTGTCCAGAGGCAAGGATCAGTTCTGTCCGAGAAAAGCAGAAGGGATAAGCCCCTCTAAGCCTCTCTTCTGGCACAGCATCAGACCCAGGGGCCCAGAAGGTGCCAGGGAGATCTTAGGCGGAGGCGGGATTTGGTGCTGAGATTGACACTCTTCCTGTTATCAAAGTAGGGCTCTTTGGACTTGGTCCCCGAGGCCAAGCCTCAGAGCGAAAGGATTAGGGATCCTCCAATCAACAAATTCAAAATCCATCAATCAACAAATTTAGGGACTCTAAGCTCTAAGCTGAGGCTGGACTGACACCTCAGCCTGTGGGGACCGTGGGGCCTGAGGCTGGGAACAACACCTCAGGGTCAGAGGTCTGGATCCTCAGTCTGATAACTGAGAGCAGACCAGGGGAGCCTGGAGAAGGAGATAATATGGAAGCACTTGGGCAGAGGGATTAGGAGCAGAGGAGGGGATGGAAGGGGGGAGGAGGAAGGGGTCCTTTCTTGCTCTCTTCTGTCCCAGAGACTGTTAGAGTCACAAATCTCAGAGAGCTTTATTGGAAAGAAAGAGCTTAGAGTCCCAAGTCCAACCTTTGCATTTGAATGATGAAGAGAGGCAAGATACTCATCAGAGTTTTAGGATTTGTTCGGTCATGTCTGACTCTTTATGACCCCATTTGGGGTTTTCTTGGCAGAGATACCGAAGAGGTTGGTCATATCCTTCTCCAGCTCATTTTACAGATGAGGAAACTGAGGCAAACAGGGTTAAGTGACTTGCCCAACATCAGACAACTAGTAAGTGTCTGAGGCCAGATTTGAACTCAGGACGATGAGTCTTCCTGAGTTTAGGCGGGCAGTCGATATATCCACTGTGCCACCTACCTGCCAAAGGAAAGATCTTAGAGAGAATCTAATCCCACCCTTCATCCTTCAAATGAGAAAAATGAAGCCCAAACAAGGGAAGGAATTTGCCCAGGGACACACAGAACCAGCCAGGTAATAGGCAGATGGCTTGGTCATCTCACTGATATTTTTCACTTGCCCCTTTCTTCTTCCCTGGGTCTTCATTGCCTATATCCTGGGAATCCTTCCACCGTTGGCTGCTCTGGGCTCAGGCAAAGGAGCCCCAACAAAAGTGTCAAAGGAGGCTGACTATGGAAGGGCTTTCCTCAGTAACTGCCCTTTGAAGCTGTGAGCAAAAGTGTTTGAGACCGACTGAATGAAGAGACGACAAATGCATTTGTATTATGTGCCAAACACTGTGCTAAGCAGTTTGGGGTACAAACACAAAGTTAAAGACAGTTCCTGCCCTCAGGGAGCTCACATTCTTATAGTGGGAGACAATATAGACACTATATATGTGGTGGCCAAGGACTAGTGATTTAGTCTGGGAAGTTCAAGGGATTGTGAGTGGAGTCATAGGAGGCTAGACTGATGTAGGATTTCCAGAAACAAGGCAGAATTTATTTGGTTATGGCTTGAGAACTGGAAATGGGGCGCTTGCATGTGAAGAGTGAGGATTTAATGAATTTTGTCTTTGGTAAAAGGCTATAGTTGGCACTAGGTATTCACTGTTCTATACCCTAAAGTTACTCCAAGTGTTGATATTCTACATCCTGGAGATTCCTTGAGCTACCTCCTCTCCTGATGTGACACTATCTGACACAGTGGATCGGCATTCGGTGTTCTCATATCTCTACTGGAGGGCATGACAAACCTCATCCATCAGGAAACACTAATGTAGTAGGGTGAACGTCTCATTTCCTGATTCCCCACCCCCGATAGTCCCAAGGAAGCCAGAACTCCCCCCAACCCCAATCATCACCCAGGATCTTCCTGGCTACCCTAAGGGATAGGGTAGGGTTGCAATGTGATTAGTATGAAATGCATTCCTAGAGTCATAACTAGGACTGGGCACTCAGGACATCCCCCCAGGGTGCTGTGGCTTTTTGTGAATTCACAATCCTGCAAAATGTCTCATTGGTAAACTTCATGAAATAGCTCAGGATTTCAAAATCAATCTGCTCTTAGAAACTGCAGTTTCCGCTGCTCAGTAGGAGGGAAGTGAAGCGTGTCTGAGGACACTGACTTCCACAGTGTCAACACCAAACGTGTCACAATCACACCCAAAGATATCCAGCTAATGTGCTGCATACACAGAGAATGTGTTTAAACACCACCACGACACAAGGGCATTTCTTACTCTCAAAATAGGAGGGAAAAAATACTTTTTCCTGCGATGTAGAGTTCTGCATATTTGATATCAAATTTGCCTATATTCCTAGTTATAACTATGTAAAATCCTCAGGGTTCCAGAGCTCAGTTAACAAAGACTGAATTCAAAGGCAAAAGTCTCCACCAGCACTACTACTGCTACTGTCAAAGGGCCACCCTGGGCATAGATAACCCAAACCCTGGTAGCAGGGCCAATGATTGTGGGAGGATTCATGGTGGAGGAATTAGGCAGGAGGTGCCAAAATGATATGCTCCTTTAGCCTAGGCTCTGTTCTACCATTCAGAAGGAAGTGTCACTTCTGATGTGAGCTGCCCTGGCGTAATATCCCAAGTGCCCTCTCCTAGTTATGGCTCTGGGAACGGACTTTAGACTGATCACATTGCTAACCCAACCCTATTTTTTAGGGTTCTTAGGAAGATTCTGAGCGATGGTGGAGGTCAGGTTAGGATGGTTGGGGGAGAGGGATCAGGAGATGAAACTCCCACATGAGCTCTTCTTGAAGCTTCTAATTTAAAGACAGAAAATTTACTCTGCCTTCCCCCTAATGGCCAAAAGGATACTCAAGCTCTTTTGCCCAGACACCCTCCAAGGCATCCAGTCGACTTTTGCGTGATATTTCTTTCTTTACAAATGGAAAGATCTGTCCTTGCATAGCAACCATCCTGGCGTATTTAGAGTACAAAAGAGGATAGTCCAAGTTTCTCCTAATCAGTGCTATATGATATCACCAGACTTTTAAATTCATGCATCTCCATGTCTGTAATACAGCTCTGAAAGTGGCTTCATTGGGGTTCACGGTGCTACAAATATTTCTGTATTTGTTATATCCCCCACCAGACTGTAAGCATCTTGCCCGCACGGGGTATGTCTTATCTACACATTGTGCCTGCCTAGCATCTAGGATGTTAAACGCAAAGTAAGTGATTAATATAAGTTTATCAAATGGAATTGGATGGTATGTCTTGTCTTCCTTCCTGCCCCTCCCTCCCTCGAAGCCAGGGAAGCTCCGTGAAGGCATCTAAACTATCTCCCTAGCTAAATGCTTGAAAAAAGCTCAATCCTATGGCTTCTCTTCTTCTTTGACCTTGAGCTATCTCTCTGAGGACTGAAACCCTCTTTTACCTGAGCTTCACAGCAGAATTCTGAAGGTTATTTGAGCTTCTTCAATGCCCTGGTGCCCTGTACTAGAGTATGACCGTCCCACGTCTAACTAAGTCTAGCTTACTTCATGTTTGGACTATTACAACGACTTCCTAACTGGCCATCCTGCCTCTAGGCTCTTCCTCTGATTCATCTTGCATATGTTATCAGGTTAATTGCCTTACAAACCTCTTTCATCACATCACTCCCCTGCCGATACACCTTCACCAGCTCCCCACGGCCTGAATTCCTTAGTCAGATATACAAGGCCCTGTACAGCACTGGTGTGAAACACAAGTAGAAACAGGGCCACGAAACCATCCATAAAGATCTTTGTGGGAAACATATTCACTTAATGTAATATTATCTATGTTTTATTGTATTTTAATGTATTTTGTTAAATATTTCTTAATGTCATTTTAATCTGGTTTGGTACACACAGCCAATTTACTTTTTTTCTGGCCTTTTCTCCTTCAAAGATAACTTCCATTCCAATTCAATTCCATCCACTAAGCATTTAAGGACCAACTGAATCTCCACTTCCCTACCCCACCCCCAACTCCGACCCCTGGCCTCTTATGCACATCATTGCCCATTCCCACGTCCATACATCTATTTGCTCATGGGATCTCTCCTTCAAGGATATAATACCTTTCAGATTTTTTTTCTTGCAGATTTTCAAAGTGTTTTAAATGCATTATGTCTCATGTGATCCTCACAGAGTAGGTAGTACAAGGGACAAATGTAATCCTCATTTTAAAGATGAGGAAACTGAATCTCCAAAAGCAGGAGGCTTGAGGTACTCAAGGTCTAAGAGCCAGAAGTGGCAAAGCCTAGAAGAGCTCAGCTCCTCCCCACTCTTGTCCATCTTTCCAAATTCTACTAATTATTATTATTATTTTAAATTCTACTTATTATTCAAAGCTCAGATCAACTCAGTCCACACTAATGGCTCCCTCCTCACTCTTGTTTGTCTTTCTAAAGTCTACTCATCATTCAAAGCTCAGATCACCCCAGCTCACACTGTTGGATCCTTCCTGACTCTTGTCCTCTGCCTTTCCGAATTCTACCCATCATTGGAGACATAGCCGATCCTAGTCCACATCAATGGCTCCCTCCTCTGAGCTCCTACAATCCCGACTGGCTCTGACCCTCAGCTGGGATTTACTCATCTGTACAAATCTTAGCTTCCTAACCCCATTTGATCTCCTCTAGGGTCTTTACTCTTCTGCAACACTCCCCCCCACCCCCAGTGACTTGCTGGGCTCAACATACATATATTTGCTAATTGGCTGATGGATTGGGGTGGCTAGGCCTTTCTTTGAGCTGTGACTTTCTCTAAGATGCCCTTGATAGTGACTGGATGCCAATTCAAGTCATTACAAATGATAAATTCTCATGCTTTCCTTTGGCCCTTTCAAGCCATTTCCTCAGTCCCACACCCTGTCTGTGCTGGGCTTGGGTGTTTGCGGTCTTGCTAAGAGATATCAGGCTCCTCCTTGGAGCTGAAGGAGGGAAGACTTAGAATGCAGTAACTGCAGCCGAGGCATAGACGGAATCCAGCTCTTCCACAAGCTGGCTCACAGCCAAGCCAACAGGATCAAAAGAGGACAGAAGGCAAGAAAGGGGAAATGACTCCACGGAAGCTCCTCCCTATTGCTGTGACTCGGTTTAGAGGACACAGTCCCCGATGGGGGCGAGGTATGAGAGGCCCCAGAGAGGGCCTGTCGGAAGGAAGGGTCCATCGTCTTTCCAGGGCAAAGGCTGGAGAAAGAGAATCCCGACTCTTCCCCTCCAACTCCAACATCCTCCTCCCGGATAGGGGTCGGGAGGTGTTGTTATCAGGTGCCGCTGGGGCTGGTGTCTATCCGGCCTGTCACCTAGGGAGGAGCCCAGTATCCTTCTCTCCGCTTTGCTAAAGCCCTGGTGATACAGGGTTATCTCCAAGCTGCCTCCTTGGTTCTGCTGCTTGTCATATCCGCCTCCACGATAAGGAGGGAGAGAATAGGACATGTACACGCACGCACACGCACGCACACGCACACACACACACACACACACGCTGCACATGCGTAAACAATTGTACTCACACACTCATAGACTGTAGTACACGATCATAGAATTTAAAGCAAGAAGGGACCTTGGAGGTCATGCAATCTAACCCTTTCATTTTACAGATCAGGAAACTGGGATCCAAAGAGGTTATACTCATGCTCACAAATAGACACACAGAGATTCTTATATGTCTCCCACAATTATACTCCCATATATGTACTCAGAGACATCTACTCATACACACACACACTCACACATAGACACACATTCACATGTATACTCCTATATATACTCACACACTCCCTCACATACATACATTCACACGTGTGCTTATACACATTCACACATGACCTGTATAAATACACATATGCCTATATAGACTGGTGCTTGTTCCTAGAATCCCAGAGTCAGCAAGTGCCTCAGAGGCACTCAATATCCTCGTTCCACGTAGAAAGCTCTCTACAGCAGTCCTGACAGAGGATCATGCAGCCTTTGCTTGGATACTTCTAGTGAGGAGGAGCTCACTACTTCACAACACAGCCAATCCCACCACTGGGCTGTTCTGCTGATCAGAAGGGTCTTCCTTCCTTTCAGGTGGCCTGACATCTGCTTTTCTGTAACTTTGATTCACTCGTCCTAGTTTTGCTCTCTGGGGCCAAACAGAAGCCTGATCCCTCTTTCAAAGGGCAGATTTTGCTTCACACTTGAAGACAGAGATCATGTTCCTCCTTAGCCTTCTCTTCCAATTCCTGCCTCTTTTCTTCTCTTCAGTCTCCTCTTCATCCTTATCACCCATCTCATAATGAACTCCAGCTTGTCAATGACTTTTCTAAAATGTGACAAGCAAAAACCAAAATAAGATATAATGTGACAATCAAATCCTGATCCAACGTGCCAGTTGTGACCTGGCGAGGGGAAAGGACAGTAGGCCATCGGGGCTCTCCCTCTGGACACTCTCCTTTGATTAAAGCAGCATCTAACTGTGCTTGTTTTTGCTTCTTGTTCTTTTTTTCCCCTTTTTTTGGTTGTCACCCTCATTTTAATTATAAAGGATTTGTGGTTCACTAAGAACTACCTGATCTTTTTCACAGATTGCTGGAGCATTCGAATCCAACAAATCAGATTTATAGGATCATCATTTAGAGCCAGAAGGGGCCTTAGCAGTTATCTAGTTTAACTCCCTCATTATACAGATGAAAAAACTGAGGCACACAGAGAGAGGTTAAACAACCTGTCACATAGAGAGGAGCCCAGTATCCTCTCTGCTCTGCTAAAGCCCTGGTGATATGGGGTTATCTTGAAGCTGCTTATCTCACACATCTGGCATATGTCTGAGGCAAGACTTGAATCCAGTGCCCAAATCCAACTCCAGTGTCCTATCTATTATGCAACATTACCTCTTGAATTCAATTCATTTCAGTTCAATTCAATTCACATATAACACTCATTTTAGGGCTCACTTCTTCAGCTCATATTGGCATTGGTACCTGCTGCCAGAGGATCAACTACTATGTTGTCTTCTAGGGGTAACCTGTGAGTTACTACTTCTAACACTGTTGCTCATCAGCCCCCACCAGTGTGCCTCTCATTAACCATCAGCCAGTATACTCATATCTTATCAAAGATATTTATTCAAATGGTATGACAAACACAGGAGTTATGACACATTCTTTCAGAACCTGGGGCACACACAGAGTCCATGAAGGGAGAGGGAAGAGAGAACTTGTACAATGGTACTGAGGCACATGTGTAAGAAATGCATGAGACAAAAGCAATGCATAATTCTGGAACAGCAGGACCTTGACATGCTGCTTTCTTTCTCTGGAAAGTCCTTACAAATTTGACTATATTGCAAAACTGATGAGTGAATTGCCGGGCCAGATCCTTTCAGTACATGGCATCTCCACCAGATGGGCACAGATGGGCGGCTTAGTTGGGTTCCATTCTTACGGAGTATGATATCTCCACTAGATGGAATGATCCACAGCTGGGCTACTGATCTGAGCCCTCATTGAGCTGCTGTACTGCTAAGCTTGGCTGGGCTAGGCAGAGTCCTTGGTAGCTGGGCACAGCCACTACTAAGTGGCACTGGACAGGTTGCTTAGCTACTGGGAATCTGATGCCTGACTGGACCAGGCAGATATCTTGGCTCCTGCATTCATTTTCTATGCTACACTCCGATGGCTTACTCTTTGACAGCAGTTACCGCTATGGCCTATGGCTTGGCTGAGTTTTTACAAGTTCCTTTTAGCTGGCACATTAACTGTACTTTCAGCAAAGGCAGCAACCATTAGCCTAAGGTTGATATAAGCCTCTTCTCTGAGACTCCGTGAGAGCCTCAGCTGTGAGGTTTGCTATCTTCAGGCAGGAAGTGGGAGATGTCTAGCCTCGTCTCTTTGATAGCTCATTTTGTCTCAGATCAGGGTTCCCTCAGTGGAAGACCTCCTTCTTACTTATGGTGACCACTCTAGTTATACTTCCCAGGTTCCTGTTAGGTTGGGTTTTATGCAGATGAGTGGCTGAACAAAAGTATAAGCAGTCTGTGCCTCTATACAAGCTCAATGTCTTTACTATCCTTTTCAGATGATGGTCCAGCCACATACCCTTTCTAAGGTGTGGAATGCTTCCTTTAAATCTGAAATTCCTCATTAATTTTCAATGTCTTTGTTTTTGCCCTTTACGATTTTCAACCTTGGTGAAATCCAGGGGATACATCTTTACACAAATTTATTAAGTACATATAGAAGAGATACAAAGTGTCAATAAGATACGATCCCCCTTGTGCTCTACTAAGGTAACAGTTTTCCTCATCCTATATTTGTGGAGTTCAATTTTTGAACTTCAGCGCAAGACTTTATATGGATCTTTATTTAATTTAGTCTGAGGAAAGAAAGGAGCAGGGAAAACGAGAGGACAGGAGATCAGAGAGGAGAGGGGAAGGGAGGAGAGGAAAAGGGAGAGGAAAAGGAGGATAGGAGAGAAAAGGAAAGGGGTGGATAGGAGGGGAGAGTGAAAGGGAGGGAAGGGCAGAGGAGAACCCACAGGAAGCCTCAATAAATACTTGTTAAATTGAATTGACATAAGTTGGATGGAATGTACATCATACCTAGGAGTGCTTAATAAATGACCATTTAAGAGAAGTGAATCATTTGGAGTGGAATGGACCATAATGGGTGGAATTTATTAGCACTATAACAGCTTACAATTATATAGCACTTCAAGTTGTGCAAAGTGCTTCACAGACATTAGTTCAGTTGATCTTGACAACAACTTGGTAAGGTATGTACTATTATTTTTCACATATTACAGATAAAGAAACTGAGGCTCAGAGAGGTTAATTGACTGGGGTCATATAGCTAGTAATTGGAATGGAAGTGGAATAGAAACAGAATGAGTGGAACAGAATGAAATAGGTGAGAAGGAATGTAGTCTGGTCAGGGAAGGAATTAAGATAGGTCTTGTCCCAGCCCCAATCCCACCTAGTCTCTCTGTCTTTGTCTCTATCTCTTTCTGTCTCTGTCTCTTTCTCTTTCTGTCTCTGTCTCTCTCTGTCTCTGTCTCTCTGTCTCTCTTTCTCTCTCTGTCTCTCTGTCTCTTTCTGTCTCTCTTTCACACACACACACACACACACACACACACACACACACACACACACACACACACCCTTATCCTGAGAAGTCCCATCTCAGTATTTCTGAGAGCTCATCTTCAGCTCGGAAATGCTGACAACCGGATTCTCTGCAAATATCCTGAAATAACACCCTCGCCCCAGTGCTGGGTAAACAAGGGCCTCCAGGGAAGAAAAATGGGTTGTTTTCCCTTAGCTACAAATGCTCCCTTTTCCCCCATGACAGCATATGTCAGTAAGGAGAGTACTTGGGCTGCCTGTCAATGGGGAATAAACATGTTTGCTTTCCCGAGAGGAAACCAGGGGTTTGACTTGGAATTTTGCTCTGGAAAATCTATTTGGATGATAATTAAGTCTTTATGGGCCCTTGACCGAGGTCAGTGCCCCAGGGAGGGGGAGATGAAGGCTTGAGGGAGATTGGGGGGAAGGAAGAAGGGAGTATGATTCCACTGAAAAAAGTCCAGTCTCCTGATTGTCCATTTGATTACTGGAGAGTAATGACCTTCCTCTATGGAGACTGCCCTCTTCTTCCTCCTCTCATCCTGGCAGTGGGACATGTGATTCAAGATCTGTCTCCTGCAGTAGGAATGGAATACAGTAATTTATTCTTACTGGCTAAGTTACCCATAATATTATTCATAGCAGGTTAAAGTTACCTTTCAACTGCTCTACTTTCAGGCAGTAGTAGCATGTGCATATGAGATGGCTGGTGGGACTAGAGGGTTAGTCTGTGGTTAGAAAACAATTTGACAGCAGGTTTTGGTGCAGTCTGTGATCAGAGGTCCGTCTGTGACTAGAGTTACTGATTGGAGTCAGGTCTGAATCTCTGACCAGGAAGAGGGCTCAGTCTGAAGGTGGAGAATTAAGTATTTTAGGAGTAGTGGTAGTGGTTTTGAGGATGATGATGGTGGTAACGATGGTGATGATAATGAGGCTGGGGAACGGATTCTAATGGTGGTCAGGGTGATAACAATGGCACTAGTGGATGGTGGCGATTGTGATGATGATGATGATGATGTAAGTGTGATAATTATGTTGTTGATTCTGGTGATGGTGATAATGACGAGCAATGGTAATGATGATGGTGGTGATGAATGGTGATCGTAATTGTGAAGGTGATAATGACATTGATAATGGTAATGAAGATGCCTAATTGCATTTTGGCAGACTACTTTGTCTCCATAGCCCACTGAAGCCTAGATACCTGTGGCAATTTCTCAGAACCCTACTTTAGCCATTCCACCTGAACTATATGCCAGTCTGGCTTTCCCCCAACCCCTAATTCTCCTGCTGTGGCATCTGTTGGTTTCCCAAGTCCATGGAAAGCTCTTAGAGCTTTACCTCAACTGTCATTAACCCCAAACCCTGGAAACAACCTCCCTTGGAAGACTTTTCTTCCTTTGATGCACCCTACACCTTTCCCCTGACTCCAATACAATACATTTTCTGAATCAGAGGAGTATAAGTGAACAGTGTCTCTTAGGCCTTGGAAATCTTTACTACATATGGTCTAGAAATCCAGAAGGTAAAAGTATCTTAGGGAGGCATAAGATTGAAACCAGCTGTGAGTCCTGCTGCTATCTTACCTATTACTAGCCATGTGACCCTGGGTAAGTCACCTCTCTACTCTGAATCTCAGTTTCTTCATCTATAAAATGGGAGTAATAATACTTGCACTACCAACCTGGGAGTTATGATTATTTTTTCTCAGGTTGGGGTTTTTTTTTTTAATGGATGTTGGAAGGGCTGTAATTTTCATGTTACTGGATGGCATTTCCCTTGACTGGGGGAGCAGGGTCGACATCCTTATACAGAGCACAGGGTGGAAATAGCTGAGAATATCAACCCAAACAAGCAGAAGCTGGTGCCTGTGATTACAGATGACAGAGTCATAAATGCAAGAGCAAGTTCCAAACTAGAGTTGTGGCTGGGTTGGAGGGGCCTAGCAAGGGCAGGGTTCAGAATCTAGGGGTTGGGACCAGAGGAGAAACAGGATATTGAACTGGACAAAGAATCTCCCTATTCTCTGCACTCTCCAACCTACAGGAGAACAGGAGTTATCAGGGTTGGTCACATGCGACCAGACCATGTCTTCCTACTGTGCTTGAATTACCTTTGCCTGGAAAAGTTTCTGCCAAGCTCCTTTTCTTCCGTAGCCAATGGGGACTCTACAAGATGGTGGTTTGCAGAGAGAAGCCCAAGGAAGAACAGGGTGCCACAGTAGAAAGGACATGACAGTTGGAATTTGGAGTCTTGAATTCAAATCCTGGTTCTTCATGGCCTTGCTGTGTCCTGAGTAAATCTCTTCTCTTTGGGTCTTAGGTCCCTTCTTGTAAAATAAGGGAGGTTCAGTGAGGTCTAAGATCTCATTCAGATCTAAATCCTATGGCCCATGATGACCTTTATGTGCAGACTATCTAGATATGTCTTAGCAGTCAGGGCCCTTCTCCCCACAGACCTCAGCAATGTCTCAGCACTTCAGGACACGGCTCTCTCAGCTCCCAAACCCCAAGAAATCTATATAGTCATTCAGTCATTCAGCAAACAATTAGGAAGTGCTTATTACGTGTTAAGCCGTGTGCTAAGCCCTTTATATACAAAGACGGAAATAGTGTCTGCCTTCAAGAAGCTTCCATTCTACTGGGGAAGATAACATGTAAATGACTAGGTCAGGGGTGGGGCACCTGTGTCCTCAAGGCTACATGTGGCCTTCTAGGTCCTTGGGGATAGCCTTTTGACTGAGTCCAAGTTTAACAGAACAAATCCTTTTATGAATGGAATTTGTTAAGTTTAGATTCAGTCAAAGTGCTGCACTTGAGGACCTAGAGGGCCACATGTAGCCCTGAGGCCAAAGGTCCTTCACCCTTGGACTAGGTACATGCAAAACATATACAAAGTAGACTGGAGGTAATCTCAAAAAGCAGTTTGGTAGATAGAGCTGGGCCTGGGGTCAGGAGGTTATCTGGCCTGAGACACTTAATAGCTGTATGATCCTAGGCAAGTCATTTAACCCTGTTTACCTCAGTTTCTTCATCTGTAAAATGAACTGGAGAAGGAAATGGAAAACCACTCCAGTATCTTCTCCAAGAAAACCCCAAATGGGGTCATGAAGAGTCAGACATAATTGAAACAACTAAACAACAACAACAATCTCAAGAAGGCATTAGTTTTGTGTGTGTGTGTGTGTGTGTGTGTTGGTGCAGAAGAGGATGGACCTAGAAAAGCCTACAGATTTGAGGTGAGTTTTGAAGGAAGCCAGAGAAGACACGAGATGGAGGTGAAGAGGGACAGCATTGCTGGCATAGGGGACAGACAGTGCAAAGACTTGGAGGTGGGAGACTGAGTGTTGTTTGAAAGGAATAACAAATAGACCAATGGAACTATATCATGGAATGGATGGAAAGTAGTAAAGTCCAAGAATACTGGAAAGCTAGAAAGAGGCCAGGTTATAAAAATTTTCAAATATCAAGCAGAAGATTTTATTTTTGATCCTAGAGGTGACAGGGAGTCATTAAAGCTTAATGAGGGGTGTGTGTGTGTGTGTGCACATGTGTGACCAATTAAAAGCCTATTGAAATAGCCCACATGAAGAGTGACAACGATCTGAACTAATGTTGTGGCTGTATGTATGGAGAGAAGTGGATCATAGGAGAGATGTTGCAGAAGTAGAAGTTATAAGATTTAACAACCAATTGAATACATGGAGTAAGTGAGAAGCCGAGGATGGCACTGAGGTAAGCCAGGGTGACTAGAAGCATAATCATGCCCTCTCCAGTAATATGAAAGTTCAGAAGAAAGGAGAGTTTGGGGAGGGGGGAGGGAGAAGATAATGAGTTCTATTTTGGACATGTTGGGTTTGAGATGCCTATGAATCACCCAGTTGGAGATGTCCACAAATCAATGGTGATACAAGACTAGACCTCAGGAGAGAGCCTAGGATTGAGTATATAGCTCTAGAAATCATTCACATAGAGATGATAATTGAACCTAAGAGATCTGATAAAATCGCCAAGGAAGATAGTATAAAGAGAAAAGAGAACATGTCCTAAGAAATAGCTGAGAGGAGGAAGGAATAATGAGATCCATGATTTCTGGGCATCCCATGAATGAAGAATCAGTAAAGGAGACAGAGAAGGGGTAGTCAAACAGATAGGAAAAGGCCTAGGAGAGAGCTGTGTAATGAAAACTTTGAAAGAAGAATGCATCCAGGAAGAGAAGATGATGAGTAGTTTAAGGTACTTCAGAGAGGTCAAGAGGGATGAGGATTGAGAAAAGATCATTATAGAATTGGCAATTAAGAGATCATTGGTAACTTTGGAGACAGCAGTTTCAGTTGATTGATGAGGATGGAAGCCAGACTGCAGAGTTTAGAAGAAAGCAAGAGAAGAGGAAATGGGGGCATTGGGGAGTAGATAGCTTTCTTAAGGAATTTTAATGGAGGAAAGAGAAGAGAAAGAAAGTGTCTGAAGCTAGATTTGAACTCAAGACTTCCTGTCTCCAGGTCCAATGTTCTAGGCACTGTACCACTTAGTACCACTCTTTTTGCCACTCAACCAAGCAGTCCCCAAAAAAACCATCGGAAAATTGTATAATTCTGATCCATGTGCTGAACAGTCCTGACTTCAGAGGATTGACTGTGACATATGCTTCCCATCTTTTGGCAGAAAGATGGTGAACTCCAGGTATGGAATGAGGCAGACTTTGTCAGACACGACCAATTTGTTGATCTGCTTTTCTTAACTGCAGTTTCTTAACTGTAGATCATTGGCTCCATTGTGAAGGAGAAAACCAGTATAATTTTTTAAAGTATTAACAAAATCTAAGCAAGTCCAGCTGGGCACTGTTCTTTAACAATGAGCTGACAATTTAGGATGCGAGGTTCTTTAAGCCTTGGCTTTGGCCCCAGCGTCAAAGGCCTAGATTTTTCCCATGATTAGATCAAGGTGACCAAATCATTAGATCAAGCCTACTGATTGACAGAGAGAAGCCTTCTATAGAAATCTAAAGATTTCTAAAGATTTCTGACTTTCACTACAGAGGCATTAATACGGTATGCTGGAAAAGGCGATGAACTTGAAGCTAGAAAAGTATTAGGAAGAGCCTGGACTTTGGACTCAGAGGTCCTGGGTTTGAATCCAGGCTCTGATAGTTACTGATCGTATGAGCTTTAGCAAGTCACTTCTCCTTTGGTCTTCAGTTTTATCATCTGTAAAATGGACACCACAGTCCTCACATCACCTATTTCACAAAGCTGAGAGAATAAAATGAGATGTTGTGTGCCAAGCGCTTTGTAAACCTTAAAGTGCTATGTGAATAAATGCCAGTTATTATTTGAATTATAACCTCTTAGTCCTAGAAGGAGCCTCAGAAGGGCCCCTTGTCATAGGCTACATAATGGACCTAAGAGATCGTTTAGCCTGGCTTCTTTGTTGTAGAGATCAAATAAGTCAAGCTCCGAGGTTGTCACTTCCAGCCCCTCTTCCTGAGCAGAGACTTGCTCTACAATCTACACCATTCCCACTAGATGGTGGGCATCCAGCCTGGGCTTGAAGGCTTCAAGTGGTGGAGAAGCCATTTCCTCTGAAGGCAGCCCATTCCATTTTAGGATAGCTCTGATTATTAGGGGAACACTAAAGACTGGGCACATGAGGGAAAGCCTCTTGTAAAAGGCAGTTCTTGAGCTAAGCCTTGAATGGAGCTAGGAATTCTGAGGAGCAGAGATGAGGGAGGGAAGCATTCTGGGTCTGGGGAGATACCCTATGCAAGGTATGGAGATGGGAGGTGGAAGGTCATGCACTGGGAACACCAAGCAGGCCAGTTTGACTGGAGCATAGAGGGCCTGAGGGGGTGTAATGTGTAATCATCCTGGAAAGATAGATCGGAGCCAAGATGAGTCATCAGGGGCACGTGGCAGCTAAAACAAGTAAAGCAACCTTGGGTTCCTCTGAGAGACACGGGATCCAGGAAGAAGGAAGTGATGGTCCCTGTGTCCTCTCCTTTAGTCAGACCACATTGGGAGGGTTGTGTTCAGTGGTGGGTACCACAGTTACGGAAGGAACATCTTCATTGCTCAAACCTCTGAGCACACAACCAAGTGAGGGCCTACCTAAACTCCCCTTGGGAAAACCAACTTTGATTCTCAGGCACTCTCTGGTCTAACCAAAATTCTAGAACAGAGGTTCTTCACCTGGGGTCAGTAGCCTTATTGTTTTGGGGTTTTTTAAATATATTTTGAGAACTATTTCAAAAGAATTGGTTTGCTTTGTAGTTTCACGTGTTTTATTTTATGCATTTAAAAACATTATTCTGAGAAGGGGACCATGGGCTTTACCAGACAGCCCAAAGGGTCCCTAAAATAATAAAAAGGTAAATAGCTCCTCTAGAACCTTTCTCCACATTTGGTGGTAACCCCAGCATCCTTCATGTCAGCTCCAGAACCTGTAACTTCAGCTCTTCCATTAGAATCCCCAAAGGTTAATGACTCAATGCCATCTGACTCAGAAATATCAGATCCTGCTCTTAGGGATTCTGCCCTAGTCACTAGATAGAATTCATAACCTACCTCCATGGGGCTAAGTCTAAGCATAATGGACCTACCCAGGCTTCCTAGGTGTCCTGGACTCTTTGCCCTAGACACCTCCTACATTACTTTTCCTGCAGCTCCTGCCTCTGACAGCTCTTAAAGAAGTAGGTCTTTCTTGTTGTCTTCTTTGCTCTGTTCTTTTTACTATTGCACTCCCTTACTTTTCCGGCCTTTTCTCTTTCAGTCCTTCCCGAGTTCTTTCATTCCCAACAGTTCTTCTCAGCCCTCAGCAAATGGCATTCCCTCTCTGGGACCAACTCCCTCTCTTTGGGATTGACCCTCCTCCATATCTTGTCATACATTTCTGTAACATCTTTTTCACTGCTTCAGGCACATATGTGGAACCACATTGCTACAGACTTTGCCACCTATATTCCAGACAGTCTTCTCAACCTCCTCACCTGGAACCACGTAAAGACTGCCTCTGGGACACGACTGATTGGTGACCTTTTGCCTTATTGTGACTGGCACCAGTCCTCTAGGCCACTTCCCAGTCATTTACATATCATAGGGCTATGATGGTGACTTCTTTCCCTCCACTTGCCATCTCCTTTTTGTTTGTTATCTTCTCCCTTACAATAGAATCTCCTTGATCATACAAATGGGAAAAGGACCCACATGTACAAAAATATTCATAGCAGCTCTTTCCGTGGTGGCAAAGAATTGGAAATTGAGGGGATGCCCATCAATTGGGGAATGGCTGAACAAGTTGTGGCATATAAATGTAATGCGGAATACTATGGTGCTATAAGAAATGATGAGCAGGCAGACTTCAGAAAAACCTGGAAAGACTTGTATGGTCTGATGCTGAGTGAAGTGAGCAGAACCAGGAGAACATTGTACACAGTAACAAATGTTGTGTGATGACTGATATTGATAAACTTAGCCCTTCTCAGCATTGCAAGGATCTAAAACACTTCCAAAGGTCTCACGATGGAAAATGCTATCCACATCCAAAGAAAAAAACCATGGAGTTGGAATGCAGATTGAAGCATACTATTTGCTATTCTTTTCTTCTATTTTGTTTTGTTTTGTTTTCTCTTTCTTGTGGTGCCTCCCATTGGTTCTCATTCTTCCTTACAACATCACTAATGTGAAAATATGCGCAATAGAAATGTATAAGTATAGCCTATATCAGATTGCATGCCGTCTTGGGGAGGGAGGGAGAGAAAAAATTAAAACTCAAAAATTCATGGAAGTGATTGTTGATAAATTAAAATAAATTAATTTAAAAAAAAATAGAATCTCCTTGAGAGAACTTACTTGCTTATATTTGTACTCCCAGCTCTTACAGGGGTGGGGAACCTGCAGCTTGGAAACCATGTGTGGTCCTTGGGTGTGGGCTTTTGACAGAGTCCAAGTTTTACAGAACAAATCCTTTTATTAGGGGGCCGCACTTGAGGATTTAGAGGGCCACATGTGTCCTTGACGCCACAGATTCCCCCCCGGATAATCCCTGGTGCATAATAAGCATTTAAATCATTTTTTCATTCGTTCTTTTATTCATTCATAATATGCTGCAGTCTATACCCACTATGAATTTCTCCAGTGCCCTTTGGGTATCCTAGAGATTTAATTCCTCAGAGGTTGTGGTACTGTGTTATTCACAAGTCATATAGTATTTCCAGAAGAACATTTTATTGTGTGTGTGTGTGTTGTGTGTGTGTGTGAGAGAGAGAGAGAGAGAGAGAGAGAGAGAGAGAGAGAGAGAGAGAGAGAGAGAGAGAGAGAGAGAGAGAAACAGGTGCTCTTTTGCTTTGAGGCAGGTCTTGGGGTCATTGAAGCAACTGAATTTTCCCGTGCCATCTAGCCCAGTTTCTCCTTCTGATTCAATTCTGGGCCAGGTTCATTGTCCATCTTCAGCATCTGCCCAAGGACCAACTCTATGGGCTGAGGTTGGACAATAGGCATTATTGGTGCATTTGATTTTTCCTGTGTGGATAATCAGGCCAAATTCTCTAAAATCATGATGGATCTAATTTTAGATGTTTTGCAGCATTCTGGGGCATGAGGCCACTAGCACAGTAGCCCCATATAGAAGCAGCTGGAGGATTTCAGCATTGGTAGGGGAATCTTCCTTCATTTGGACACTGTACTGGTCAACCCCAACACAAAGTCAAACTCCTCTGGCAAGTATATGTCAATCTGTTTTATGCTTGGATTGACATTTTGATTCAGAGGGTTGTCAATCAATCAATCAATCAATCAATCAATAAGCTTTTATCAAGCACAGACTAGATAGCAGGAACTGTATTAGGTGCTGGTGAGATTAAAAAGTCAAAAATGAAACAGTCCCTGCCCTCAGGGAGCTTACATTCTTTCAGGAGAGACAACTTGCACATAATAAATATACATCAACTAAATATAAGATAAATACTTTGCAGCTGGGGTGGAGGACAAGAAATCAGGAAAGGCTTCACATAGAACAGACATTTTAGGAAGGAAATTAGGGAACTATCAGCCAAAGCTATTACCATTGTCGTATCTTTTGAAGAATCTTGCATGATTTTAAGGAATTCATAAAAAAATGCCTTATTGCAGGCAAACCTTTATGGCAGTATGTAGCTCTACCAAATTAAAAAAAAATTCACAGTCAACAAAAGCACAGTGAAATCTCTATATTTTTTAATCAACTATATGACTATAAAGATATATTCTTCTATGGAATATCACTAGTAAAACCGTAACGGTTCCTTCTTATATTTTCATCATTGATTTACTTGATAGTTCTGCAAATTATTTTCATAAAGTTTAAAAAAATAGTCCAACAGTGTAATTTCTGTTCCTAGGGAGGTTGAGGCTGTTGAATCTCTTGAGCTCAGGAGTTCTGAGCTGCAGTAGAGCTAAAGGCAATCTGTTGTCCACACTAATTCTGACACCAATATAGCTGACTCATAGTGGAGGTAGGGAGGGGGCACAAGGCTACCTAACATGGGGCTAATTGACCCTGGTGAGAAACAAAAGGTCAAAGGTTCTATGTTGTTCAGTACTCAGATTGGGCCTGTGAATGACCATGGCACTTCTAGTCTGGATAAGATAGGAAAACCCAGTCTGAAAGAAAAAGAAAGGAAGGAAGAATGAAAGAAAGGAAAGAAGGAAGGGGAGAAAGAAAAAGAAAAGAATAATGCAATGAAGGAAAGAAAGAAATCAAGAAAAAGAAAAAAAGGAAAGAAGAGGAAAAGAAAATAAATGAAAGTAGCTATGTGGGTTGTTTACCATTGATATCCCCTTGAGCCCCCCTTTTTGGGATATAGTAATATGTTATTTTTTTCCCAATAATTTGTGTCATTTCTTCTTACACATATTTAGGAATCAATCCCTCTAAAGTTTCAAAATGGCACCTCCTCCAACCTGATCCCCTCTGGGGACTTTTAGATTGTCTAATCATTCTTCCCATTTTCATTATCTTCTACTTTCCTCATGTCACCAACATAGACTCAGAAATTAAAATTCAAATGTGACAATTCTACAGTCACTGATGGAGAAAGTAGTTTGTTATAGAAATATTGACAGACCTTTTCCATTTTTATCTATTTATTGCCCTTCTAATTTCACCTTCAATACTCTCAGGGTGTCTGGCTTAGCGGGCTTTCATGGTAAGCTTTCTGTAAATTTAGTTTTCCTTTTACCACTTCTCAGAGTTTTATTAGGCAGTACTGCTCACAATCTTCCCCCACACTCTTCCATAAGATTTTACAAGCGAATTTATAATCTAACATAGTGTTGCCCTTGGCTGCTATATCTCTCTGCTTAGCAAAGAGATCAAGTGTTTGCTGGTTAAGGTGGTTTCTAGGCACTTTTGGTCTTCTTATTGTGGCAATTAGATTATACTAATTAAATTTTTGTAGGAAAGGGTCATAGTTCTTGCATTCATTTCCTATTTTTCTGCAGGAATACTTTAAATAGGTCAGGTTGGAGCTGTTTTGATATTTTCTCATTTTTGTCCTTCTAATACTATGTTAATTTTGAACTTTGCCTTAAGAAGTTAATGCTTCAACTGTACACACAAAGCTGATTCTGTGCCCCACCCAAAGGCACACATACCTATAATCAGTTGTTTCCTATGTAAGAGATACTTAATTTCATTTTTATGATGTTACTTGGTGTTTACCATGGCCAACAAATCCCAATTATCTTCAGTACTCATAGGAAAAAAAAAGTATTCATGAAATAGACTGTTTCAGAGAAACCCAGAAAGACTTAAATGAACTGATGCAGAGTAAAATGAGCAGGATCAGAAGGACAATTTATATAATACCAACGCCAACAACATAGTAAAGAAAAAATTATTCACCATATATAGATAATAGACTTACATGTTGTCCATATTTACCAATGTATTTTCTGGTCCATATTTACCAATGTATTTTTTCACCATCATTCCCTTTGCTGGTCCATATTTTCTGGTCCATATTTGCCAATGTATTTTTTCACCATCATCACCTTTGCTTTGCAATGAAGTCACCAGTTTCAATGTATCAGTTTGTAACCAAGGACTAGCCAATGAGAACATTTACAGTATGTTCTATCTGATGCAGTCCGGACATGGACTTCAGAGAATGGGCAAGTCTATGACTGTTTCCTGTCCTACATCTCATGGTGTAGAATTGAGCCTCTTTATTGCTGCTGAGCTGAAATTAGGCATTTATACAAAAGACTCCTGCTCTAGCAAACAGGAGTTCCCTCTTTCTTGGTGGCAAATAAGGGGATAACCACCTCCAGGTGTGAGAAAGGGAGTATCAGTGTTCTGATAACACCAGCTGCCCATCTCCCCATCTAGACCTACAAGGATTTTTGAACATGGCTCCTCTGTTTTTCGCCCCTTTTTGTGTTCTGTCCTGCTCTTAGATCAAGTAATATTGCAGACAGAATAGACTAGTCTTTGTTACTAACCTTGTGAGCTAAGAAAAGTCCAGAGAATTTTCAGGGACTCTAGAGTCCATCCAAGTCCATTCCTGGCAGCAGAAGCAGGTGAGACACCAACGTTGCCATGGGGACTGACCTGCTTGATCCTGGGAAGCATCTTCAGGGTATACGGGTAACCTGATAGTCTGAGGTGTCACATGCTGATTTAATTCAGAGGGCCTTATTGAGTGTTTTCCTCTAACTTTTCTACCTCCTTATTCTCTGCCACATGTGTTGGTGCACAAGCTGTAATTATCTTCATGGTGGTCTTTCTGCTTTTGCTCATCGTGAGCACTGTAATACTAGATGCACGAGTGTCCCATGAAATGATGTTTCTTGTTGCCTTTGGACACACAACAAAACCAACTCCACCAACTCCTTTGTCTGCAGTTCCAAGGAGAACCTGTGAGCAGTTTTCCCATTGAGCTCCAACTTTCTTATATGTTTGGATTTCATTTATTTTGAAAATGTCAATATTGGTAGTTATTGTATTGCAAAATTTAAAAAAAAGCAGTGTCATGGCTTCAGAATAATCACAGAGGCAACTGAAAACAGGACAGATTAAAGAACAAAGTTCTTTAAAAAAATTTTAAGTGAAAATGTGGTGAGCTGAATTGCAAAGGGTATTGGTTTATTTGAGTAAAGGGGAAACTGGGAGGTTCCATGAAGCATTTCACAAGGGGAGCTATCTGCTGACATGTTAACCACGGGACTGACTGGAGTTGAGGTGGGGAGCGGACATGGTATTTAAGGAGAAGGGAGGGCAATAACCGTCACTAGTGTTGGCAGACTGGCTACAAAACCTCTGCTTCTCCACAGATTTAGAGTAAAAAGGATGGTAGCTGCAGCCGCGTTGGTGTCCTAGTGCCTTCTGTCCTGTGGGTGTTGTGTGCGTGCCACTCATTGTGCGCACAGACCCACTGGGAACAGGGACTAGGAGAGCAGTCATGCTGTGTTTTCATCTCTCTTCCCTTCCCACCTTCCCAACAACATCTCATCTACCAAGGCTGCGTTTGGTCCCTGGAATCAGGCTTTAGGTCACCTAAAGGGCAGCACAGAAATTCAGGTTGGCCACAGGCTGCCTAACTGAGTGAGCAGGGCATGCTGGGACTTCTCACCCCCTAGGGACATGTCTAAAGGGACTTAAAGTCTAGTTGGGAGGGTTTTTTTTGTCTGCCACTCCTTTGGTGAAGGCTATGCACCTTTTATCAAAATAATATTTTTAAACACATAAAATAAAATACATAGGATTACAAAGGAAACCAATTATGTTAAAATACAGTCATCAAAATATTTTTTTAAAAAAAATTCATGGATTCCAGGTTAAAAATCCCTGCTAGCAGATGAAAACTCATTTCCACAATGAAGAGTTGTTTTGATTTTAAAAAATATTTTAAAGGTCTTTTTTTTTAGGTTTACAAAGCAATTTTTCCACAATTGACCCTGTGAATTAGAAATAGTTATTCCTGTTTTACTGATGTCAAATTGAGACACAGAGGAGTTAATTGACTTGCTCTGGATTCCATAATTAGTAAATTTTAGGGCTGGGATGTTAAGCAGTGTGGTGTAGTGGATAAAGTGTGAGACTGGGAGTTGGGAAGACCTAGGTTATAATCTTGCTTCTGATGCTTATTAGCTGTATAACTGCAGGCAAATTGCTTAACTTTTCTAAACCTCAGTTTCCTCATCTATAAAATGATGGAGTTGGATTGAGATGGCCTCTAAAGTTCCTTCCAGGTCTGTGATCCCATGAACTTTCTTATCTTTTATTATTAAAATGTATTGAACTGTCATTTTGTGAAGAGCCCAGTGCACATAAAAGGGAAGAGCCAGCTCTTGAGGAAGTCCAGATGTTTACAAGGGAGACAAAGCCATGCAAAAAGATTCATCAGAAACTTAAGTGAAGGAAACTCTATCACAACAGCGAAGGGTTATAAACAAGTACTTGAGGAAGTAGGAAGAGTAATGGATGGAGAGGGAAGATTAGGGAAGTAACTGGAGTTCTGGAAGAAAGAGCCAAATAGAGTAGGATGCGTCCTGGACTTGGAGCTAAGGAACATAGGAGTCTAAAAATTCAGAGCTGGACAGACCTTAGGAAGGATATAGTCCAACCTCCTTATTTTATATAAATGGTAACCAAAGCTTAAAGGGTGGAAGGCCCTTAACCACTATCACACCAGCAGTGAATAAATTGTTCCTGTCAACCCATCCCTCCAGGAGAAGTCTTCATGTAACTTATCAATGAGTTTAAAGTCTGTTCTGTGAGTCTATGAGCTAGAGATGATGCCAGTGATAGCTTGCACCATGTAAATGGTATTTTACATGCAAATAGCCCCAGGATTTGTGGACACAAGCAGATGGTATCCTGACCCTGATTCTTGTAGCAGCAATAAAAGAAGGTCAAATGTTGTCTAACCTGCTACTACTAGTCCATTCCAAGTTCTTTTTTAAATTCTTTCTTTCTTTCTTTCTTTCTTTCTTTCTTTCTTTCTTTCTTTCTTTCTTTCTTTCTTTCTTTCTTTCTTTCTTTCTTTCTTTCTTTCTTTGTTTTTAGTTCTCAACATTCACTTCTATAAGATTTTGAGTTTTAAATTTTCTCCCCCTCCCTCCTCAAGACAGCATGCAATCTGACATGGGCTATACACGTATAACCACATTACACAGATTTCCAAATTTGTTATGTTGTAAAGAAGAATTAGAACCAAAGAGAAAAATCACGAGAAAGAAGAAACAAAAAAAGAGAGAAAATAGTATGCTTCAGTCTGCATTCAGATTCCAAAGTTATTTCTCTGGATGTGGATAACATTTTCCATCATGAGTCTTTTAGAATTGTCTTAGATCCTTGCATTGCCAAGAAGAGTTAAGTCTATCGAAGTTGGTCATCACACATCCATTCCAACTTCTTAAAGAATCAGAGAAATATAGGTGGTGAAAGACTCCGTAGGAAGCTAGGAAGCTCTTCTGTGGCATCCTGACAGAAGGTCAGTCAGCCTCCGCTTGAACATCTCCAAGATGGGGAACTCACTACCTCATGAGGCAATTCATTTCATGATTGAAAGGCTTTCCTGAATAATATTTCACATTTCTATATGACTTAAATGTTTACAGAGGACATTCTTCCTAACAACTCTGTAAGGATGGTAGAATGAGAATTATTATTGCCATGTCGCAGTGAGGAAACTGAGGTTCCTGTAGGTGAGATGAATAAAAATCATCATCATCGTACTCATAATAGCCACAGCCCCTACTGCTTTAAGATGAATAAAGTGCGTTCCCAGCAACACCCTCGTAAGGCAAGCAGTGCAAATGTTGTTATCCCTATTTTCCAGGTGAGGAAACTGAGGCATGATTCATGTTCACATTACATGAACAAAGTCATACAACTGGCAGGTGTCAAAGCCAGGATCCTCACCCATGTCTTCCAGCTCCAGGTTCAAGCCTCTTTCTTGTACATCACACTGACTTGACACTTTCTATGGAGTTTTTCCTTATATCAAAATTAAATAGTCCCTCTAAAATTCCCCCTCCCCCCATGGCTCCTAGTTCTGGCATCCAGGGCCAAGTGGAATAAATTTAATCTACCCTTCAAATATATGGGTAAATATTCATTCAATAAGCATCAATTAATCACCTAGTTGGGGCAGAACACCATGTGCTGGCTCTGGGGGAGATCCACTGCTCCCATGAAGCTCACAGTCTGAGGGGAGGTAGGAGGTCAAATGTTAATCTCACAGGATAATTTCCTGAGGGAAGTGCAAATCGATATGCAAAGTGGGCAGGTTGGTCTAATCCTTCTCCAGTAAACAGGCAATACTGACATAGTTCATATTTCTAATGTACCTTAATATTAATAGAGTGCTTTCCCCTTCCTTATGTGATAGATAGTTCAAGGACTATTTTTCCATTTTTTACAGAAGGAGAAACTGAGTCCCAAAAAGGGAAACTGAGTTCTTCCTCAGAATCTGGATCTAGGTCTCCCAACTCCTAATTCGGTGTTCTTTCACTAAATCACACTGATAAAGAGGAGCAAAGGTCAATCCAACCCAAACCCTGATCCATTCACACTGAGATGGAAGGAGATGAGCAAGAGGTGTAGTACTATGGTCTTATGGCCCCATTCCCTGCATCCATTTTCTTCTAGCATTTAGGCTTACTTGACGCTCATGTGAACATTTCACCTTGCTCCAATGCTTAGAGACTAACCCCATTCCTAAAGTTGGAGCATCTAAAAAGAAAACAAGGATAGAAGCTGTGGCTTCCTTCTTAGACTGTAGCCTCCATGAGGGATGGTGGTTGCATCCACCCCTTACCCCTCTACAGCTGTGTGAATTTGAGTGAGTCATTTTCCTTATCTGTCAGATGGGATAATATCTATAAATAAGGTAATGTATATGAAATACTTTGCAAACTTTAAAACACCATATAAAGGTTGGTTAATAATTAATAATTATAATAATTCTTGCTATGACTGGGCTCTGTAAAATACAGAAAATAACACCTGTAGCTCCTCTTTTTGCCAGGCTTTTTGGGAGGATCGACTGAGGACAGCCATGTAGAGACAGCCCTTGTTGTCAGAAATGTATTCCTTATTTTGAGCATGGCTCTCTACCTGCTTTTTCTAGTTCTATCCTCTATGTGGAAGCCAAATGAATGTAATTCCTCTTCTCCATGACAGTTCTTCAGATATTTGAACAGTTTATCATCCCTGCTCCTCCCTACCCATCCTCTCTTCTCCAATGTAAACATTCCCATTTCCTTCCGTCAGTCTTTGGATGGCACAATCTCTATCTCCCTCTCCAAATTCCCCTTCCTCCATCACTCCTCCAAGATTCTGGGACAACTTTGGTTTCAGTGGCCTGGGAAGGCAGGAGATAGGTTTCAGGGGAAAGGAGGTGTCATGGAAAGGACAAGTCTCCAGGACAGGATGCCAGGATGAATCATTGGAAAGCTCAGCTCAATGCCAGGAGGTGATGGTCACACCCAGCACCAGGTGCATCCCTTAATTCTCCCCCTTCCCAAAGGGTTAAATTGGTGGCTTCAAGTCCTCCTTGAGGGAGGGCTTTGAGAAATGGGCTGCCTTTCCAGACAGGTCTGGGGGACAGAAAGCCCCAGGTGAAGGAGTAGCAGAGTCACCATAATTAAAGGAACAGAAGAGGCATATGTCCTGTTCTCAGACACCAGCTGTTTGTCTACCATCCAGAGCCCTGACCCTGGCCACAGAACGAGGTTTGTACCTTGCTTCCAGATGGAGTCTTAACCCTTGGGAAGCAGTAGAAAGCACGTTAGCTGTGGCACTAGGGGATCAGGGCTCAAAGCCCAGCAATACTACTTAGGACCTGTGTGATCTTGGCCGAATCACTTAACCAATACAGGCCTCAGTTCCTTATCTGTAAAACAAGAGGATTATGGTCTCTGAGGGCTCTTCTAACCTTCTGTTCTCCAACCCTGATTCTCATCTCCAGACCTTGAAGAATTTAATAAATGCTTCTTGAATGAATCAATAACGTGTCCAGATAGCTGTAAGAAGGAACGTCCTCATATCATGTGTCCCGGGAATCAATCAAAGGGAAGAAGCTACTTGCTCTGAGGCAAGGGACTGTGTGAGGTGACCCCCCCCTCAGCCCCCTGTCCCTGACCCCTCCCATACTGCCAGGTGCAGGGTTTTTCCTCGGCTTCTCTGTTTGTTTGTTTTCCACTCACCGTTGCCTCTGCTCCCCACCCTGAAGGTTATGGGCTGCCCATCTATCACCTTCCCATTCAGTCCTGTCCAAGCTTCTGTCGTCCAGCTCCCAGCAACAGCTCCTTGGGGCAGTGAGCCCACATTTCCACTAAAACATTTCCAAGGGTTCATTCGTTTGTTCCCTTCCCTTCCTCCCCTTGGAGGAGCCTCCTCTCTGCACACAGGAGGCCTGTCTCTGGGCAGAGAAATCAGGAAGCAGCTGTAGTGGGAAGAGTCTGAGGATCTGCAGGCTGAGAACTGGGGGAGACCTTGAAGATGGAGTGGAAGGAGCATTCAGCTTGGACTTGGGGGGGGGTCTGGATTCGAATCTCATCTTTGCTGCTCACTCACTACCCAGCGGATCTTGGGCAATCCCTTTCTCTCCCTGGGGCTCAGTCTTCTTTTCTGTAAAGTGAGGGAGGGGAACTAAATGTCTCCAAGATACCTTCCAGATCAAAATGATGTTAGACTATATAGTCAGAGCTGGAAGAGACTTTGGAGCATGAGACATCAGACCTGGAAGGAGCCAACCCCCCTCATTTCTATAGATGAGGAAATTAAGGTTCTGAGTGAAAGTGAAATTTCCTAAGGTCACACAGCAAGCCAGCAGCATGGGATTTGAACTCTGCTCTCCAGAATCCCAGGTCCAGGGCTCTCATGCCATCAACACAGCTGCTCCAATGGGCCTTATGGGGCTGTGGGGGATGACTGGGTCAGAGTCCTTGAAGGCTATGCGGTAGGATGCACTCTCTGGGAGACCTTACCAAGCTGGAAAGGCCTCGAGGACACAGAATGATTTATTATTATTATTATTATAATGATTTATTATAATGATGAGGATAACAACAGTTGACATTGATAGAGAATTGTAAGGTTTGCCAAATGTCACTTATTATCTTACCTGATCTTCAAAACAACCCTATGGTGTGGGTGTGGTTCAGTCACATCTGACTCTTCATGACCCTTTGTGAGGTTTTCTTGGCAAAGATACTGGAGTGGTGTGCCATTTCCTTCTCTAGCTCATTTTTCAGATGAGGAAATTGAGGCAAACAGGGTTAAATGATTTGCCCAGGGTAGCACAGCTAGTAAATGTCTAAGACAGGATTTGAACTCAGGAAGATAAGTCTTCCTGATTCCAAGTCCAGTGCTTTGTGCACTATGGTACCACCTGAGATGTGGGTACTGCAAGCATTATATCTTCTCCACTTTACAGATGGGGAAAGTGAGACTCAGAGAGGGAGGCAGCTATGGTTGGATAAAAGGAGAGCTGGAATTTCATCAGAGGACTTGCCACTCTTCCAAGGACAAACCTGTGACCTTTGGCTACCAAGGAATCCCAAAGTATTTATTGAACGTGTCTTGTTTTCCAGGCACTGTTCTAAGTGCTGGGGATACAGAGACAAAAGCAAAGTGTTCCCTACCCTCAAGGATCTTTCTTTCTAATAGAGAAGACAATACGTATACCTACCTGTATGCGTACAAATATATATATGTATTATATTTACACACACATTATATATAATATATTTAAAATAAATATGAAGCTGTTTGGGGAGGGAAGGCAGTAGCAATGGGGGCATTGGGAGAGGGAGAGAGGATGGTCAGGAAAGGCTTTATGGAGAAGATGACTCGAGTCATTTTGAAAGAAAACGAAAATTCCAAGAAGCACAAGTGAGGAGGGAAGAGTATTCTAGGCATGGAGCCAACTGGCACAAAGCCACAGAGATTGTATGAGGAACAGCCTGGGCAGACCTAGAGAGTGTCTGGATGGGAATAACGTGGAAGTCAGTCAACAAACTTTTTTAAAGCACTTATTGTGTGTCGGGCATTGTGCTAATACAGATTCCAAAAAAGAGAAAAAGAGAAGACTAGAAAGGCAGGAAATGCCCAGGTTGGGAAGGTCTTTAAATGCCAGAGGAATACAAATTTGATCTTAGAGGTAAAAGGGACTCCCTTATTGGGGGAGGAGGCGATATCCTGAGCCTTACAAAAATGACTTAAAGGCCAGTCACTTTTTCTTGCTGAGCCTCAATTTTCTGTACAATGATGGGTTTGGACTAGATGACCTCTAGGGTCCCTTCTAGCCTGAAGTCAAAGATTCTCTAACTTGCCAATGATTCCATAGCTAGTAGATGGGATGGAGGCTCGGGTCTTCCTGACTCCAAATGCAGTGGTCCTCTGTTGTCCAAGGACCAAACACCTAAGTTTGGAAAAACTCATCACTTCAATATTGGCCACCAGGGGGTGGATTATTTCAGCCACATATCATGAATTTGTCCACTAAAGCACTGAGGGGTTGGGATCTGGACTGGTGCAAAGTGCATGGAGTAAATTGTGACCCTTTAGATCAGGGGTTCTTAACTTGGGATCTATAAACCCCCAAGTAGTACATGAGTAGATTTCAAGGGGTTTATAAACTTGGATGGGAAAAAAAAGATACATCTTTCTTTCAATATATTGGCTTTCTTTGTAATCTTATATATATTATTTTTTGTAGCCACAAACTTTATTCTGAGAAGAGGTCCACAGGCTTTACCAGATGGCCAAAAGGATCCATGACATACACACACACACACACACACACACACACACACACACACACACACACACAAAATGAGAATCCCTGATTTAGACTTTATGAAGTAATAACAGCTTAACATTTTAATAGATTTAAGTGAATCACTGCATTTCAGAACTGGAAGGAACCTCATAGGACATCTCAGAGCACCAATCAGAACATGAATGAGTACCCTGCCAGGCAATATCTACAGCAAGTGATCCTCTAGCCTTCTTTTGAAGGCCTTCAGTGACAAGGAAATCACTAGTTCCTGCAGCAATTCCTTCCATTTTAGAATAGAATTAGATGTTGGGTATTTTTTTCCATATAATGGGCTGAAATTTGCCTCTCCGAAGCCTAATCATAGCTGACTTTTCTATGGTACTTTCAAGTTTGTAAAATGCTTTCCATCCAATATCTCATTTGAGCCTTATAATTCTCCTGGAAAGACCAAAATGATGTGGCTCCTTGCCCAAGCACATATGCCACCTCAGCCCCATGAACAGCTATGAGCTATGATGATGATAATAATAATAATAATGATAATAACAATAAATATTATTATTGTAGCTAATATTTATATACCAACCACTGTGTGCCAGGCACTGTGCTCAGTATTTTATAATTATTATCTCATTTGATCCTTACAATAACCCCGAGAAGTAGATGCTATAATATTATCCTCTTTATACAAATGAGAAAACTGAGGCAAGCAGAGATTAAGTGGCTTACTCACAGTCACCCAGCTTGTAAATGTCTGAGGCTGGATTTGAACTCAGATCTTCCAGACCCAACACTCTATCCCCTGCACCTTTCCTTGATTCATCAGATGTGATTAATTAGGATGGGAAACAGAAAAAAGTTATTCCCTGCAGGAATCTTTCCTTGATTCATCAGATGTGATTAATTAGGACATCATATTTGTGTCCCATCTCAGCTGTTAAACTGGGGACTTCCCAGAGTGAGGGGGAGCGTAGAACCATAGAGAACAAGAGATAGAGGGAGCCTTAGAGATTGAAACCAGGGGAGGGGAACCTGCATCCTCGAGCCTCACGCGGCACTCTAGATCCTGAAATTCAGCCCTTTGACTGAATCCGAACTTCACGGAATACGAGGATTTGTTCTGCGAAGTCTGGATTTGGTCAAAGGGCTGAGCTTGAGGACCTAGAGGGCCACCTGTGGCCCCGAGGCCTCAGGTTCCCCACCCCTAGTCCTACGCCCCAGGGGATGGAAGTCAGGCCCAGGAAGGGGAAGAGACTTGCCTAAGATCACACAATGGCCGTGACCCTGTCTTTGTATTCCTCATACCAAGGGCTATGTCTGCTTTTGAGTGGGTAGGAGTTGGGGAAGGAGAGATATGAGGGGAGGATGGGAGGTCCTATGTTTTCATCGTAGATCAATACTTTTAACCAATGAAAGCCACAACTCTTCTGTCATTTACAGGCTTAGGGGCCAGATGCTTGGGACACTAAAAGTCAAAGTGATTTTCCCGGGGTCACTGTGACAGTTTGGATCAGAAGTAGGACCTGAACCCAGGTCTGAGGCTTCCTCTATATCTCTATCCACTCTACATTGCTTCTCACCTTGCCCCTGTAGGTGCTTAATAAAAGCATGTACCTGCTGAATGCAAGGTCCTTGAGTGTCCAATGAGGAGGTACATAAGAAAGTATGCAGTCCTTAGGTGCAAGCCTGAGAATATGGCCCACGACCAAGAATCTTTAGGTCATTCCCTGTCCATGCAGCTGTCTCTGATTATATGTGTGTGTGTGTGAAATGTGTGCATGCAGTATACAACTATGGATACTCATCTAGGTAAAGGTGCGCGTGTACAGTCAAGAACACTATTTGTTAAGGATACGTTATGTGTCAGGCACCATGATTGGTCCTGGAGATACAAACACAAAATACGAAAGTGAGACAAGGCCTACCTTTGAGGATCTTACATTTGGAAGGATTTTCCCCCTTTAGCTCGGCAAAGCAGAATTTCTGAAGCAGGTAAACATTGATATTGATATTGATATTGATAGGTAAAGGAGAAGGCCTTTCTGATGAAAAGAAAGCATGTCACAATACACTTGGTAGAACCAAGGTTGCTTGTGAAGTCCATGTTAACATCATTCCACAGAGGTCCTATCTGCTATGGTAAAAATAACTGACATGCCTTCTCTGATCTCCCCCAGTGACAGAATCATAGGATTTTTCAGAGTTGGAAGAGACCTTAGGAACCACCTAGTCAAAATCAATACATGAAAAGAAAGCCGTTCCATGGCTTACCTGAGAGTGGTCATTCAGCCTTTGCTTGAACACCTTCTATGAGGGGGATCCCCTACCTCCTAAAGCAGCCAATTCCACTGTGGAGTGTATGGGGAATTCAGAGAGGACTAGCATCTCTAGCATGAGGGCTTGCGAGCCCTTTTCATGGCTGCTCATCCACCTTTGATGTTCACCTTTCACCCAACTCTTACCTGTAGCTCCAAGAAGCTGTAGCATGAACAGCATCCATACCCTGGTAAAATCATCTTGGCAGATGGGCTAAACCAGGCTGAGGGTAACCAATCAGAGTTAGGGGGAGGGTCTACCCAAGCACATGAAGACTTCCCCAACAGAATGGGCAGGTGAAAACAATTTATTCCAATGGCCATGAAGGCAGCCCAAGCAGGTGCTATGGAGGGCTCAAAGCTTGGTCAGAAATCAAAGATGCCAACATCATCCCCTGCATCCAGGGCCATCACTAGTTGTCCTGACTTTTGTCTAGCCACTGGACTTTGATGACTCTGGAAGAGTGAGGCCCATGACTTTGTGCAAACCCTGGCCCAATTCACCCACGAGTCAAGACACCATCTCATGACATCATTGGTCCTCTTCAAAAATGAAGGACAAGCAACAAAAACAACAATAAAGCAGCCTATTCTACTCTGGGATAGCTCTAATTGCCTCTTTTCAAGCCTTTCAAACAACTTGAAGGCAACCATCCAATTCCCCCTAAGTCTTTTCTTGCCAAGTTCTTCAGCTTCTTCCCCATATGGCACGGAGTCAAGGCCCCGGTTGCCCTCCTCTGATTGCTTCCCATGTTTATTCTTCCTGAAGCATTGTACCCAGATCTGAACACAGTACTCTACATGTGGTCTAAATAGGGTAGAGGGCAGTGGGGCCAGCATCTCCTTATTCCTGGAAGGTCTACAAGTGCAGGCCAGGATCAAAGTTGCTAGAATTTTTGGTTTCCACATCTCACTATTGAATTACACTTAACCTGCAGGCCAACAAAACCTCCAGGTCTTTTTTCAGGCAAATTGTCACCTAACCATGCTTCCTCTATCTTGTTCTTCAGAAGTTAATTGTTTGAACCTCAATGTATTACATTTGTCACTATTCAACAATTCAACTAGCATTTATTAAGTATCTACTATATGCCAGGTCCTGTGTTAGAAGCACTAAGACAAAAATGAAACCACCCTTATAAGATCCTTAAGGATCTTATATTCTATTGGAGGTTAGGGAGGGAATAGCATGTATGAAGACAAATATAAGAAATGCAAAAAGTGAAGAGGATTGGTGAGTTAGCACTAAAATTTGAGGGAGTGATGAAAGGCCTCCTGTTGGAGGAAGCACTTGAGCTGAACCCTGAAGGGGGTTAGGGGTTCCAAGAGTTAGAGATAAGGAGGGAGGGCATTTCAGGTATGGGGGATAGGCCATGCAAAGGAAGGCAGTTGGGAATGTAGAATGCACAAGAGGAAGTCATGTGTAATCAGCCTGGAAAGGTAAGCTAGAGTCAGAATATGACTCCAAACCCAAACATGTTTCCTTTTATCCTAGAGGCAATAATTTAGCAGGGAAATGACATAGTAAGAACTGCAGTGTAGGAATACCAATTAGATTTCAGTGTGGAGGATGGGTTGGAAAAGGGAAAAATTGGCAGGAAGAAAGTGTACATGTATTTATTGCAATAGTCATGGTGAGAGATAGTGAGAGCCTCAGGAATAATGGCGACCCTTTAAGTGGAGAGAAAGGGATAGATTTGAGAGATGTAGAGGAAGTAGAATCAAGGAGACTTAGCAACTAATTGAATATGGTTGGTGAGTAAGATTGGAGTGAGGAATGATTCCTAGATCGTTGACCTTCTCAACTAGAAGAATGACGGTATCCTCAAAAAAGAAATGGGGAATTTAGGAGGAAGGAATGGGTGGGGTTAGTAATAAAGATAAGAATTTTATTGCGAGTAAAATATGTCCTCGGGGAATAATTGCAAATACACATAAAGGTATTATTATGATTCTACTGGTGGCGATTGTCAAGAAAACAGTCTCATTGTTTCCCCAAGAGCCAGAGTAATAATGTTCTTCACATTATTTTATTTAGTATAGGGCAGATTTCAAAGTTGTGAAGGGATTATTGTACATTTGCGTGCAAATTAACTGGAACAAAATAAAATATTTAATTTTATTGACTTGTGTAACAAACCCAACTACTTTTTATATCATTAAAAAAGTTTTAATAGTCCATCTGTCCTTTTGTGGCAATTGCTTGTTTTTCCACAATTTAACAATAAGTTCACAAGATTTTAATACATATTCTTTAAGCTCTTCATCATGAAACCATACTTTTATGACATTGGCTGTTTTAAACATTCCTTTCATGAAGTCCATTTTTATAAGTCTAGTCTTGATTTAAAGTCCATGGATTTTCATTAGGGTGAATATAAAATTAGATGAGCTCCCAGATCATTGATGCATATTTACTTCTCTCTCTCTTGCATAAATTTCTTAGAATTTTGTGAATAGTGGGATGGTGTAAAGCTGTGTGGCAATCTTTTATCTCCAATTAGAAATTTCCATAATTCTGAAATAATTCTTCTTCTTACTGTATCAATATAGTTATCAGAGTTCATCCTTCTCATTTTGGGGACAAGATCTTTTTAGGCCCACTGGAAGTAAAAAAAAATCCTCAAAGCATTTTCTTAGATAGCTGTTTTATAGCTATACGATGAACCCCAACACTTATAGATTTACCAGGATTTCTGACCATGGTTTTGGTAGAGACTTGAAAGAAAAAGTGAGTTTCATCAGAAAAAAACTACCTTTTTCTAATCTTTACTGCTCCAGAGTTTGTATTATCTTGCTCATGACAAGTCTTTTTTTCTTTATGGCAATGGTTAGCATCCTGCTCTTCTTCCAACTTCTAGATGTTTATGACAAACAATAGAGGAATTAGTCAAAACTCTTCCAGCTGTCAAATTTCTCTGAACATCTGAAAACGTTTTCAGCCTTTGAAGCTGCCACTTGCTACTTCCTTGAAGAGGTGCTAATGACATCTTCTGTGTTGCTCTCTGTGGAATTGAGAACTAATACCGTATGATTCGTTGCTTTCTGTTATTTCTCTTCCAAGCTTCTACTACTATCTGCTCATTCTCTGATGAATAATCGCCACTGAATTACAATTGTAGTAGAGATTCCTTTTGGATTATGAGTTAGATTAGAAGGCTACTGAGGTGCCTTCCAACTACAAAATTATGTGATTCTATGATTCTGTGAGTCTGCTATGTGGTAGCCTCCTCAGGGGAGTGTTTTTAGCTCTTTTGTGAGTCAGATCCATAGCCACACCCAGCCAGTACAGCTAGAGTCCTTTAGGTTAATCTGAATTTTTACTACTTTGTTTCCACCTCAGTGCAATTCCCCCAGTCCTATCTGATATTTGGGTTGGGGTGAGTAAATTCTTTTCAACTGCCATCACAACCCTGGCATCTAACATTGTGGCCATTTATATTATTCTGGAACTTCATTTAACAAGACTAGAAGGGGCAGGGTGGAGCTAGTGACCTTTGCCTTGCTTTCCTACAGCAGTATCCAAATCACTTGCTTTTCCCACATTCACATTTATATGGCAATTTTCATGAATTATCTTCTATGACCCTAACATCAACCCTCTGAGGTAGGTAGTATGGCAATTATGATCCTCATATTACAGATGAAAAAACCGAGCAAAAAAAAAACCACACAACTTCTCTGCTTTTTTTTTTTTTTTTGGTCTTATCTTTTCTTACAGCAGAGGCTGCCTCTGCTCTAAACATGTTCCTTCCACCTACCCTGCTTTTCTTTGGGGGAAATTCTTACTGAAAATCTTTATGCTTGAAAGTTCCTATTCCCATGCTAGGGAGTAGAGTCCTCATTAGTCAATCCATGATTTTTCTCTGCCTATGACATCAGAAATGAGTAACCCATGAGAAGCATCTATGATAACATCTGCCCTTCCTTTAAAAAGCCCTAGCCCTCATTGGCATCATCAGGCTGCCCTAATATAGGGAAGCTGAAAGACCTAGGCTGCCCCACCCATTGACTGGGAGGAATGATAACCTGGGTGTACCAAGTCTGGAGAGAGGTCTCCTGTAGGAACATTGCTGACCTCTTTCTTCCTCCTGTTGTGACCTGAAGACCCTTGTCATCAAATACTGGTTGCCCCACTTCTGGCAGATGTTTCCTTTGGCTGACCTCTTATTTTTCTGCCCCTTTTCCCTCATTCTTGAGCCTTTATGTGGCTTGTTAGGCCTTACCCCTGTTTGATTTAAAATAAAACACATCTGTAATGAAGCCCTATTGCTTTCATTGTTACTGACTTAATTAAGTCTTGTGAAAGCTTCCTAGGTTCTAAATTGGCTATAAGGGGCTGGGTCACCCACAAAGAAGAGAAGTGATTTGTTCAAGGTCATACTGAGAGTAGGTGGTGGAGTACTGCAGAGCGTCTACCCCCAAAGCAGTGGAACCAGTCCAGTCTAGTGCATGCCCTGAAATCATGCCAGCTTGTTCTTAAATCTCCAGAAGTGATGGGCTGGGCCTGGACCACCTGTGGTCATTGGAGTTTAGAAACTATTCCTTTAACAAGGAAGTTTCTTCTCATAGCTGAGTTCATCTTGCTACCTCAGTTTAAGTTATGGATTCATGGGACCTTCAAAGTCATCTAGTCATGGATGGTTGTTTTCAAGGGGATTCCTACTTAGGTATGGGTGGACTAGGTGAAGAATGAGGTCCTTTCCAACTTGGATTCCAGGACTCAAGGAATTACCATCACCAGAAAAGAGTTCCCAGATCTCCACAAAGACGCTGAGGGGCAACTGTCCTAGTGGAAATGATTACCTTGATCTGCGTCAGGAGCTCCTCTAATGTGCATGGGGACTGTCATTCTGCAGTGCTGGGCCTTATGTTCTATTGAACCCTTACATAGTCTTGGATCTTTTCCTCAAATGTGTTTTGTTTGTCTTTGTACGTAAGCCTCAACTCCTAACACAAGGATGCTACAGTCTATGCTTGTGTTTCTGGGGAGAGTGGGAACCTTTGGGGGTTTGGGGTTCAGAGTGAGTATGTGTCTATTCATGAATGGCAGAAAGGAACTCAAAGACTGACTTGAACTAGTTAGATTGTGAAGGGTGATAAGATGTTTATGAAAACTGTCCCTGCTGGGTACAGGAGTACAAGCCTGCAATCCCAGCTCCCTGGAGGCTAAGGCTGGTGGAAAGATCACTGAGAGCAGGAGTTCTGAGCTGCAGTGGGCTAAGCCCATTGAGCATCCACACCAAGGTTGGCATTAACAGTGTGAAGACTATGGAGGGGTAGGGGTACCAAGTTGCCTAGGGTGGGGCCAACAGGACCAGGTCAGAAATGAAGCAAGTCAGAGCTCTCATGACCAGGCCTATGTTAGCCCCTATAGTACCAGCCTGGGTGAGATAGGAAGACCCAGATGGACAGACAGATAGATAGGTAGATAGATGGATGGATGGATGGATGGGTGGATGGATGGATGGATGGATGGATGGGTGGATGGATGGATGGACGGACAGACAGACAGATAGATAGATTGATAGATACACAAGCAAACAGAATGACAGATGGACAGAAAGAAGAAAGAACTGGCTGCCAGTCTAAGCTACTAGACTCCCTGAGACTATAGCTCTGATTCTCCCTATCTATCAAGGGAAATTGCCCATGGAAGAAGAAAATGCAGACTACCCCACCTAACATAATGGTTCTATGAAAACAGAACAGAGTATTATAATAATAATAAAAATTATATTATCAATTATTACTTACATTAATAATCATTAAAAGAGCATAATAATAACAGCATTTATATAGCTCTCGAAGGTTTGCAAAGTGCTTTACAAATGTTCATTCATTTGATCCTCTGAACAACCCTGGGAGGTAGGCTCTATATTATCCCCATTTTATAGATGAGGAAACTAAGGCTTAGATAATTTGTGACTGGCTTAGGAAGACCCAGCCAGCAAGTGTCTGAAGCATGACTTGAATTCGCCGTCCTGACTCCAGGTCAAGTGCTTGTACACACAATACACCACCCAGCTGTACCTCTCACCTCTCTTAGGTGAAGCAGCATTGAAGAGGGCAGTTAATTGTGTGCTAACAATGTCACATGTGTTCTAACAGCCTAAATGCCCCAACATTGTCACAGCAGGTATTAGGCTGTCACAAATCCAGTCCCCTTCTGTCCCCTAGACACACTATTTTTTCTCAGGAAGCAGTACTCTGGAGGTGTGTTCAGCTGCCTGCGATTCAGATTTGCTATATTTAGAATCTGATCTTATAGCTCTGATTCTCGCTCACTCCATATTGGCCCTTGTTGCAAATGAGTCACCAGCAAGCAGACCATAGGATCCATGCCTGTGCACAACTGTGACTTCACAGCTGAAGCAGCCCCCCAGGAAGTCCTGGGGCCCTGAGGGCCCTCTGCTTCTGCTTTATTTGTACCTCTTACTCTCAGCTTCCGTACTTTCTGTGATGAATGTTGCCACAGGTGGGTTCTCACCAAAGTCATTCTTTGATGCCGGCACCATCAGAAAACCTGGGCCTTGCCATCTGCATTTTTGCTGCACTCTCATTCTCTTACCTGCTGGGTTTTGCCATTTGCCCTAATACTAAACCTGAATCACCTCTGGGTCTTGCCATATGCCCTGTAGATGAACCTTCCTATACATGGGTTGTGTTTCCCTATTAGAATCTTCCCTTGAGAGCAGAGACAGTATTGTATTTGCATCCCCAGAACCTAGTACAATAACCAGAGAAAAATACAATAATAGGCACAAAATAAGCCCTTGAGAAATATTCTATCTTGTTCTCTTTTTCTTTTATTTTTGTCTTGTCTTTCTTTTCTTTTCTTTTCTACCTTCCTTTCTTCCTCTCTCTTTGTCTTTCTTCCTCTTTCTTTTTTCTTTTTTCTTCCTTCCCTCCTTCTTTCCTTTCTTCCCTTTCTTTCTTTCTTTCTTTCTTTCTTTCTTTCTTTCTTTCTTTCTTTCTTTCTTTCTTCCTATGTCTCTTTCCTTCTCTCTTTCTCTGCCTCTCCTTCCATCTCATCCCACTCACAGAACCCATACCGTTCTCCAACCCCCCCAATGCTATATCAGAGGCTCTGTAAGAGACAGGAAAGAGACAATAGTAGTAATATAAGAATTACTATTCCTGCTTTTTCAGGTGATGAGGAAATGGAGGCCCAGGAGGAGAAATGATTTCTCACAGGTCCAGCAACATTTCTAGATGTATGTGATGATATTAACACAATTGATAAGTTATACTCCTATAGTTCTTTAACTTGATTTTGTATTTCACTGGAAAAATTGAGGCCATTCTCCAAGAGCTCCTCCACTCCCTCACATCCCTCATCCCTCAGATATCTTCTGCTCCATCTCCTGCTTTACCCCCATATCACACAAAGCCCTTGCCAAGGCTAACCCCTCTATATGCACAGGTGATTCCATTCCATCCCATCTTCTCCAGCAGATTTGCCCCCATCTATTGTCCTTCCTCTCACACCTCTCTTCTATCTCTCCTTGTCTATTGGATACTTCCCTACTGCCTACAGATATGTCCACATCACCCCTACCCTCAGAAAACAAACAAAAAACCTCACCTCTTGCTTGATCTGTCCACCTCCATTAGCTGTCATCTTATATTTCTTCTCTCTTCTTATGGCTAAACTTGTTGAGAAGACCATCTGCAACTGATGCCACTATTTCCTTTCCTCTCACTCTCCTCTTAATTCTCTATAGTCTGGTTTCAAATCTCATCATTCAACCAAAACTGCTCTCTTTAAAGTGGCCAATGGTCTCTATTTTTTTGTCAGAGGGGGAAGTAATTGGGGTTAAGTGATTTGCCCAGGGTCACACAGCTAATAAATGTCTGAGGCTGGATTTGAACTCTGGTCCTCCTGACTCCAGGGATGGTGCTCCATCCATTGCACAACCTGGCTGCCCCATCCAATGATCTCTTAATTGTCAAATCTAATAGCCTTTTTCTAATCCTCATTCTTCTTGAACTCCCTGAAGCCTTTGACGCTGTCAATCACCCTCTTTAATTTGTTCCCACTCTCTTCTCCTTCCATGACATTGCTGCCTCATGGTCCTCCTCTTAAAAGTTGACCCCTCCTTCTCAGTCTCCTTTGTTGGATCTTCATCCAGGTCATGCTCATTAATAGTGAATGTTCCCCAGGGATCTGTCCTGGGCCCTCTTTCATTCTCCCTCTATACTGTTTCACTTGGGGATCTCACCAGCTCCCATCCACTAGATTATCTCTGTGCTGATCCAGCCCTAACCACTCCTAACTACCTCCATACTCTTACCTCCATCTGCCTATCAGACAGCTCAAAATGGATGTCCTATGGACTCTTAAACTCAACATGTCTAAAACTCATCTTTCCCCCCCAAAAACCTCTCCCTTTCCAAGCTTCCTCAACATTGTTGCACCTATTCAATGAACCCCAGTGGCTCTGTATCACTTCCAGGATCAAAAAAACCACCCCTCTTTTTTGGCTTTAAAGCCTTTTCTAACCTGAACCCTTCCTACTTTACTCACACAAGACACTCTGTCTCCCAGCTCTGATGCCTGGAATTCTTTCCCCCTCAGTCTTGGTCTTTGGACTTTCTGGGCTTTCTATAAATTTCAGCTAAAATCTCACCTTCTATAAGAAGTCTTTCTTGATACCCCTTAATACTAGCACCTTCCTTCTCTTGCTTATCCCCAATTTGTCTTGTCTATATCTTGTTCATATACAGTTGTCTATATGTTATCTCCCCCATTAGACCATGAGTGCCTTGAGTGATAAACAATTGGGCCCCGGGCTCAAACTCAGGGCTGTTGACTCCAAATCCAGAGTTCATTCTCTCACACCTTGCTGCCTTCAACTTTTCCCCTGGTCTTCCATGGCCCCTGAGAGCAACTGCCAACCCCCACCCACATCCTGTCTGATATCCCATTCTGAGCCAGCACCTGTCCTGACCCATACCCAGCCAGCCCTTGGCTAATCCCACCACCTGCCTCTCACTCCGGCTGGCTTGAGTTTTCCAGGCAGGTTCTCAAGAACCAAAACCTCCATATGAGCCAGAAGTGTGATGTGGCTTCTCAGAAAACTCCCATAATCTTAGGCTGCATCCATAGAAGTACTTATACAATGCACAGATCCAGAAAGTAGATCTCCTTTTGTTCTCTCTATTGGCTAGATAACATAGAGAATGTTATCTACCCAATTAGAATGCTTTCCAAAAGGTCATTTCTGAGTCACTTTTTTCCAGAAAGCCTTCAATTTATGACCGTAATTCTTGCTAATCACTTAAAAAAACCCACTTTTTTTCAATTGACAAGCATTTATTTTTTTTCCTTCCACCTTCATTTCTCCCCCCCATCCAAAAAACCTCCCAACACCCCCCCACACACACACATGTATTTGAAAAATAAATATAAGAATCAAACCTTTACAACTAATGCGCTTTGTTAAGCCAAACAAATTCCCTCATTGGTCATGTCCTAAAATATATATACCTCATTCTTCATCATGAGTCCATCGCCTCTCTCTCAGGAGGAGGGTAATGTGCTTCATCATTGGCCCTCTGACATCATTGATCATTGCACTGACTAATTGCTGTTCAGCATGGATGGATTCAATTTGAACCAGAATCACTCACGTTTTAAAATATTTTTCTTTTGCAAGTATTTTGAAATCATGTCATGCTGATGCATCCTGTTTCCTTGTGAGTTTCTCAAATATGGGAACTGAGCCTTTCCCATCAAAAAAAAATCATAGGATAATAGAATTAAGGTTGGATGGAACATTAGAAATCATCTAGGCCCACCTGCTTATTTTATAGCTGAGGAAAATGAGGCCTTGCAAGGTTAAGTGACTTGCCCAAGGTGAGACAGGTAGCCAGGATTCAGACTCAAATCTGCTGTCTCATGCTATCAACCAAAGAAACAAAGACAGGAGATATTTGTGGGGGTCATGTAGGTAGGAAACAATTCATTGGAAAAAGTGTTGGCTTGACTGCAAACTCAGTGTGAGTCAACATTATGACATCAGTGCCCAAAAGAGGGAATGTGACCTTAGCCTGCAATAATAAGGCAGTGCGTCCAGTGGGAGGGAACTGATAATCCCCCTTTCCTCTGTCCTGGTCAAACCCCATCCATGAAGCTGTCCTCAGCTTCATGTGCAGTGTTGAATTTGAAGGAGGACATTGACAAATATGAGACAGACTAAGATGGAAATGGGATTGGATGCCATATTGTATTGTGAAAATGGGTTGAAAGGATCAGGGATGTTTAGCCTGGGGAAGAGAAGACTTAGGGTTAAGTGGATATGATCAGGGGCTTCCAACCCTTGAAATCCATACTTGCTCAGCTTGGCTCCAGCAGGCATAAATAACTAGGGGCAATCCATAGAAGATGAAGAAAGCTAGATTTCTGCTTAGTCACCCAAGATGAGAAGGCATGAATGGGTCATAACTGGCACTGTTAGAGGGAGTTCCCCACATCAGTGAGATCATTGATGTATGATTATATTGAAGGATAAGGGACCAAAAGAAAATAAAACCAACACAACTTCCTAACAATTAAAGCCACACAGAAATGGAAAAGGCCACCCTTGGTAAGTTGTGAACTCTCCACCGCTGGAGGTCTTCAGGCAGAGACTGGAAGACTACTTGCCAAGGATGTTACGGAGAAGATTTGTGATTCAGGAAGGGTTTGGATTCAATGCCCTAGGACTCTTCCAGCCCTCAGATTCTAGGAGTTTGTGACAGTGCTGGATCCATGCACCACCTCCCTCTGTCTTTCCAAGGATGCCTGGTCTAGCTTGAATGTCTAACTTCCCAACCCTGGCCACAACCCCCAATTCCACAGTGGAAAAAGAGAATGGAAAAGAAATAGCTGTCCAAACTCCCCCCTCCCCTTCTTCCCCACCTTCCCCACTTGACCTTTCAACATCAACCAATGGAAAATCCCACCAGACATCCCTTCTGTGGGTGACAACCAGTCTTACCCCCATCAAAGAGATCTGTAGTCCCCAGACCAGGGAATGTTGTTCCCAAATGACCTACCTGACCACACTCTGTCTGCAGAGAGACGGCAGTGGTGGCTGGAGAGGACCCTGGTGGCTACAGCCAGATCCTGGCTCTTTCTTCACTCTTCTCTGCCATGGTTGGGTGTAAGGGAGTGGGGGGGGGGGAGAGGAAGCCTCTGCTCTCTCTCCTGACAACTCATCCATCAAAATATCTGGGAGACCCCCCACAAGGATGGCCAGTCCCCAGGCTGGGGAGCTTCCCAAGGGCTCCTCTTCCTGCCTTCCCCTGCCTCCAGGGGCTTTGGGCCCAATGTGTGTTTGTGTGCATTTGTGGGACCTTGTGTGAGAGAGCCAGGAGCAGCAACACCCCCCTTCCCCAAGCCCCCTGCGTGTGCAAGTCAACATTTGGGGGCTCTGATTTACGGGACTTCTGCACAGTTATAAAATATGCTGTGTTAAGCATCAGCATAAAAATAATATATAGGTTACTGCAACATTTTTATGACCTTAACCAGATCCACCCTGTAATGCTGTCCCCCTTGACTGCTTTACTCCTGCAGGTGAAAAAACATATTATTTCAGCGGCCTGGAAGCAGCTGTTTGAGCCCAGGCAAGGATGCTGTGGGTAGGGAGCCTCAAGGGTAGAGAAGAAAGCAGTAAGGTTGATTTCAGTCTCAGTGAAGTGTCTGGGTCCATCTGTTGACCCCATGCACCATTGGGATCACAGGGCAAGGGTGTTTGTGATAGAGCTAAGCACCTTTGCTCCCCTGGACAAGTAGAGAAGGGAGAAGATTCCTGCCTCCTCTTTCCTCTCTGTCTCAGTAACTTTACCACTCACTCTTAAAAAAAAAAAGAAAAAGAAAAAGAAATCTTAATTGATACCCCCTCATTAGTCCAATTTGATCATTTCTGGAAATACCATCTCTCTATCCTTTGCCCCCAACCAAAAGAATAATTGAATCCTCCTGTGCAATAAAGTAGGGGAAACATTTAAGCAAAATGTCCTATTTGGTGACCTCACTTGATCATATGTACAACCTTCTGTCCTGATAGTACCCTCACCTCTCTGCTGAGACCAGGGAGGAATATTCCGTGTGTTCTCTGGGACTGTTACTGGTTATTCGATTACTCAGAATCTGGCTTCCTTTGGGTGATATTTTCACTTCTTTTGCTGTAGTCGTATTGTTCTTCTGGTTCTGCTTACTTTATTTCTCATCAGTTCACAGACGTCTTCCCATGTTTCTCTGAATGCTTTCTGCAAGCTCATTTCCCCTTCCACCAACCTTCACCAATGCTGCTCATAATGTGACTCCATGTTCTGTAATGTTATGCAAATGAGCTAGTACTCCAAGCCGGTATTGGCTGCCCAGCTCTGGGGACTGAGTTCAGATGTCACCTCTGTCATTTACCAGGCAAGAGGCAGCTATGGACCTGGTATCAGGAAGGCCTGGGTTTAAATCCAGCCTCAGACACTCACTAGCTGTGTGTATTCCTGGACAAGTCACTGTCTGCCTCAGTTTCCTTCACTGTAAAATGGAGATAAATATTACCACTTACCTCCCAGAGTTATTGTGAGGATCAAATGAGATATCTGCAAAATGCTTAGCAAACCTTAAAGCATTATTTAAATGTTGGCTGTTGTTATTATTACTATCTGTGTAACCTTAGACAAGTCACTTAACCTCTAGGCTTCAACTTCTCTTCAGTAAAATGAGGGTAGTTGAAGATGACGAGCTATAAAGTCCCTTCCAACTCTAAATCTATGATCTTAAGTAAATAAATTGTTTAAAACTTATAATACTTATTGCCAATTATAAATATGTATATACATATAAGTATATATTACTTTTATACTTATATATATATTTATATATTATACATCATATATGTGTGTCTATATATGCGTGTATAGCTATCTATCTATCTATCTAAAAAGGCAAGAATTTGGCACAAAAGATTGAGGTGGAACTCCACCTGAGGTATTGTTTTTGTCTTTCTCCTTCATTTGCATGAGAGATCCAAAGATGGAGAAGAAGTGAGGAGGCAAAAAGACACATTGGGGCCTCCAGCCCAGACAGCTCTTGATATATCCTTCAAAAGTTTGCTGCAAGACTTTTTCTGAAACTGATTTTGAAGGGGTACAGATCGGCAAGCAGGAATTGACTGAAATTAAAGGAGACTTTCTAAACTTAAGTCAGAGACTTGATACAGAGATGGTGCTGGTGGTAAACTCGAGGTGTAAAGACAAAATAAATACCCAAGGTTCTACTCCATTTCTTCATCCCAAAAGAGCTTGACTTTTCAAAAACAAACAAACAAACAAACTTATTTTGGAGAGAAGAGTGGCTTAAGGCTAGGACTCTGGAAATGGAAATATTCCTTTCCTTTTGAAGAGAAAGAAACTCACAGTTATTTTGCTAATCTAATAATGAGTGTGCTAAGGACTTTCCTTCCTCAACGAAAGAACTGGGGCTTCAGGATCTGGCCTCCATACTAAAAGACAGATAGTAGAACTCATTCATTTCTCAGGTGGAAGAAAGACCTTAGCTGAGGACTCAGGCTGAAGTCAGAAAGTGGGAGCAGAGAGGAGTTCTGCCACCATCTGCCCAGCAATAGCCACAAAACCAGTAGGGCAGAGATGGCTCATCCTTCGAGTCAGTGGAACCAGGGTGGTAACACCAGAAACCATCATTTGCCCTGCAGCATAGGAGGTGTGAGTTGTTCTTGAGGGTGCCCTAGCCACGTTTGTTCCCCATATGTGTGTGTGTCTCCATGTATAGATTTCTTAGCTGTGTCCAGTATTTGTGAGAGAAATGTTTTAATGTTGCTTTTCTTACTCTGCTATTTCATTAAGTGCTTTTAATTAAAATTAGTTGTGTTTTATTGATGACTAGTAAAAGTAAGCACATTGGTGGGGGCTCATTAGCTATGGTTTTGAGTAGCTGCAGATCCATAGTACCCACATAGGACCTTGAACCTAGATAGCTTTTTTGGGGGAGACTCAGGTGTGAGAGAGGGTGGCTACCCACATAATACACAATCTAGGGAGTGAAGGGGGAAACAGAAGAAAAATAAGAGAAAGTACCATAGAAATATTTCAGGAGAGAGAACATTAAACAGCTAAGAGGCAGAAGGAATCAGGGAATGTTACACAAGAAAGAGAGTACCTGAACTAGGAATTTACTGCTGCATTAATTCAACAAATATGGAAGAGAGTGTCTAATAGTTTGGCCCAGGGCTTTTACCTTGGCTTTGTTCTGGTCAATATATTTATCACTGCTTTGGATGAAATTTACAAGAACATGCCTGCTCAAATTTAGAATAGACACAGCTAACACATTAGGTGACAGTCAGGATCCAATAATATATTGATTGGAAAGAATAAGAGACTGAATCAAATTTAGTAGTGAGCAAATGTAAAGACTCATATTTGGGTTCAAAGAATCATCTTCATAAGTACAGTATAAATGAGAAGCTAAATGATAATTTGAACGAAAAATACCAGGGTTTTTTTGTGGACAGCAAACTCATATCAGGTAAGTACAAGAGCCCTGGGAGTGTCTGCTCCCCCCAGACCGCTGATCCCGCTTTCAATCCAGCCCTTACAGCCATCATCCAGGGAAGAAACTCCTGGAGAGAAGGTGCCATACTCACCAACTTCCAACCACCCATAGGGCAGGAAAATCAGCTTAGCTGAATCGAAAAGGCACTTTGAGGGAGAGACAGGAGGCAACATATGCCAGGCAAATAAAACTACCACTACCACCTTGACTACCATCTTCCCTCAGACATCCCAGGACCCTGAACCCAAGACCCCCTAGAATTGCAATGCTTCTAGCAAAGTGCCTACAGCCATCATCCTGGGGAGCAGCCTCTATGGAGATGCAGCCTGGCTGCTGCTCCTGCAGGTGCTATAGTCACACTTGTTAAAGACTCAAAAAAGAAGTTCTTGGCAGCATCAAATGATTCAGCATCAATAACTGATGTGTTTTTAACAGTGGAGATAACATTAAAGAAGAATTACTATCACTTTGTTGTGTGTAGACCCAGTGGACTCTGAGACCTTTCCATCTAACTTGCAAGTGACACTTTCTATGTATCTTATCTTCCCCTTTAGAATGTGAGTGCCTTGAGAGCAGGGATTATCTTTCTTTTCTCTTGGTATTCCCAGTGCTTAGCAAAATACTTTGAACGTAGTAAGCACTGAACAAAATGATTTTTTTTTCATTCATTCACTTAATATAAATGAGAAGTAAAATATAGCAGCCAAAGAAAACCATTCTATGTGCTAAGACTCCCTTAATTCTCTGATTGAAGGTCTCCTTTGGATGTAACATTTCATGTTCTATGTCCTCAGATCCTTCTAAGCTCTGCATGTCTCTCTCATGTTGTATTTCCTAAGGTCCCTCCTAGCTCTGACATTCAATATCCTAAGAGCTGTCTGTATGCAACATTCCATGTTCTGCATCCCAGGGTCACTCCTAGTTGTGACATTCTATGTTCCAAGGTCCTTTACCTCTTGATTATAAGGATATGTTTGGGAGTGGGGTGGTGTGAGTTCTTTCCTTTTCCCATGAAGATGGCTTTTTAGCTATTAACTTATGAGCATTCTTGGTCAGTAATAGCACTGTAGGTCTTTGGTCAAACCAGGCTAAAGCCCAATTGGGCAAATAAGAGCCGCAGGAGAAGGAAGAGGCCACACTATAAACTGTGATTGAAACTTCCCTAGCTCCTAGTGCCAAAGGTTAATCAAAGCTGCCTTTGAGGTGGAAAAGCCACTGAGCCTCCCACAGGGGATAATATTTATGCAGCCCCCTGGCCCGAAGAGGCCTCATGCCCCTTTGGAAACATGACCTCATAAACTGACTTGACTGCTCGCTCCTGGATGGAATTGGGACAATGGAGCATCAGAGTCATAGCACTATGCTATTGAGGAGGAGAGGGCTATGGTGGGGATGGAGCAGGGCTATGGTGGGAATGGAGCAGGCCTCTGGGCAGCAGATTATCAATGGGAAAAGGAGCTCCTTTACTGTCATGACTAGACTCAAGAGACTCTGGGATAACCCCCTGATTTTACCTCTGGAGACCCTACTGTTGCTTTGACCACCTACTCCAGTACTATGCTTAGCTGGGCATCAAGCAATGGTTTTACTAAACCACCCATAAATTTTCATCAGCTTATAATCTCCCTATATACCTTGGGTCTCAAATCCCTACCAACCATTTTTGTTTTGGTCTAAGTTCAAAGACTATTCTCTTTGCAGAGAAAATAGAAGAAAAATGAGAGTTTAGTTATATCTTCAGCTAAAATTGAATTGGATCTTTTATATTGTCTCTCATTTATTGTTATTCAACCCTGGTATTGCTGGTCTCTCCATTAACCTTATGCCTTATTTCCTGAAATAGAGTGGCAGCTCCATTTGGGTAAAGACCATTTACAGTATTAGATTTCTTTTTGTCCCCTATAGTGTCCTGTACTCCATTGTATAACTTATTTGATTATCAATCGAGTAAAGGCTTTACGAAAAGATCTATAAAAGCTATGAATATAAATGCATTTAAAATCTGGTACAGAGCCACAGGGTCAAAGAGAATGAATGGTCATGGCCTCTGCCTTATGAGTTTTGTTGAACCATGACCTCTTCTGTCTTCACTTTGGGCCAGCAACCCTGAAAATCTTCCCCTCCCTGTTTGATATTTTATTTTAATTAAAGGGGCTATCCCTTGACTCACTTCTTAAACAGGCCTAATCAATGAATGGGTGTTGCCTCACTCAAAGTGAGGACTCAAAAAGCCCTTAGCTTAAAAAAGCCGAGGTCTCCCACTGCATCCTGGGTCTTCTCCAGTTGTCCCAATCTATATCTGGCCACTGGACCCAGATGGCTCTGGAGAAGAAAGTGAGGCTGGTGACTTTGCACAGCCAGCCCTCCTTCAAATCCAATTCAATTGCAAGTCATATCATCTTCCTGATGTAATGGTCCTCTTCAAGAACAAAGGACAAACCATACAACCTCTAGCTGGTTTTATGGACTGAACGACTTTTGGTTGCCTTCTTTAAATGGCTCCTGGACACTGATAAATGTAAAGGGCATTGATTGGCTGGGATGAAGTTAATTGTTGAGGATTACAAATGGGATGATGATGATAATGAAAACATTTTGATGGTGTTGACGGTAAGAAATAGTAACGATGATGTTGGTGACGAGGATAGTGATTTTGGTCATGAGAATGATGGCAGTGAGACCCGTGATGGTTATATCAGTCGACATTGGTGGTGGTAATGGTGACACTGGTACGGGTGATGCTAGTCAATCATTTTTTTCATTGGTGACAGCAATGATGGTATCATTTGGTTAGGTTGTAAGGAAATGGTGACCCAGGTTGGAAGGATACTGGTCACACTTAGAATTTCTTCCTTTTCCACTGTCTGGCTGACTTATCTTTTATAGGCCATACTTCCAAAGACGCTGAAGAAGTATTGAATGTTGGCATGCCTATGAATGGATCGTTTCTGTGGCCTCTTCTATACCTCACTCTTGGTACCTCTCTCAGTTCGAAGCTGGAGTGATTTTCCACCCCAACCCCTAATTTCTAGGGTCAGAGCTTTCAGTTGCCATTAGGCTGCCATCTTTGCAAAGCCCCACTCATTTCCCCAGGTTCATCAGGGATATATTTATCCAGAGACCACTTGCCAGTGTATGAGACCCAACAAAAATATACACATATCATGTTCTCACCAACACAAGAGGAAATGTCATTCCCTCATATTCCCTTGATTTACAGTGCCCCCAATCTTATAAGTCTCCTCTCTCCTTCTCAGCATGTTTCATTTCCTCTGCTGACCCCTATTGTGAAACTGGCCTGGTGGGAGGGGGAGGGAGGTGTTGGGAGAGAAGGCAGGGAAGTCGGTGCTGAGTGGAGTCTCACAATCTCAGTTTTCTTCCTGTATCCCCTCCCCCTCCCCCATCACCCCTAGAAGTACCCCTGATGAAGTTGGATTCTTCCAGCTCCATGTGTCCATACTTGTCTCAGTTCTCAGCCATGATGAAAGGCTTCAGTCTTCATCACCTGAAACAAGCGTCTCCCTCCCTTCCCCCCAGGCTTGGTGCTGAAAGGAAGCCAGAGAGGTGTGGGAAACTGGGGACCCTGTCTTCCAGTGCTTGAATGGCCTGAGATTAGGAATATGGGGCTGCTTCTATCACACCCACCCATACCACAGACTGGTGGAGTGGAAGGAGTGAACCTAAAGGCAGCCAGCCACTAAATATATTTCATCTCAATTACTTTTTATCTCATACTTGACTTATCATGTCCTGTTTGTATCTCTCATTGTTCCTTGTGTGAATTAGCCAGACTGGGAATACCTGAAGGTAGGGAGAATTTCATTCCCCTCTACCACCCACCGCACCCCCCATCACCATCATCACAAATACCAGCAGCAGCTTCATCACCAGGATCACCATCACCAGAACTTAGGAGGAGGTCTGCTACAGGGGAAAGGCCCTCTATAGGGAGAGGCCCTGGGTTGAAATCTTACCTCTGACATTTATTAACTCTGTGAGTTTGAGCTGATTACTTAATTTCACTGGGTATCAGTTTCCTCAAGGGTAAAATAGGGGAGGGGGGAGGGGGTTGGACTAGGTAGCTCCCCAGGTCCATTCTAGCTCTACCCATTCTATAGTCGCAGTATAACCCCGAGATAATTTAAGGAAACCTTCCTGCTCCAATAAGCATTCTCATCAGAAATAGCCCCGGGCTCTGGGGGATAATCTGGGCTCCTGCTGCCTCAGGAAATACGCAGACTCTGGTCAGCACCCAGAGAACCAAGCAGCAGAATAGAAAGAGAAAGTACCAAGTCAGTGCAGTTGAACAATGATACTGCAGGCTGACTAGCTAAATGATTTTACATTTAGAGTCCATCACACCAAGGAAGAGAAATATCCCCTCCCTCCATCCCCAAAAGAAACTCTACATAGATATACATAAAATGAAGCCAAATAGAAAACTCTTTCCTGTTATTTGTTACTTTGGGTTATCTACTGTTTTCTGATCTTAGCAACTTCACCCACAGGTGTGTATTTCACTCCTATCACGCTCTGGGTCCTGTGTTAAGTGAGGGAAAAGAGAAATACACGCTGTCCCTAATGCCTGACAGTCTGTTAAGACATGACTTAAGGTATTAAAATTTAAAAAATAAAACCTGCGGAATTATAGACTTAAGCAATGCAACATTGTTACTGACAAGTAAGTACATGTAGCAACTTAAACAAGATTCTCTACATTTACTGGTATGGGAATTCCTTCCACTGCTCTAGATTGCAACCCTAGGGTGTGCTAGAGCCAGCTCACAACCTGGCACCCTAGAAATCAGCAAATGCTGAAAAGCAGGGCTTGATGTATTCATCTGTAGATTGTCTATACTTAAGAAAGTAATGGATAAAGTGTTAATTATGATGCAGGTTTGACTTAAAAGTGTGTTGTGAATGACTGGTATGGAAATGTTTTACATGATTTCACATATATAATCTATATTGCATTGCTTACCATCTCAGGGAGAGGGGAGTAGAGAGAGGGATAGAATTTGGAACGCAAACTTTAAAAAAAACCACTAAAATTTATTTTAACATGTACTTTGGGGGAAAAGAAAACATTGCTAATTTTTTTTTAAATTAGAAAAATGTGTGTTGTATGTACTTTTTCTCCCATTGAGCTGGTCATTAAACATTTACCAACACACCCTTCATTGCATCCCATCCATGGATTAGTAGATAGCCTCAGAGCAGGGGTTTTTAACATCGAGTCAGTGAACTTATGTTTTTTAAAAATTATTATTTTGATAGCTATATTTCAATATAATTAGTTTCCTATGTGTTTTATTTAATGTATCTAAAAACATGATTCAGAGTCAGGATCCACAGGTTTCACCAGACTGCCAAAGTGGTCCATGACACAGGAAAAGTTAAGAACCATAGCCTTAGAGAGTGGCTTGAGGCTCTGAGAGGTTAAAAAACTTATTTGCAGTCATATAACCACTGTCAAGGGGAGGATTTGAATCTAAGTATTCCTTGGGCAAGAAGAAGTCTGGTTGATACTTACGCAACCTGGGGCTCAAGTCTTTTGCATATGACTCTCCTTATTAATGGAGAATGATTACTCAATGCTCCATGCCTGCATGAGGGTCAGTCATTGAGAGCTTGGAAGAGGAAAGTCTTACTCAAACAGGCTTGAGCCCCAAGTTATATTTATGCAGTTCATTATGGTTTCTAAAGTGTTTTACATCCATTCTCTCAGTTGATTCTTATAACAACTTTATAACATAATTAGTGCAAATGTTGTCTCCATTTCACAGGTAAAGAAACTTGAGGCTCAGAAGGGTAGAGGTACTTGACTTAAGTCATATAGCCAGCATGGGATGGGAACCCCATCCTTAGGCACCAAGATCAATGCTCTTTCTAGAAGCTCTTCCCCAGAGGGCCCCTCCCAAATCCTGGACAAAGATATCCACTCTGCCAGAGCTTACCCCTATCTTAGTCTGTCTCTCAAAATGCTCCAGAACAGCTCTCATCCTCCCCAGAGGCATTTTCTGGACTTGCATCATGAAAATTGATTCTCCTTTTTTTTTTTGCCTATGTTTTGTTTGCCTATGTTAGCCATGTTACCGTAGGTGACATGGGGATTTTCACAGGATTTATCTGTAATTAGCTCCCTTATCTCCTGTTTTCCAACCTAATGGAAGTATGTGGATTAAGGAATTTTAGTGGAGAAGATTCAGTAAATCTAATAGGAGAGCTAATTTGGTGTAATCAAGTGGCCCTTAAAGGCAGGGGCCAGCAAGAGCCTCAGGACCATAAATGATGGATTATTCAGCTATGTCCAAGAAGATAGGCTAGGATATCGACCTGGAAACTACTGGTCAGCAAAGTGCATGGAAAACACATTATAAATCAAAATAAAATCAGGGATGAATATAGACAATTCCTTCAAGTCCTTTGAAGGGCTAAGGTCAGTGCTGGTCTTAGAAGAGGGGGAAGAAATGAATGAATAAAACACAAGCACAAATAACTGATTATTCATGACATTATATGAAAACCACCACAGAATATGCAGGATGAGACATACAGTTTTATATAGTAAGATGGGAATCTGATTTGCTTAATTACGAATATTTCTTCAAAAGTTTTGTTTCTTTTCTTTTCTCTCTCTCTCACTCACTCTTTCTCCCTTCCTTCCTTCCTTCCTTCTTTCCTTCCTTCCTTCCTTCCTTCCTTCCTTCCTTCCTTCCTTCCTTCCTTCCTTCCTTCCTTCCTTCCTTCCTTCCTTCCTTCCTTCCTTCCTTCCTTCCTTCCTTCCTTTTTCAATTAGGGCAGGAGTTGGGAAGGCAGATAGGCAAAAAGGAATAAGAAGGCAACACGCCATTATTAAGCTTTCACCATTGCAGCAGACACTGCATTAACTGCTCATACGCAAATATGAGCAAAAAGACAAACAGTCCCTCCCCTCAAGAAGCTTACCCTCTAATGAAGGAAGATAGTACCTCCAAGGGAGCTGAAGAGGTAAAGGCAAAGGCCTAGAAGGTTTCCCTGAGGGGTCATGTTGATAAAGACAGGAGAGTCAGAAGCACAACCAGGAGGGGAATGAAACATGGCTGGCCTTTGCGAAGTCCCAAAATGGAGGTCACCTTGGAAGGAACTCACCAATGGGGAAAGGGAGCCATAGAAGGGAGGGGTGTTCCAAGGTGAAAAGGCCCCTGATCCAGACGGAAGGAGAGAAGATAAATGGATGCTAATTTAAAAAATATTTTTGAAGTATAACAGAAAGGGTAAAAGAAAGTATTAGATGTAATCTAAGAATAAAAAATCTTACTGATTAGGTTCTCTCCTTCCTATTCAGATTGGACAATAGTCAGGTAATAGATACTTGAAAATATTATAGAGAGAAAGAGAAGAGGAACATGGACAGGTCAATACATCAGAGAGATTATCTTGACTGCAGAGATGGCACAGAATCATATTTTTTTTAATTTGTTCAGTTATTTTTCAGTTGTATCAGACTCCTTGTGGTCCCATTTGGAGGTTTCTCAGCAAAGATACTGGAGTGGTTTGCCATTTCTTTTTCCAGCTCATTTTATGGATGAGGAAACTGAGGCAAACAGAATTAAATAACTTGCCCAGGATCACACAGCTAGTAAGTGTCTGCAGCTGGATTTGAATTCAGGTTCTCCTGACTCCAGGGCCACCTAGATGCCCCTTAGGTTTTTTTTTTATTAATTTATTTTGATTTATCAACAATCACTTCCATATGCTTTTGAGTTTAAAATTTAAAATCCTCCCCAAGACAGTGCACAATCTGATATGGGCTATACATATACATTCCTATTAAACATATTTTCACATTAGTGATGTTGTAAGAAAGAATTAGAACCAATAGAATCCTTTGGGGTTTTTAAAGCAAAGTGTTTCGTAAACCCTAAAGTAATAAAAAAAAATTTGGGCTATAATTATTGTGCTGAAATATTATTTTAATTAAATGTAGGTTCATAAAATTTAGACCATCTAGTCTAGTCCCCTCATTTTATAAAAGAGGCTCAGGGAGGTAAATCACACAGCTTTCCCATTCTTCCAAATTTACAAGCATTTATTAAGTGTCTGCCCCTTGCCAGGGACTGTGCTAGGCACTGGGGATATGAAGACCAAAAATGAGATAGCCTCTGCCTTCAGGGAGCTTACAGTCTTTAGGGGGAGACAACATGTACACATATAAGTATGTATTGAAAATAAATAAAGGTTAATAAAAATTTTTTAAAAAAGAAAAAATGAAAGATAATTTGTGGGGAGAGAGGCACTAGCAGCTGGGGGAGGTCAGGAAAAGGGACATGGAGGGATCGATTCTGAGATGAGCTTTGAAGGAAATGAGTTCCTCAGAGTTAAGAGGTAAAGATGGAGAATGTTCCAGGCATGAAGAGCAGCATGGGTAGGGTAAGGCAATGGGAAATGGAGAAGCCGAAGGGCAGTATGACTAAATCTTAAAGGGTATGAAGGAGAGTAATATATGATAATGCTAGAAAGGTGGGTTGGAGCCAGGCTGAGGACTTTAAATAATAATAACAGCTAGCTAGGATTTATATAGCATTTTAAACTTAGCAAGGCACTTTACAAATATTATCTCATTTGATCCCTCACATAATGCTGGAAGAAAAGTTCTATTATCGTTATTTTACAGATGAGGAAACTGAGGCAGAAATTGAGGGACCTGCCCAGGGTCACACAGCTAAGTTTCTGAGGCTGAATTTGAATTTAGGTCTTCCTGACTGCAGGTTTGGCATTCTATCAACTGTCTCCATTAAATGCCAAACCAGCATTTTGTATTTGATACTGGTGGTAATTGGGAGCCATTGGAATTTATTAAACTAGGGAGTGACATGGTCAGATGTGAAATGTGACTTTGACAGCTGTATGGAGGATGGATTGGAGAGGGGAGAGACTCAGGGTGGGCAGACACTTTAGGATATGGCATTGCAATAATCCAGGCATGAGCAATTGATCTAGAGGGGTGCCCATTGATGTGGAGACACTAAGACCTCAGGCACTGTCTTTGAAAATCATCAATGTCTGGGGCAGCCAGGTGGCGCAGTGGATAGAGCACTGGCCCTGGAGTCAGGAAGACCTGAGTTCAAACCCAGTCTCAGATCAGACACTTGACACTTGCTAGCTGTGTGACCCCAGGCAAGTCGCTTAATCCCAATTGCCTCACCAAAAAGAAAAAAAAAAAGAAAATCATCAATGTCACTAGTATGGCCAAGGAATAAATCCATTTCCTAGTATTCAAATCCCTCTACGTGCTGGATTCCAAATAATTCCTGCCATGTCTCCCACTGTTCCGAATCCTAGGCCTCCTGCTCCAGGGCAGGAATTTCTCCTGGACCTTTTCCCTCCTCTCTTCCTTCCCAAATTCTGTCCTGCCTTCATCATCCGGTTTAAGCTTTCACTGACCACATCAGCCCCAAGGAAGATTTCCCCCTGAGTTCACAGAATCTATATTAGTTCTTGGTTTAGTACTTTAGTACCAAATTTTGGTACTTTATTCTGTACTTGGCATATATGACCCTGCAATGGGGCAGCTAGGAGGTGCAATGGATAGAGCACTGGCCCTGGTGTCAGGAAGACTCATCGTTGTGAGTGTTTGACCCTGGGCAAGTCACTTAACCCTAACAACCACCACCACCCTGTGTAGCAGTATCCCCTGGTCAGGCAGGAGGCTCAAGGCTTCCCTCTGTCCTTACCTCCAACATACCTTTCAAGTCCCCAAGCAGATGTTCAGCTGGAGATGTCCTATGGTCTTCCTTCTCTTTCTTCTCATCCTCATAGTCCCAGATCTCTAGTTTTCTGAATCCCTCCATTCCCAAACTTCACCCTCTAATCGTCCTAACAGTTCCTTCCCTTCCAGTTTCAACCTCTGCCGGTGCTCAGGGCTCTCAACTCTTTACCCCTCTCAATGGAATCCTTCCTCTGAGGTACGTGGGGACCAGGGTAAGGGGAGGGAAAGGACATCTTGGCCCCTGACCTTTAGGTCCCGGGGCAAGTGCCCCTTCAGAAGGTGCTACCAGATAACTTGGGCGGCTCAGAAGTGGCTTGCGGGTGGATCCTGGCCATAATTAGGTAATGGGCCTGAGTTTCTCGGAGAGGGGATGGTCGGGGAGGGGGACTCTCCCATGGGTAGGCTGAGTTTGCCTTGGCTGGGAGTTCAGGAACATAAACCGGGCAGCCCACTGCATTTCCAGCTTGTTGCCATGGAATGGAATAATAATTGGGTGATTATGGCTGTGCTCTACATATCTTGAGCTCTTACGGCTCCAGGGAGAGGCCTAGGGGCTGGGGAAGGGACACACAAGCACACACACACATGCCGTCATCACCTTGTTTAAAAGACAGGGCTCCTTCCAACAGTGTCTGGCCAGGGTTGCTGGGGCCTGTGCTCAATAATAATGATAACAATAATAATGATAATCATAACAATAACTCCTATTTCTATGGTGCTGCGAGGTTTATACAGTGCTTTTTTCCCCAACAACCCTCTGATAGAGGGAGGGCAAGGATCATTGTCCCCATTTCACAGATGAGGAAACTGGGGCCCAGGCAGGTAAAATTATTTGGCCAAAGTGGCAGGGCTGGCATTCTAATCTAAGTCTTCTGATTCTAGATCTCCTCTTTTCATTCTTATACCAGGCTGCCTCTGCTTCTGATTAAGAAAATCTCCCTTAAAGGTAGACACTCTAAGGCACTGTTGGAGGAGCTGTGAATCAGTATGATCATTTCGGAAATCAATTCATTATTATGCAAATGTAACACAGGCTTGGCCCCCACTGCCTGAAGGCCGGGTAGGTTAGACTTCACCATCTGACCCACAGGGTTCTCCTGTACTCTAAAAGGGATTGGGAGGTATCTAGACACCTAGGTGTCAAGGCGCCTCAAAGGGCTCCAGCCACCACTGATGCTGTTCCCTCAATTGTAGGGGGGTGTCTCCCTGCACTCAGTTCATTCAGCCACTAAAAGTCATATTAGCTTTTATGCAGAAATATTTACTTCAAAAGGTATCATCACAAATATACACACTTATTCCCACTGTCAGGTGGGGCTTGATCCCCCCTCCCTTTGAATCACCTCATTCTCTGAGTAGGGGAAAGGGTTTAGGTTCATAGTTTAGCTCAGTGCCTATAGCTCATAATTCCAATTTCAAGTCCAAAATTCCCCTTGGGCTCAAGCCCCAGGCACCCTGGCTTCTCAGGGCTTCCATGAGGCCTGTCTGGCTGTATCATCCCATATGCAATTGTGGCTGGAACTCGAGGTCCCTGGGGATCATCTCCCAGCACCCCAAACTGAAAGCCGTGATCAACACAGAATAGAAACAAAGACCCCCAGGCCTATTCCTAAAAACTGAGATAAAAGAGAGGGAGCAGGGAAAGAAAAGTCCTTCCCCTGTTGGTTAAGTTCTGTTCATGGCATCCTCATTGTGGGTGAACTGAGATGTTGCCCTCTGGACACAGCCAAGAGAGCAGCAGAAAGGGAGTGAATGGCTCAGTCTCTCCAGTTTCACCGAGGCAGGCAGCCAGCCAGTCAAAGGTGACTACCCCCACCCACGTGGTAGGGCCTCCATGTTAGGCAATCTAGACCTGATCCACGGCCCTACAAGGGTGCTTCCGCGTTAGTCAAACTGGGCATGCCCAGACATGGTTACACAAATAAAATGACTAAAATGTTTATACCCTTTAACCCACTACTAAACTCACCCCCCAAAGAGGTCATTGACAAGAAGAAGGCCTCTGTATACATTTTTGTGGTAGCCAAGGATGGGAAACAAAGTAGACACTCATCCATCGGGGGATGGCTGAACAAATAGTAGTATGTGGATGTAATGAAATCTTCCTGTGCTATTAGAAATGACAAATATGATGAATACAGAGAAGCAGGAAGTGATTCATGGGAGCTGATGAAGAGTGGAGGAAGCTGGGCCAAGAAACAATAGACTCAGTCACTACAATAGTGTATATGGAAAGGATGACAACCACCAAGCAAACATCTGATTGTTGCAAAACCATGGAGAATGAGCTTGGCTCCAAAGAGGAGATGTGAGAAGACACTTCCCCTCCATTCCTTTGCAGAAGCTGTAGGTCCATGGGTGTGGGAAATTATTTTCAAGGTCTTTGGATGTATTGATCAGCTTTGCCTACATAGTTTTTCTCATCTTATTCCTTTTCTTTTAAAAGAAATTCCTTGTAACATGGGATGGATCTCTGGGAGGAGGAGAGGAACACAGAGAATTTTAGGTGATGGAAAAACAAAAGATACAAAAATGTTTTCAATTAAAAAGAATAAGGTTCCATTAAAAAGAGGCAGAGTCCTCTAAATGAGGAGTCCTCTGCCCTGGGCAGATCGACTTCTGGAGTACTGTGCTGCAATTCGTAGCCACATTTAAAGAGGAATTTTAACAAGTTGCAGTGTATCTAGAAGAGTGTGACCAATATGGCAGGAAGTATTAGGTAATCTAAGAACCATTTTGAAGACTGGAGACATTTAGCTTGGAATAGAGAAACCTTAGGGGAGGCATGATAACTGTTTTCAAATATGAAAGGGTGGCCAATAGAAAAGAAGGGTTTGATTCATTTTGCTTGGACCTAGAGCACAAAAGTGAGAACAGGGAGTGGGCATTGGACAGAGGAAGATTTTGACTCCATATAAGGACAAATCATCTAACAATTGGAGCTGCCTCAAGGGGGAACAGCTGCTTAGAAAGGTAGTGAATCACTCATTATTGAAAGTATTCAAGAAGAGGTTGGACCGTTAACTTGTCAGGAAGGAGAGGAAGATTTCTATCTAAGTCTGCACCTAGTTATTTTGAGAATGGAGTGAGATAATACATGTAAAATACTATGCAAAGTTGAAGTGCTATGGATATATTAGCTGTCAATGGTGACAATTGGACTAGATGATCTTTGACGTCCCTTCTGGCTGTGAAACTCTACAAAAATTCTGATGCCATGACCCCTTTACCCCAGATGTCCCATTGCCAAATCAAATTTCCCAATTCCAAAGGTATTTCCTCCTGCCCAGAAGGCCTTTACAAAATAGCCCCATCCCACAACAATCTCTCTCTTCTCAAAGATCCTACTGCCTATCCAACTGGACCATGCAACCTAACACTTAAAATCTTTCTCATGTGGTTTTCTGAGTCCTGTTTCTCCAGTAGGTTTTGGGGCTTCCCAAGATGACAGATTGTCTTGCCTTCCTGTTTCTCTCCAGAGTGTCTCTCTAAATCTCACCACAGCAGCCAAATTAAACCATGGTTAAACCCTCCCCTCCCCACCATCATCCTGGCTCTCCATGAAATGCACCACATTTACAAGTTCAATGCCTCAGTTTTTCCATTCTCTAAAAAAAATGGACCATGATGTTGTAGAAAGAGTTTTACATCTATAGATAGGAGACCTGGGTTCAAAATCTGTTTCTGCGACTTGCTACTTGTATATGTAATCTTGAGCAAGATTGCTCAACCTCTCCGGGCCTCATTTTCATCATTTGTAAAAGAGTTCCTTTTACTTGTGTTGCTGTGGTGAAGGCTGAACTGGGACCAGTGAGAGAAGGTTACAGGAAGCCAAACTATAGCTCGACAGAAGGAAGATCTTTCTGAAAAAAGAACTACCCCATAGTGGGCAAAAAGAATTTGAGACTGCCACCTGTCCAGAACATTGGACGAGGGGTTCCTTCTTTGGTTATCTATGGGCCAGGGACCAGATGACTTTGCAGGATTTCTTCTAACTCAAAGATTCTACGACTAGATCTAAGTCTAGAAACAAAGCAGATGATGAGAAGAGCTTCATTGTGTGGTGAAAAGAGGTTAGGGTCACAAACTCACTATGTGGCTCCTGGGGACAAGTCACAGAGTTCTAGAATGCCAGAGTTGGTGGCCATTTTAAAGGCCTTCTAACACAACCCATTCATATTAAGAGGATAAAACTGAGGCCCCAGACGGGCAAGTGACTTGCCCAGGATCACATGGTGTCAGAGTCAAAGCTTATTCCCAGCTCTCCCAGCACAGGGCCTTCTCTGAGCTCTGTACATCTGATTGCTCACCTAGGAAAGGAAGAAGATTGTAGATGGGTTCCACAGAGCCTGGGAGAGACATGAGCTGTTCTTCTGCTCATGCCACTAAGTCAGCCTGTGGCCTTGGTTTAGATCCACCAGGGGGTTTGGTGGGGCCACCTGAATGGCAATCTGTATAAAACTAAAAGGACCTTAGAGGTTATCTTGTCTAAACCCTTCATTTTACAGAGGATGAAGTAAGATAATATAATCCTAACAATAATGAAAATGGTTTCTATATAATGCATGTTATTTATCTATCAATTATCCATCTATCTATCTATCTATCTATCTATCTGTCTGTCTGTCTGTCTATCTATCTATATCTATCTACCTATCAGTATAATGTATTAGTTCTTTTGATCCTCACAACTATCCTGAGAGGTAGGCACCCATTTTATAGATGAACTGAGTGAAGTTAAGAGATTTACTTGTTCAACCTCACACAACTAGTTTTTAAGGATTTAAATTCACTTTTCCCCACCTCTAGGTCCAGTACGGTATCCACTGAGCCACCTAGTTGTCTAACCTGTAAATAAAGGTTTCATTGGAGGTCCTTAGTCAAAGGCTGGATGGCCACTGCTTGAAGATACATCACCCAGGGGCTTCTTGGTTAAGTATGAGTGAGGCTCAGAACACTCAAAGGCCTTGCCAAGAGTCACAATGTGACTGGTGAGTTCCTGACTGGCACTGCCATTTCATGAAAAGACCAGGCCATGGAAGCTCACTTCTACCCCAACTCTGCTCCTCTTTCACCTATGACAACCAGCCTTCCCAAGATGACTCAGACCTTTCAGTCCCTCCTGGAATTGGTGCATTTCCTTCCGACCTTAGGATTTCATGAAGAGCCCAGCTCATCCATACTCACTTCTCTCCTGGCTGTATTCCTGACTGCAGATTTTTCAGCCTTACCTCATGGTTTCTGCTCCCTTTTTCATGTTATCTTCCCCTATTAGAATATAAGCACTTTGAGGATAAGGACTCTCTATTTTTGTTTGTATTTTTATCCCTTTAACACAATACTTGGCACATAGTAAGCACTTAGAAAATGCTTTATCTATCTATCCAACTTTCATCCCTTTTCTCTTTCTTCTCTTCCTTCCTTCCTTCCTTCTTTCCCTTCCTCTCTCCCTTCCCTTCCCTTCCTTCTCCTTTCCTTCCTTCCTTTCTGATTGTCTATTTATCTACCACATACTCTTGGAATCCAGACTCAGGTTCTCTGACATTACATTCAGTGACTCTTCCATTCATCACAGTGCTTCTATTCTTCATTCTTGTTTGGAATGTCCCCACCCCACTTCTGGCATATACAAATCTCCTTGGTTTTCCAGGACCTCATTTTGTGCCCCCATCTTCCAGGAAGTCTTCCTATAGGGATCCCTATTGGTGTTAGAGTCTTCCCTCTATTGACTATCTCCAATTTATTCTGTCTATAGCTTGTTTGTACATGGTTGTTTGCCTGTGGTCTCTCCTTTTGGATAACATTCTCCCTGGGGGCAGGAACTGTCTTTTGCCTTTCTTTGTATCCCCAGCATTTAGCACAGTGCTTGGCTCACCATTGATTGACTGACTATACCATCCCAGCCCACACTAAACTTGCCCTACATTGACCTTCTACAGAAGGCACTTTCTGACCCATACTGCGTGGGCCTTTTGCCATGTTACTTATGAAATCTTATCTATTCCTTCTCACTTGAGGGGTCCCCGGGGGGCAGGGCCTGGATCTCATTCTTGTGGAACCTACCACCAGCTCATACATAGTGGAAACTTGGTAAAGCCATCCTGAATTGAATCAAGTGGAGGTTGTCATGGAGGGAGCCTCTTGGACCCTCTGTCCTGTGGACCTCATCTCAAAGGGAGAAAGGGGAGCAGGAGTTGACAGTGTGGTCCCTTGGTTCTAGGGCCAAGTAGTCTCCAGCACATGGTCCCCTGGCCTCCTTGATCTGGCTGAAGCCAAGGTTTTTTTGGGTCAGTGGGAAATGTCCCAGGGACTTGGCCTTTCCTTGTCTGCCCAGGGCCTCTCTTGCTCCTTCCTCTTTCTCTGGGTGGAGTTCGCCCCTCCAACTTTGAGCTGACAGGCCCCTTTACGATTCTGTCAGTCCCACACAGCTCTGTCCCGCCAAATCCTGGGCAGGGCCAGGCGAGAGGAGGCTGGGAGGAGAGTTCCCACAGCACCCCACCCTCCCAGCTCCACCAGGCCTCCTCCCAGACATCCTCCCCAGGCCATGAGCTCATCTCAGAGTAGCCCATCCCCGGGCGTTCTCAGTGTTTCCCCTGGTAGACAACTGGGAAAAGGAGGAAGGGGATGGGCCTCCCAGAGCTTGCCCAGTTTATTCTCTGGCCATTGTAATAATAATAAGTCAAACTTCCACAGCACTAGAAGTCACATACAGTGCATGCCTCATAACAACAACCCTATATGATGATGGCCATTTTACTGATGAGGAAACTGAGGCTAACAGAGGCCACATAAGGCCACACAGAGAGTTAGCAGTATGGTCAAAATCTAGACCCTAATCTCTCCTGATTCCCTGACTCCCTGACTCCCAAACCCAGTCAGTGCTGGTTACATTACCTTACACTGCCCCCATAAAGAGAAAAGGACATGGAGTGGTCTGAGGTCCTGGGGTCTAGTTCTCATTCTGCCACTAACTGGCTGGATGACCCTGGGCTTGGGCCTTTCTCTCTCCAGGTGTCACCTTCCCATTCTGTAAAGTGAGGATAGACCAGAGCAATGTTTCCCACCCCAGACTCCATCTCTCAAAGTTCTGCCATGGACCCCTCTGCCTTTCATTTTCTCAGGATTGTGACCTTTAGATGCTCAGGATGCTGGCATCAGGATCTGGGTGTGAGGAACAAGAAGAAGGAAAAATGAGGAGGAGGAAGTGGTGGGCTCATTTTGGCAGCATGACAGGTTTTAAGAAGGAAGGACCTTTGGTGGTTAAGGTTTTGTGGATTTATTCTTTGCAGACTGGTCCTAGTTCCTGGATTAGCTATTGGGAAATATGGGATCTGATGATAACCCCAGTTCCCTTCTAGCTTCACATTTTCCCCATGAGTCCTCATCCTTGTGGAAGGCATGCTCCCAGGTGCTGACAGTTGTATGCCTCCAACCACTGACATTTGTTAATAAGAATAATGATAATAATAATAGCTATTACTCATATAGTACTTTAAGGTTTGCAAGATAATGTGCATATATTATCTCATTCAATCCTCACAACAACCCTGTGAGGTAGATGTTATTATTATCCCCATTTCACAGATTTGGAAAGACTGAGGCTGAGAGGTTGGGTGATATGCCCAGAGTCATGCAAGTAGTAAGTGTCTAAGGTGCACCATGATGGTGTTAATGTTAGAGGAAAGAAGAGAGTGTACTTGAAAGATGCTTCAAGGGTGTAACTGACAGGCCTTGGCAACAGTTTGGATATAGGGGGAGTGAGAGATAGTGAGGAGTTGAGGATGTAAGCTTAGGGGACTGGGAGGATGGTGGTACTCTCAACAGTAATAGGGAAGTTTAGAAGCGGGGGGGGGAGAGTTTAGGGAGAAAAATAATTAATTCTGTTTTAGATAAGTTGGGTTTTAGATGTCTACTGGACATCCAGTTCAAGGCAGTTGAAGATGTGGGACTGGAGGGTAGCAGAGATGTTGGGGCAGGATAAGTGGATTTGAGAATCATCAGCATAGAGATGGTTAATTAAATCCATGGGAGCTGATAAGATCACCAAGTGAAATAGTATAGAGGGAGAAGAGGGTCCAGACTGAACCTTGAGGGACACCCATAGGTATTAGTGGGTTGTGACCTGGATGAAGATCCTACAAACATATAAACCTATGTACACCTATCCACACACATGTATACATGTACATGTATATACATATATAAACATACACATACACACATACACATGTACTGTGTTTCCCATGACAATGTAAACTCCTTGAGGGAAAATGGATTTTGTTTTGGTGTCCCCAGCACTTAGCAAAGCACCTGGCGCACAATGCTTGTTGACTGACTGATAAGTTGTAGAAGTGTGGCAAGAAAAAAAAAGAGTAAATTTTAAAAATATATAATTAGGTCTCAGCCTCTACTCCTTACTACTTGTGTGATAATTTCTCTCAGCCTCAGACAATTTCCTCTTCTATGAAATGAAGTTGAGACTAGATCTATGGTTCTCAACATGTTATATCTGGAGATTCCCGAGACCCTTTCATGGGAATCCATGAGGTCAAAACTATTTTCACAATAATACTAAGATGTTTTCATTTTTTGATATGATCAGTATGGATAGACATAACCCATATAAATGAAAGCTCTTTTGTGGGATGGTCTGTAATAACTTTCAAAGCATGTAAAGGGGTCCTGAGATCAAAAAAAGTTTAAGAACCACCAAATAGAATTATTTCTAAGGTTTTTCCAGCTCTGAATCCAATAAAGTTTATACCCTTTCAGAAAATCCATGGGGTCAAAACTATTTTCATAATAATACTAAGATGTTTTCATTTTTTAATATGATCAATATGGATAGATATAACTTGCATAAAGGAAACTCTTGCAGGACGGTATGCAATAATTTTTAAGGGTGTAAAGGGGTCCGGAGGCAAAAAAAGTTTAAGAACCATTGCATTAGATTATTTCTAAGGTTGTGACTCCCAAATCTCACTTTGCAACTAATTTTGCATCTCCTCACTCTCCCAAGGTCCTCTCTCCCACCTCTTAGGAGAATTCTATCTCCCTTCCCCCTTTCCCAGGGTCGAAGAGGCACAGATCCACACCATTGTGTGTACTATAAGGTGTACTAATACCCAACAAGGCTAGTTAGGTGAGGCAGAGGATAGAGTACTCCACCAGAACTCAAATCTGACTTCAGACATCCACTAGCTGTGAGACCCTGGGCAAGTCACTTCACCCTGTTTGCCTCAATTTCCTCATCTGTAAAATGAGCTAGAGAAGGAAACCTCTCCAGTTTCTTTGCCAAGAATGGGGTCATGAAGAGTTAGACATGACTGAAGACAACCCCAAACAACAATAACAAAATACCCAACAACAGTACTACATATTTATACCTATGATTCATACCAGCACTAAAGGAAGGCTCATTTCTTCATACCATGTGAGTATCAAGGAAAGGAAAGGCCAACTCTGATCAAGCTACTTTTCTCTGCTTCTTCTTCCTAAAATTAAGGAAGACTTGTTCTGCCGTGTCCATTTCACATGATTAAGCAAGACCCTTGGTAATAGGTAATAGGCTAATAGAAGAATCGGAACTGATGAGTTTTAGGATTCCAAGTTGCATCTCCTCACTCTCCCAAGGTCCTCTCTCCCACCTCTCAGGAGAATTCTATCTCCCCTCCCCCTTTCCCGGGGTCGAAGAGGCACAGATTCACACCATTGTGACCTACCTTTGGGCTGGCCAATCCCCACCAGCCTAACTGTAGGCCTTGAGAGCATCTTCTCAATTGGCTAGCGGCCTCTATAAAACTTACCTCTTTGCCTTCCTAGCTCCTCAGAGATGTCAGGTTGAGCGGGGATTAGGTGTGGAGGGTGTGGGAGAGAACGACCCCGGGGAAGCCTCGCGGCCTTAGCGGCCGTCCCCCCCCACCAGAGGACTGGGCCACGGTTGGGGGTGGGGGGCCGGAGGGGTGGTGGAAAAAGGAGCAGGAGTGGCTGGGGCTCCGGAGGTCAGCGCCCCTGGGGTAGACGGAGATGAAGAGTGCCACTTCTCCCGCTGTGGCCACAGCCATGGCCCAACCTCGACCGGAGGGTCCCCTCATTGGCTCTGAAAGCAAAGGGGTCGAGGCCTGTCCCACCCTGGTTCCGACCAGAGAGAAGAAAGTGCTTGCGACCAAGGTCTGGGGGACAGTGAAATGGTTCAATGTGAGGAACGGTTACGGTTTCATCAACCGGGACGACACCAAGGAAGACGTCTTTGTTCACCAGACGGCAATCAAGAAGAACAACCCGCGCAAGTACCTCCGGAGCGTTGGGGATGGCGAGCCGGTGGAGTTTGATGTGGTGGAAGGGGAGAAGGGCGTGGAGGCAGCCAACGTCACCGGGCCCGGAGGCACTCCGGTGCAAGGGAGCAAATACGCGGCTGACCGCAGCGAGTACCGCCGGGGGCCAGCCCGCAGCAGTGGAGGGCCATCCCAGCAGGCCCCCCGCAAAAGCCGCACCAGCTGCCTGAGAGCCGAAGGCCCCGAGAAGCCCGCCAATGGCGCTCCGCAGGCGGGGGAGCACGACGCGTGGAAGAGCTGCGTCCCCCGCCGTCCATCGTACCCACTCCACTTTGCCCGTCGGTCGCAGTATGTGGCTCTGGCCCTGAGACGAGGTCCAGCGGATGGCGCCGACACCGAGCTGGCGGGCGGTGGGGAACAGAGTCGCGTGGGTCGGCGTGGTGGGTTCCGGGAAGGGAGGCCTCCGCTGCGTGGTGCTGGGGCCGGCCGATGGGGACCTACTATGCGCACTGAGGGGCCGGAGGACAACAAGGAGAACCACAACAAGGGCAAAAGGAACCGGAGCCAGCAGTCGCCACAGCGCTGTTTCCGCTGCCACTTCAGCTACCAACATCGCAGGCCTGGTAACCCAAAGCCTCCCGAGGGTCGAGAGGCCAAGGCTCTGGTCAGTGTCTACATCAGGCCCCAGGCCAAGGACAACAGCCAGGAGAGTGGACACGCATAGACGCCACTGCCCAGGGCGGGCCCACCCCAGCAGCAAACCACGGACCAGCTTTTAAGCAGGAAAGGGGAGGGATACCTTGCGATTCCAGCCTGAAAAACCTACCAACACCTGAGTTTCAGTTTTCTGTTGTCGTTGCAAATGACCACCAGTCCACCAGGAAGGAGAGAGACCTCAGAGGGGGAGAGAAGGGACATACCTGGGAGGCAGTAGTGAACTTTATTATTCTCGTGGGGTTTTTTGTTTTTTTCCCCCCTTTTTCCATTTGTGTTTTAAGTTTAAGTTATTTTGGGAATTCCTTTGTTGATTTCTTTCTCCAAAACCCCTCCTCCCCCGATCCCCCTGCAATGGCGTGGAGAATCTTTTGCGTTTTTTTTTATTTGCTTTTTTTTTTTTTGTCAAGATACTGGTGTGATTTGGTTTCTATCCCCTTTCACATGAGTATCTCCCTGGGCAACCCTCCCCACCCTGCCCCTTCAGGCAAACTCGCAGGCACACATTAATTAAAAAAAAAAAAGGTCTTAATTTTAAAAGAAAGTTGCCATGTCTCTGATTTGATGGCACAGGATCTGGGTATCCTGGGTTGGGGAGGAGAAGGTGGGGGGCAGTGGAGCCTTGGAGAAATTCTGTCTCCAGGAAGGAGAGCTGAGGAAGAGCTGACGGAGCGTCGTACATATCCAGTCCACTGAACTATTGGAGAGGCAATTTGGCCAAAATCTGAGATATAGATATGTATTTCCCCTTCCTTCTCCCCCAATATCCTATTTGTTACCTATGGATTGCATATACTCAAGAATTTGTAACTATGTTAAAGTGGGGCTTTGTACTAGGGCATCAAAATTTTGAGGAGCTTAGTACCCTAGTCCTTTGGCAGCTGAAAAACAACAGGGGCTAGTTAACCTAGTTAGAACAAGGTTATATAAGCAGCCAAAATTCAAGCTTTCTTCCTAGGAAGCTGCAGCCCAGGTGAGCCTTTCTAGCATGGTCCTGTATCCCTCCACTTCACTATAGGTGCTCCTCCCCAACCAGAGGATTGCTAGTTATATGTCTGATGTCTATCTGACTTCAGTCCTTCAGCCTTGACCTCAAGTCCATGCCCAACTCACTATGTGAACCTGAACAAGTTGTTTTCATCTCTAAAGTAAGGGTGAAAAAGTCCTTTCTAGCTCTTGACATTCTAGGATATCCTTTCCCCTGCCACTTAGGACCCTCCTTCTTCCATCTCTCACTTTTATTTCCTGGTTTATAAAATGAATAAGAGTTGTATGTATAGGTATGCCTAATGCATGTCTCTTACATGTCTAATCCTGTGTTAGGAACTGTAGGGGAGACAGGAAGAGAAGGTATGGTCCTTGTTCTTGAGGGTCTTCACAGTCTGGTGGAAGACAATGGGGACAGGGAGGGTAATCAATGTGGAAAAAAGAAGTGCCAAGCTGGCTCCAATTGGGAGCTAGGCCATATAACTCTCACTGTACTGTTAGAAGAAGGAGGTAAAGTGTGGGCTAGGGTGGTCAGCAAAAACGTCCTGGGGGAGGTGGTGGGTCATGAGCTTAAATTGAGGACTGGAGTCATAACATTTCTTCGAAGTCAAATCATCCAAAACACTCTCTTATTCTTGCCCTGCCATTTCTTGAGTGTTCAATATTATTCTTCCTAAGAAACCCAGTGAGCAGGAGAAGAGAAACAGTGAATTCCTTAGGAATCCCAGCTGTGGAAACAACCAAATCAGATTCTTTCTAGGGGAACTGGAGAACAGGAGAGGATCTACTTTGAAGGATGAAGGGATCTGATTTGGAGGACTACAATCCCTGTGGGTTGTGGAGAAAACTAAAAGCAAGAAACGTTAGTGGGGTGAGGGGTGGAGTGGAGGGATGATTTCAATTTAGTTGATGCTTCAGGCCTAGGGCATGGGGTGGGGGGAGAAAACAGTGTATTGTGAGCTGGACTTGTTCCCATAGCAATAGAACCTCTACACACACCCTAAGATTGGGAGAGCATTGTGACCTGTAGCCTGTCTCCTTCCACACCTTTAGCTAAGGTATCTAAATTTGGGGTAGATGGGATGATGTGGGTGTAGGGTGTGTTCAGGGAAGACTAGTACCTCTGGTGTGCAGGCTGCTGAGCCCTTTTTAGGGCTGCTTTTCATCTTTAGTGTCTACCTGTTCCACCTAACTCTCACCTATAGCTCTAAGAAGCTGTAGCATGTACAGTGCCCACACCCCAGCAAACCATTTCAGTAGATGGGTTCAACCAGGATGAGGGTAACCAAGGGGTCTTGAACCCATTGGTGAGTTAGGAGGGTGTCTACCCGAAGCACGTGAAGACTCCCCTGGTGGAATGGGCAGGTGAAAACAATCTGTTCCAACATCCATGAAAACACAGGTGCCTATGGAGTACTTATAACTTGGTTAGACATTGAAGACGCCAAGGTCATCCACTGCATCTTGAGCAATGCCAGTCCTCTTGATTCTGTCCCGCCACTGGACTATGATGACTCTGAAGGAAAGAGTGAGGCTGACAACTTCCTACAACTCTGCCACATTTAAATCCAATTTACACATGAATCAAAAGACATCATCCATACCATTTTACCTATCTCAAAGTCCTATGGCAACAGGCCAGTGACAAAGTAGTGGGTATGGATACACTAGGAGCTGCAGTCACAACCCTACACACAGGCAGCCCAGGCCGTAGGGTTGTTGATCTCACTGGAAGCAGCAGTGGGATTCAGCAACCCCCTGGGTGTCTGAGCACCCTTTTAAGGACTGCACTGCTCACCTTCTGGTACGAGGAAGGGGCTAGAACAGGTGCTCTGAAAATTTTCTGCTTACCCAACCCTGCCTGATTACTGTGGCAGGCAGGGAATCCCACTCTGCAGTTGAAACACACACCAAAAAAAGTACAAAAACATCTGCAAAGACAATTCCATTCACCATCGGCACATGGAATGTGTGCACACTTATAGACAACACAAAATCCAGCAAACCTGAAAGATGAACAGCTCTTGTTGCAAGAGAACTCAGCAGGTATTGCATCCAAATAGCAGCCCTGAGTGAAACAAGGCTGGCAAATGAAGGCCAGCTCATTGAAGTCAGAACTGGATATATGTTTTTCTGGAGTGGCCGCAGTGAAGGGGAGCATTGTGAAGATGGTGTAGGTTTTACAATCAAAACTAATCTAGTCAATAAATTTGCATGCCTGCCAAAAGGAGTGAATGACAGGCTTTTATGACAATGTGATAGCCATTTGAAGGAAAACATCATGCCACCATTGTCAGTGACTATTAGGATCCCATCATGATGAACCCTGATGAGGTCAAAGAAAAATTTTATGAAGACCTGGAGACCCTTATCATCAATGTATGCCAAAAGAGGACAAACTTTTAATTCTGAGTGACTTTAATGCTCTTAGAGTAGGCTCAGACTACAAGACTTGGCAGGGAGTCCTAGGGAGGAATGCAATTAGAAACAGTAGCAGGAATGGTCACTTACTACTGAAGACTTGTGCATCTCATGACCTTCTCATCACCAACACTGTCTTCTGTTTATCTAAATACAATAAAATTTCATGGATGCACCCTTGCGGCAAACATTGGCATTTAATAGACTATGTGATTATAAGGAAGAGAGACAGACAGGATGTGAGAGTGATGAAGGAAATGTGTGGCACAGAGTGCTGGACTGATCATAGACTTATCCTCTCCAAGCTAAATATTCGCATTCAACAAAAATGGTGTCCCCAAGTCAAAATGACTCCGAGAAGAATTGACGTCAATGGTTTAGAGCTCTTCTTCGAGTAGGAACAGTTGGTTGTTAACTTGGAGGGAAAGTTGAGCCAGCACACAGTTGGCAACAGTGGAGCAGAAAAGGAGTGGACTGCTTTCAGAGATTTGGTGTATAGCACTGCATTTGCTCATCTAGGTCAGAACACTCACAAACATTAAGACTGGCTTGATGAAAATGATGGGAAAATTCAGAAGCTGCTAAATGAAAAACAAGAATTCCATGGGGTTTGTTTACCAACAGGATAGTTCATCCATCTCTGAGAAGGCAACATTTAATTCCATCAAACGTAAAGTACAAACAGAGCTTAGAGAGATGCGGGATTCTTGGCTTACTAAGAAGGCAGATGAAATTCAGTTTTATGCTGATAGTAACAATCCAAATCACTTTTATAAATGATGCCCTGAAGGCTATTCATGGGCCAAAGACCTATGGTGCATCTTAACTACTCAGTGCTAATGGAGCCACATTGATTAGTGATAAGAACATGATCCTAGAGAGATGGGCTGAACACTTCCATAGTATTCTCAACAGACCATTATCAAGTCAATCCCTCCCTAGCTGAAGTTCCAACTGAAGATGTTTTGAATGTCATCAGGCTCCTTTCATGTGGCAAAGCACCTGGCGCTGGTTCTATTCCAGCTGAGATTTACAAGGTAGAGGGTCCATTGCTCATACAAAAGCTGACTGAAATTTTCCAAGTTGTATGGCAAGAGGAGGTTCTCCCCCAGGAATTCAAGGATGCCTCCACTGTCCACCTCTATAAAAGTAAAGGAAATGGATTGTCCTGTTACAATCACAAGGGGGGGGGGTCTTTCTCTTAGTCATTGCTGGCAAAATTCTTGCCAGAGTCCTCCTTAATAAGCTGATCCTTCACCTGGAAGATGGTCATCCACCTGAGAGCCAGTGTGGTTTTAGAAAGGGCCAAGGAATGGTCGACATGGTGTTTGCTGCCCAACAACTTCCAGGAGAAATGCCAGGAGCAGAACAGAGGTGTCTGTATACAATGTTTGTAGTTTTGACCAAGGCCTTTGGTTACTGTTAGTCATGACAGCTTATGGAAAATTATGTCAAAATTTGGTTGCCTGGAGAAGTTCACCAGCATTGTACACATCAGCTTCATGATGGCATGCTTGCCCAGGTTCTGGATAATGGACAATGCTCTCATGCTTTCCCAGTCACCAATGGAGTGAAACAAGGATGTATGCTTGCTCCCATACTTTTTAGCATGACGTTTTCAGCCATGTTGTCAAAAGCTTTCAATGAGGATGAAAATGGTCAAGCTCAGCAACCGCACTGATGGCAAATTCTTCAACTTGAAAAGACAACAAACCAAGACCAGAGTGGAGGGAGTGTTGGTGCATGCTTTTCTGTTTGCAGATGCTTGTGCACTCAGTGTAGCCTCTGAAACTGAGATGCAATGAAGTATGGATCGATTTTCTGGTTGTGCTCATTTTGGCCTAACAATTAACACCAAGAAAACACAGGTGCTCCATCGACCACCCCCACTCCATCCATGCGTGAAACCATCAGTGACAGCAAATGGAAAAGTTTTGAATGCTTTGGATATAAGCTCGCTTACCTTGTGTTCTTTCCAGGGATGCACACATTGATAATGAGGTTGACAGACGAATTGCCAGAGAGCTCAGTGTTTGGGAGGCTCTGAAGGAAGGAGAGAAGAGGTATCAACTGACTACCAAACTGAAGGTCTACAGAGCTGTTGTGCTGACCTCATTATTGTAGGCCTGTGAAACCTGGACAGTCTACCAACACCAAGCCAGGAAATGGAATCACTTCCATTTGAATTGTCTTAGGAAGATTCTGAAGATCACCTGGCAGGATAAGATATTAGCCTACACTGAGGTCCTTTCTTGAACTAAACTGCCAAGTACTCAAACTCTACTGCAGATAGTGCAACTCCTATGGGCTGGCCATGTTGTTCAAATGACAAACATACATTTGCCTACAAGACCATTTTATGGAGAACTTACACAGGGTAAGCATTCATATGGTGGTCAGAAGACATGAAACAAGGACACTTTCAAGGTCTCTCTTAATGACTTCGGAATTGATTGTGTGATATGGGAGACACTAGCAAATAAACACTCAGCATGGTATACCCACATCAGAGAAAGTGCTGTGCTCTCTGAGCAAAGCAGAATTGAAATAGCTCAAGAGAAATGCAAGATGTACAGATGTAGAGAATCCTCCCCAAATGTTCACATGGACTATTTGTACCTGACCTGTGGTAGAATATTCCAAGCTCATGTTGATCTGATCAGCCACAGTTGGACACACTGAAACTTGACTCTAGCATAATGATGTCATTTTTTTTTCTCTTTGAGAATGAAGGACAACAACCAACCAGATGGGATGAAGAGAATTTTGAAAATGAAGGGAAAATAAGGAGTGGCAGACAGTGCTTAAATTTCACTCTCTGCAGAGCTGGCTCAAAGAGGGAAGAATATATATGTGTGTGTGTGTGTGTGTGTGTGTGTGTGTGTGTGTGTGTGTGTGTGTGTGTACTCAGTTGTGTATAGAAATAGAGAAATAACAGAGAAAGGGGGAAGGATGACAAAAGGGAGTGCAGATCAAGGGAGGCAGCTTCTAAGCAAAATAGACTTTGAGGAGGGACAGGATAAAAAGAAAAAGAAAGGAAGAAACAAAGAAGAAGGGAAAATATATGGTAATCATAATTGTTAATGGGAATGGGATGAACTTACCTATAAAATGGAAGCAGATAGCAGAATGGATTAGAAACCAGAATCCAATAATATGTTGTTTATAAGAGGCATACTTGAAATAGAAAGACAACACACAGAATTAAAATAAAGGGCTGGAGCAGAACCTAATATGGTTCAGCTGAAGTAAAAAAGGGAGAGGTAGCAATCACAATCTCAGACAAAGCAAGATAAAAAATAGATCTAGTTGTATCTGACTCTTTGTGACCCCCCTGGACCATAGCACATTGGACCCTTCTATTCTCTGTCCTGAAGCCTGTTCAAGCTCATGCTTGTTGCTTCCATGACACTATCTATCCATCTAATCCTTTGTGATCCTGTTCTCCTTTTGCCTTCCATCTTTCTCAACATCAGGGTCTTTTCCAATGAGTCCCATCTTCTCATTATGTGGCCAAAGTATTTAAGCTTCAGCTTCAGTATTTGTATTTCCAATGGATAGTCTTAAATTAGTTTCTTTAAATATTGACTGATTTGATCCTCTTCCCATGCAAGGAAGCCTTCTCTATCACCACAATATAAAAGTATCAGTTCTATAGTACTCAGCTTTCCTCATAGTCCAACTTTTACTGCCATAAATTACTACTAGAAAACCTGTAGTTTTGACCTATATGAACTTTTTTTCAGCAAGGTGATATCTCTCCTTTTTAGCATACTATACAGATTTGCCATAGCTTTCCTTCCAAGGAGCAAGTCTTTTAAAATTTCATAGCTGCAGTTGTTGCCTGCAGTAATCTTTGAGCCCAAGAATATAAAATCTGACATTGCTTCCATGTCTTCTCCCTCTATTTGTCAGGAAATTATAGGACCAGTTGCCATGATCTTAGTTGTTGTTTTTTTTTCAATGCTAAGCTTCAAGCCAGCTTTTGCATTCTCCTCTTTAACCTTTATGCAAAGGCTTCTTAATTCTTCTTTACTTTTTGCCATCAGAGTGGTAGTCTACATATCTGAGACTGTTGATATTTCTCCTGGCAACCTTAATTCTGGCTTTTGATTCATCCAGCCTGGCATTTCACATGATGTACTCTGCATACAAGCTAAATAAATAAGGTGACAATATATAATAGATACAGACTTTCTCAACCTTAAACCAATCAGTTATTTCATGTTCAGTTCTAACTGTTGCTTCTTGACCCACATACAGGTTCCTCAGGAGACAAGTGAGGTGATCTGGTATACCCATCTCTTTGAGGAGATCACATTTTGTTGTAATACACACAGTCAAAGACTTTAGTGTAAACAATGAATCAGAAGTAGATGTTTTTCTGGAATTCCCTTGCTTTCTCTATAATCTAGCAAATATTCACAATTTAGTCTCCAGTTCCTGTGCCTCTTTGAAAACCAGCCTGCACTCCTGGTAATTCTTGGTTCACATGTTGCTAATTCTTAGGCTTGCAGAATCTTAAGCATAACCTTGCTGGCATATGAAATGAGTTGCAATTATCTGGTAATTTGGACATTCTTTGACATTACCCTTCTTTAAGATTAGGACTTCAATTGATTTTTTCCAATCCGGTGGCTACCGTTAACTTTTCCAAATTTGCTGATATATTGAATACAGAGAACTAACAGCTTGGTAAAAGAGGTACAGAACAGCACTGAAGAAAATAACTCATTATAAAGTAGAATTGGCTAATTAGTAACTAATGACTTCATGAGACTTCAAGAAACTGAGTCAAAAGGCTGACAAATAAAAGAAAATTTAAAATATCTCTTGGGAAAATGAACTGACCTGAAAAATAGATCAAGGAGAGACAATTAAGAATCATTGGTTGATCTGGAAGATAGAAACAAATAAAAGAGCCTAGACATAATATTTCAAGAAACTATAAAGGAAAACTTCAGATATCTTAGAACCAGAAGGCAAAATAAAAATCAAAAGAATACGCTGGCATTCTCCTGAAAGAAACACCAAAATGAAAACTCCCAGGAATATTACAGTCAACATCTAGAACTGTCAGATGAAGGAGAAACTACTACAAGCAGCCAAAAAGAAATCAAATACTGTGGAGCCACAATCAGGATCATACAAGATTTAGCAGCTACCACATTTAAAGAATGGAGGGCTTGGAATATGATATTCCAGAAGGCAAAGGAGGTAAGATTACAACCAAGAATAACCTGTCCAACAAAACTGAGTATAATTCTACAAGAAGAAAAAATTGACGTTTAATAAAATAGAGTACTTCTAAGCATTCCTGGTGAAAAGACCAGAACTGAATAGAAAATCTGACATTCAAACACAAGATTCAAGAGAAACAAAAGGATAAAGATGATTGAGAAATCATACGATTCTAAATAAAGTTAAATGGTTTAAATAATAAATATGTTCATATTGTCAGTATATTCTGTGGTTTGGCCACTTTTATGATTTGTACCATCTACATGGAAGGCTTTCCAACAGGTGGGTTGTTGGTATTTCTGATTTGTTCCAATTCATCTTGCTTTCTTGTGGTACCAGAATGCAAAGGAATACTGCTTTGCTCTACTTTCTTCTTTTTCAAGCTTATCATCATTACAATTCTGAGCTCTATGCTGTGTTCCTCTTCACCCTCCCTCCACCCCACCATTTTTTAGATTCATTGGAGCAAAGGTACTAACACAAGTCAGAGCCCATGTGAATCAACATCCATGGTTCCTTCACAGCTACCATAGTAGCCTCAAAGCAAAGTACTCGCAATACATCACTCTAGATGACCTTTGTTTTATTGATGTTTCCCCATTTCTAACTCCTCGTGACATAAAAAGTGGGTTGGATTTCAGAGGAATGGTCGTTATTATTTTATCTTAATCATTCCATGTCTCAGGCCTAATAAGGTTTTCTAATAAGGGTTTATTGGTATAAGTGAAGGTTAAAAAGTTATATTCACAAGATTTTGTAAAGACTTAGTGATCTTATAGTCATCAAAAATATTAGGGTTCAAAGATGGAATTCCTTAGGGGCAGCTAGGTGGCACAGTGGATAGAGCACCACTCCTGGAGTCAGGAGGACCTGAGTTCAAATCTGGCCTCAGACACATGATACTCACTAGCTGTGTGAGCCTGGGCAAGTCACTTAACCCCAATTGCCTCGCAAAAAAAAAAAAACCATTGGAATTCCTTTATTTTCTTCATCTAAACTATATCCAGCCATATCCATTTGTCTGACTTTTTAAAAAATTACTGTCTTTGTGCTAGTGCCCTCCTCAAAGCTATCAGCAGTAGCTATTGCTTGTCTATCCCCATAATCCATCTGTTTTAGGCTTCTTAGCATGGTAAAAGATAGAATCAGAATGACCCACCCTAGTCCTGACCAGGGACAACTCAACCTAAGAAAGCCTTTCTTTTCATCAGTATGCTGTCATGATTGACTGATAGATACTACCTACCTACTCTACTTCATCTCAATTTTGTTGGTATTTCTCATTTTTGTTTCCTTTAAGTTCGGAGAAGTCTGCCAAAATCCTAATGCTTACTAGCCTTTTGACCCAAAACAGAATGACTATGGGAGAACACATCCTCCTCACACATAGTAGGAATGTAATGAAATGTTTAATTGCCTGGGGTAGGAGAAGGGGAGTTGGGCTCCCTGACCAACCCCTCTCCCTCTCTCTTCCATTTCAAGATGTAATCACAGAAAGTAATAGGTAAATAATGAAGTGTTATTCTAAATTCAGAAACGTGTATATATGCCTTTTATCCTTTTAAGAAGTATGAAAAAAATTCTGATTTAAATTGGAAGAAGTAACTGCCATTGGCTGGTTGAAGATTAGCCATGCCCCTGGTTGTCTTTAAAAAGCTAAGCTTGTCAGCTCTGCAATCAATCCAAACAGAAATCAACAGTTGAGCAAAAACACAGCCCCTGAGAGAGAATCTCTCTTCACCTCTTGGGAAGGAAGATGAGTTTCTTTCTTTTCTTTCTATTGGCGATGATAACCTCAGCAGAGGGTACTTACCCAAAAGGAGAGCTTATGTCCAGCAAGAAATATTTGACAAAGTTGAAGCATTGCTGAAATGCATCAGGCAGGGAACAGAGACAGATGCTCTCCACACAGACAGACAGACAGATAGACAGACAGACAAAGAGAGACAGCATTCTAGGTAGGGAGTGGCTTCAAGGAAAAGATCTCTGGCAGCAAACAGAACTAAACAGAGATTCAAGGGGAAATTATCATTTGCAGTTGGGAGTTATAGAGAACTTCGAGAGGAGCAGATCCAGGGACCCCAACTAAATAATGCACTTGGATGAGACACTGAGCCCTACAATAAGCAGTGTGAGAACTTTATGAGGAAAGCACATCAGGGGCCAACAGTATCAGTGGCATGAGTTGCCCTGGTCACATGCGTCCCCCACATACATGCCTTTCTGCTAGTGTCTATTCTTCTCACTGATGCTTTGTATATTTGTGTGAGTACATCCTAGGTTGGGGGGGGGTGTATTTCATAGCTATTGTTCTTATGGTGCCATCTTGTTAGGTGCCTTTGCTTTAAGCTAAGTGTCTCTATGGCTTGACTATTATAGGTGAGCACATTGGTTGGGGCTCATGAGATATAATTGTAGAAGCCCATACCCACAGGATATCATCAAATCTGCAGTATTAGCTACCCTTCAGGAAACCTTACCTGTGAGTGTGAGTTGTGGGGAAGGAATAGGAGTAGCTACAAAAGGGTAGTACCCCCTTTGTGAGCTACTCTGAGGGGGCATATCAGTCTGATACATGACACTGTACCTTCCCAGCATGAATTAAATGAATTGGAAGACAGGATAAAGAAACTAGGTACATTTAAGTTTCCAGAAGATGGTGTAAATATTTGGTTTGAAGTGAATTCAGAGAACATTTGACCCCTCTATGTTCAAATAGAAGCACAAAAGTTCGTTCTCAAGGCAAAGAAATTATTTGAGGTTATTTACTCTTTGTGGCCTTTGTTTTTGCCATTTTAGGGAAACTCCTGAAATTTGCACAAAACTTTATGATTCATAGGAGTCAGATGATTGCTGACTCTATGTGCAATCTTCTTGCAAGGAAGCTATGGATCACTAGTGAAAGAGAAGGAACTCATTTATTTATTTCTTCATTTATTTATTGTGCAATCATGTAAATCATTTCCATATTAGCCATTTCGTACAAGAAGACTCAAATAAAAAAAGAACAAAAGAAAATAAAAAACAGCATGCTTCAGTCTGTATTCAGACAATATCAGTTCTTTCTCTGGAGACAGATAGTACACTTCATCATTAGTCCTTTGGGATTGTTTTGGAGCATTGTGTTACTGAGAATAACTAAGTCATTCACGGTGCTTCATCGGATGATATTGCTGTTACTGTGTACAACATTCTGCTGGTTCTGCTTACTTTACTTTGCATCAGTTCATGTGAATCTTTCCAGGATTTCCTGAAATCATCCTACTTGTCATTTTTTATAGCACAATAATATTCCATCATAATCACATACCACAGCTTGTTTAGACTATCCCCAATTGATGGGCATCCCTTTGATTTCCAATTCTTAGCCACCTCAAACAAAGAGTTGCCATAAATATTTTTGCACAAATAGATCCTTTTCCCTTTTTTAAAAGTGTCTTTAGGATATAGATCTAGCAGTGGTATTGCTGGATCAAAGGGTATGAGCAGTTTTATAACCCTTTGGGCATAAACTCATCCATTTATATAGTGAATCTTTTATTGATAACCTGAGAGGCTGGAAAGAGCTTCTGGGTTAGAAGTCAAAATTAATTCCTAGATTAGGAGTCAAAAGGGCTGCGTTAGATTCCTAGCTCTATGAGAAAATTGGCCTCACCTTCCTAATCTGAATAATGATGAGTTTTAGCCAGATCATCTCTGAGATCCCTCCCAACACTCACATTCAAGCAATCAGAGTCTTGACTCTTCACAATCTGGCTGACATCTGTCTTCAGAGTCTCCAACCTAATGCTTTTATCTTAATTGGAGCAAGAATGACTTGAGGTGGATAGAAGGAAGGAAGGACTTCATGAGAGCAAGAAGTGGCAAGGTTGATGTTTTTAAATTAAGACTTGAGTGGGTATATTGACACATGCCTCTAATCCCTGATACTGGAGAAGCTGAGTCTAGAGGAGGTCTTGAGCTTGGGGGCTCTGAGTTGCAGTAGGACAAAAGTCAATGAGGTGTCCTCATTAAGTTCAGCATTAATGTGGTGAGCCCCCAGGAGTAGAGAACCACTAGACTGTCTAAGAAGGATTGAACCAACCCATGGTGGAAATGAAGTAGGTCAAAATACCTATGACAGTCTGAATGGTATAGAGCCAGGGAATAGCCCCTGTACTTCCCCCTGGGCAAGATAGAGAGACCCAGTTTTATAAAAAAAAAAAAAAGAAGAAGAAGAGGAGAAGGAGAAGAAGAAGAAGATGATGATGATGATGATGATGATGATGATGAAGACTTGACAGAACACCTAGATCAACGAATCAACCTCTATAGATCTAAAAGGGCTTCCACTGAGGTCTAGCTTGTACTCATTCTAATATTTCCAACAAGGCAGTATGTTGTATTAGGAAAAAGCCTTGGATTTGCAGTTGAAGAACCTGAGTTTGAATCCTAGCTTTGGTTCTTACTATTTTAGTGACCACAGAGAAGTCACTTCCATTCCCTTCTCATTCTGGGCCTCAGTTTCTTTTCTCTAATAAAAGGGTTGGACTTGAGGATGTCTGGGGCTCCTTCTAGCTCTAAATCCTTTGATACTATGAAACACCACACCAAGCTTTAACCTGGAGGACCTCTGGTAGGGTCCTCCCCACCACCTACAGAACCTCATGATGTGGTGAGCATGAGGTCATATGGTTTGGTTCGTGGTAGCAAGGCTGGCTCCTGACGCTGCCCATCCTCCGCTCCAGAGTAAACCACCCAGCTGCAGAGACAACATGCAGGAGCCAGCCACAGGAGGCAGGCTGGACAATGGGCAGCACGCTCCAGAGGCTCACAGGCTGGTGGGTTCCTAGGCCTCAAGATGGAAGGAGCCTTGGAGAACATCCTCATCCCCCTGGGCTTTACAAATGGTCTTCCCCCATCAGACTTCACCTGGGTTCATCATGTAACATCGAGATATAGCTGTCTGTGCCTTATTCTTCTTCAGATTCATTTCCCCTAGAGAGGCTAGGATTGTGTCCTATCTCCAGCTTTGTAACTCCCTCTGAGATCTGTACAGAATAAGTATTTAATATGCTTTATGACTGTACTGAATTAAATTTAAATTGGGTTACTGGATGCCTCCCTTTGTCCTCTGCCTCCCCCTTCCCATGGTCTAGTGACCACCCTGCCCTCTAGTGACCATCCCAGGCCCTTGCTGTTACCTGTCTTAGTTTCTGTTTTCCAAATTTGGACCTGTCGTCCTTTCTGCCTGACTACAGAAGAGGAATTCAGCTTGGTGGAGTGGTGAGTACAGCCCTGAACTTAAAGTCAGAAAGACCAGTCATTTACTGGGCAAGTCACATAACAATTCACAACCTCGGTTTCCTCATCTGTAAAACAGGAATGATAATAGCAGCTAACTCCTAGGGTTGTCATAAAGATCAAATGAAATAATGTATGCAAAACACTGTGAAAACCTTGAAGTGCTGTAGTTGTATTAATTTTTTCACAATTTTCTCATTTCCCTCTTTGCCTTAGTTTATAGCTCATACCCATACCCCCTCCAGATGTTCCCCTCTTTCCTCTCTCTGTCTCCAAATCTTCCCCGTCCTTTGCGCCTAACCTAAATCTCACTTCCTCCAAGAAGCCTTCCCTGACTACTCCAGGCAGCACTGATCTCTCTATCCTCTGCCCATCTTGTCAGAGGTGCTATGGTAGGGATTCCAGCTCTGGATAAGAAGTGGGCCAAGTATGAACCAACTCCTACCCAAAGGGGTAAGGTCAGCCCTTACCGTTCAAAGATTTGATAAGTCTGTGAAATCTTGTAGCACTCACCAATTCTCTCCATTGTATCAAAAGTTACTCCTTCATGGCAGTACATGAGAAGGAAACTGATGCCCAGCATGGGAAATGACTTTTCCTCAAGTCATGGAGCTAGGAAACACAACATCCGCCAAGATGCAAACCCAGCAAGTCCAAATTAACCCCCTGTAGACCTCAAGGCACTTCTGTCGGTAAGGCCTTTGGGAGATAGATTTTTTTTTTTTTTACAAAAGTGCATCCAGTTTTGCAGTTTAAAAAAAACTCAGAAAGTTATTTTCCTGTACTAATTTCTTTCATTTTTCATGTCTTGGCTAGCGATGGAAGCAGGGATATGTTGGAGCCAGTTTGTACCAATTAATTTTTAGTGTGAGCATCTATGAGTCTGAAATCATCACAAATCAGGGTTTGATTTATTGTTTTGTTGATTGTCTCATCTTAAGAAAGTGATGGGGAACATGCAAATAATTCCAATTGAACTGAAAAGTGTATTATGCTTTCTGGGGGAGCTAGTTGTTAAACCTTCACCGCACATGCCTGGATGGAGAAGACCTTTGAAGTCATCTAGTCCAATCTGTCTCATTTTACAAATAAGGCAACCGAGCACCACAAGGGTCATAGCTTGAGCAAGGTCCCCCAGCTAGTAAGTTTCGTAGCTGAAATCTGAAGTTGGAGCCTTTGGTTTCCAATCTAGCCCTCTCACTACTTCCCATGCTCATGAAAACTGTTGGCCACCATCATGAAGGTTATCTATCCCAGAATCTGAATGGAAGAAGGATCCTTCGATGGTCTTTGTAGATGACCTTGTGTGGACTGTATCAGTAGTAGCAGCAGCTGCAGCTACTGCAGTGGTAGTAGTGGGGGTGGTAGGGATGGTGATCGCTGTGGTCATGGTAGCAGTAGCAGAGGGGGCTTCTCCTGTGGGCTGGCTAAGGCTACCCTTATACTTGGTGCATTGGAAGGTAGTTGTTGGGGGAATGGAGGTCTGAATAAGGGAGGAGGATTGGGGGAAGGAGATAGACAGGAAACTGGGTTTTTTTTTTTGGTAGGATTTTTAGGACCAGAAGGAACTACACAGATCATCTAATCAGTCAACAAGCATTTATTAAGTGCTTACTGTGTGCTAAGTGCTGGGGAATACCATCCCCTCATTTCATAGAAGAAGAAACTGAAGTTCAGAGTAGTTGCCCAAGGAGGAAGGCCAGCATTCAAACTCTGGTGCTTAAGACTGTTCATGTCTTAAACACTGGGAGGTGGGAGAAGGAGGGGCCGGGTGGTGGTGATGGCGCTGGACGGGTGAGAGGGAGGGAGGTAGGGAGATTTAAGTCAGAATTTGGCAGAAGCTCCTTGATGTGAGACCTGGACTGGATGTCCAAGGAAAGCGGTGGAATTTCCTTTGATGGCGGGGTCCAAGGCCAAGGAGCCAGTGAACCTTCCCTTGGTTCAGCAGGTGGGGAAGCTGAGATGGAACCAGCTTCCCTCTCTTTTGGGAGGATTCATGACTGAGGCAAGGGGATGGGCCAGTTGTTTTCCCACCAAGCAGCCAGGCCAGCTGACATGTGGGGAATGGCTCCAAGAACAAGTCTGCCAAGTGGAGGAACTACATGGTGCCGGCCTCGCCATGACCTTGTCGTTGTTCTGGCTGGCTGGCCCCGACCCCCGGTTCAAGAGGGCTTTGGCATCTAGTGGGGCTGCAGCCCTGGCTCTCTGTGCAGGGCTACCTGCCAAAGGCGTGGTCAGCCTGAATGAATGACTGATTCTGGGGCTCCTCCAAGGACCAGAAACAGACAGGCATGCTTGCTCACTTTCCCAAGGCCCAGAGCTAAGCCCAGACTCCATCCCTCTGCTGGGACCAGAAGCTGCTTTGGTAGCAGGGAATGACCCCGCACACCCTGGGGGGATTCAAAAGTGCCCCAGGGGGATCTGAGAAGGAGGCAGCAGGGCCCTGAGACATTGGATATTTAGCTAGGGCTCCTGAGGATGCTTCTGGCCAGCTCAAAAAAGGGCAGCCTATTTGAATGAGAGTGAACTACAGAGGTCATTGAGATATCAGCTGATGCTAGTCGTAAAGTCAGCCCTAAACCTAGATGGTGACTGAGTCCTGATCCTGGTACCACCCAGACTAACTTCTGACTCTGGTTACTGGCCAGCTCCAGCGGGACGCCTGGTTTCTAGGTCTAGTTTGGATAGCAACACATTGTGTGATTTCAGGGGACTCCCATCCCCACTATGGGTCTCAGTTTTCTCATTTATAACCTAGCAACAATGATAATAATAATTATTATTATAATCAAGTTTATGAGAATGATGTCTACTTTGTACTGAAGGTCCCAGACCCAAGTAAATGCTTTATTCCTGTTTTACCAGGGACTCATAGGATGATAGGATTCAGAGCTGAAAAAAGTTATAGATGATGCCTTCTAGTCCAACCCCAACATTTTCAGATGAAGAAAATGGTGACCAGGGAGGCAAAATTACTTTCCCAAGGTCACACAGATAATAGGAAAAGAGAAGGGATCTGAGCATGGGTCCTCAGGATCACCGAATCTTAGAGGCAGAAGGAAATGAGTTCAAATCCTGACTACTGCTTGTGGCCTATGTAAATTTAGGAAAAGTTACATCACTCCTCTGGGCCTCACTGTCCTCATGTGTAACATGAGAAGGCTGGACTAGATGGTTTCTAAGATCAATTTGAACTCTAAATCTGTAGCCTCTACAAGCTGTAATGCCCCTTAACTATTTTTTAATCAGCCACCCGTTGGACCAATTTTCAATGAGTCATCAAGCATTTATTAAGCTCCTACTATGTGCTAGGCACAATGCTAAGCGCTGGGGATAAAAAGATAAACATTTTCAAGGAGTTGACATTCTAATCCATATCTGAACAGGAACAGTCCTGCTGCCTGATCCTCCAGGTTTTATCTGAAGACCTTCAGAGAAGGGGAGCTCATTACCTGCCAAGCACAGACATTCATAGAATACCTGCTGAATGCACTGATGTGGGGCCTGCTCTGGTGCAGGCAACCTTTACTATTTCTCGACATCTCTAAGTTTTGGAAGATTTTTGGTTTTTTTCCCCTTGAAATCAAGCATACATCTGCCTCTTTGTAACTTCAATCCGTTGTTGCCAGTTCTGCCTCCTTAGACAGGGAAAGCAGGGTAAGTCTAATGTTGTGACAGACCTTTCAATCCTTGAAGGCATCTATTACCCCCCTCCTCACCACCTTTAACCTTTATTGTTTTCTTCCCCTGGCTAAACATCACCAGTTTCCTCAGTCCATTCTTCAATGTAGACCAAATCCCAGGGCACTGAGATAACTCTTCAGTGCGATTGCATGGCTACCAGCCATCTCCGAAAAACAATCGATGAGATTCGTCTGGACCTGATGAAACTTCAGGGTGGCACAGTAGATGGAGGAGCGGGCCTGGAGTCAGGAAGATCTGAATCAAAAGGGAGCTGGGTGACCCTGGGCAAGTCACTTCATCTCTATTTGCCTCAGTTTCCTCAGCTGTAAAATGGGGATGATAATAGCACCCACCTCACAGGGTTGTCGTATCAAATGAAACAGTGCTTATAAAATGCTTAGTGCAGTATTGACACAAGTAGGTGTTATTTCAATGATCATTCTTCTTTCCCTCTCTACCATGACCATTGCCTTTGCCCTGACCCTGCTCCTGGCCCTCTTATGTCTTTATTTAACTATCGTGATTGGTCTCCTATAACGGATATTCTTGTCTCCAAGCTCTTCCCTTTCCAGTATAACTTTTCTATGCTGCCATACTCACTTTCATAAAGCATGGTTTGAACACTTATTAAGTGCCTACTGTATGCAAAGCTCTGTCCCTGACCTCTTGTAGCTCACTAAGAGGATAAGACATCAACACTCATGACTATAATACACAATACTATAATGATAAGTTTATTAGAAGGGGTGGGGGGAAAACCTCTGAGGTCTTAGATTTAGATGTGGAAGAGATCTTAGAAGCAATCGAGTCCAACCATTTTGTTTCATAGATGGAGAAACTGAGGCCAAGAGAGGTTAAAGGACTTGACCAGGATGACATAGCTGTGTCAGAATTTGAACCCAGACCCTTCCTCACTCCGTGTCCCTATCTACTCCACTGTGCTGGGTTTTGCAGGGGAGACTTCCTGGAACAGCAGGTATTTGGGTTGGACTTCAAAGCAGGAACTCTTAACATTCTTTGAGTCATGGACCCCTTTGGCAGTTGGGGAAAGCCTATGGATTCCTTCTCAGAATCATGTTTTCAAATGCGTAAGATAAAATACATAAGGTTACAAAGGAAACCAACGATACTGAAATACAGTTGTAAAAATATTTTTTAAAAACACACACACAAGTTCATGGACCTCAGGTTAAGAACCCCTGCTTTAAAGGCTGGGCATGAATGAATTCAATGAGTCGAGGTGGGAGAAAATATTCTAGGTGGAGGCAATTATAATGAGCAAAGGCATAAAGGCAGGAAATCTCAGGGCGCACTCAGAGGGTAGCAATTAATCTAGTAAGTCTGGAGGGCTGCCTCTGTGTGTATGTATGTGTGTGGGTAACACAGAGAGAAAGAGACAGAGACAGAGAGAGAGACAGAGAGACAGAGACTGAGAGACAGAGAGAAACAGAGACAGAGAAAGACTGAGACCGAGATGGAGAGAGACAGAGTCACTGAGAGAAATAGAGACAGACACAGACAGACAGACAGACACAGACAGACAGACACACACACACACACACACAGAAAACAAGAGGAAGGGAGGGAGAAATGAATAGATAGGAACAGAGATAAGAGAGAGAGAGAGGAAAAAGAGAGAGAGGAAGGAAGAAAAGAGAGAGACAGAGACAGAGAAAGAGAGAGAGGAAAGCAGGAGAGTACAGACAGACAGAGACAGAGAGAGAGGAAAAAGAGAGAGAAGAAGGGAGAAGAAGAGAGGCGAGAGAGACACACAGAGAGAGAGAGAGAGAGAGAGAGAGAGAGAGAGAGAGAGAGAGGAGACAGGGATGAATGTGAAGGGTACCAAAGAGTCAGAAAGGGAGGGAAGAAAGAGAAAGAAAGGGAGTAGAAGAAGGGAGATTTGGGGGGAAATGAGAAGAATAAGCTAAGTGAAAAAGAGAGACAGAGAAATATTCAGAGAAAAATAACAGTGGAGGGCAGGGGGAGGGAGACAGAGACAGAGATGCAAAGAAGGAGGGAAGGAAGGAAAGAGAATGAAACTGTTGGGGGGTGAGGAGTGGGAAAGTGGGAAGGAGAGAGCGTGAGAGAGAGACAGAGGGAGAGGAAGGGAGGGCCAGGGCAGGAACTCACTGCCACTGTGGCTGCCAGACAGGAAAGGATAAAAATCAGCATTTCCATGAAGACTAAACAGGTGGGAGAGGAAGGCCCCGCCCCTGAGGAGCCTTGTGGCCAGCCCCACCCAGACTTCTCTCGTTCTGCTCTGCCCACCCAGGGGGCACCCTGGTGGGAGTGTGTGTGAATGAGTGAAAGTTATGTAAATCTGTGCAACAGCATGTGCGGGGGCGTTGAGACAGTACCATTTGTATTCCTGCAAGGCTGTGTATGTGCACGAGTGTGTATATGTAGAAAGGCTGTGGTTCTGAGGCACTGCTTATGTGGCTGTGTGTGTGTGTGCAAAGAGGTGAGGTGTGTGTGATAGGTGAGTTTGCACACGTTTTCTTCATATTTATTCTGTATTTGTTTATACACATCCTTATACTTTCCCTCACTGGAATGTGAGCTCCTTGAGAGTGGGGATGGTTTCATTCTTTGTTTTTTTGTATCTCCAGCACATAGTAAGTGCTTCATAAATGCATGTGATTGACTGATTAATTGCTAAGGGTCTATGCGTCTCAGGGACAGCAATAAGAGGCTGTCTATATGCATGCGACTGTGTGACATTAAGCATGCACCTAGGTGCAACTTTGTATGGCAGTGGGTGTTTTTATATGAGGTCAGTTTGTAATTAAGGCAAATTAAAGCAACATTTAAAAACTGCATTATTTCAGCGACAGGAAAAGCCCACTCTGTAGAGGAGAAGCAACCCAGGAGGGAGAGTCAAGAAATTGGAGCATTGGGAAAAAAGTATGTGTGAGTAAGCGTGTGTGTGTGTGTGTGTGTGTGTGTGTCTGTGTGTCTGTGTGCGTGCGCGTGCGCTTGTGAGTGTCCATAAGAAAGAGATGGGAGGGAGAATCAGAGAGAACAGGGAGGAAAAGAGAGTGTGTATGTGTGGGCAGTGACAGAGAGAGAGAGAAAAAGAGAGAGACAGACAGACAGAAGAAAGGATGGGATGGGAACAAGAGATATGTGAAAGAATCAGAGAGAGGACAAAGGAGGGAGAAGAGCCAGAGGAGGAATGGAGGGAGGGAGGGAGAGAGAGACAAAGATAGGATGGAGTAGGAAAGAAAGAAGTGTATGAGAGACGATAGAGAGATGGAGACAGAGGAGAGATATGGGGAGAGAGAGAGAGTGGAGCAGAGGAATGTATATGAGAGAAACAGAGATAGAGGACAGAGTGGGGAGGGAGAGAGAGAGAGAGACGAGAAATAGAGGAAGAATGGGGAGAGGGGAGAGAGAGTCAGAATGAGCAAGCAAGGCAGAAAGTATTCAAAACAGAAAAAGGCAGCCTTACCAGGCCAAGAATTAATCCACTTCATCTGGACAGACAGCCTGACACAGGGGAGATTTTCCCACCTCTGCCCCCCTCTGAGTCTGGCCCTTCCCTTCCTCTCTGTGTGAAAGATGAGTTTAGTCACTTGGTCCCCACCCTGAACTCAGCATAACATTGGACAGAACCATATGTGGGAGAAAGAAGGCAAAGAAGAGACACAGCCCCACACTTAAGGTCAGGCTCAGTCTGCTCAGGACTAGTCCCTCATCTGTGATCAGGATGAGGCTTCATTTATTGCCTGGAGGTAGGGCTCAGTGCGTAGCCAAAGTGAAGGCCAGATCTGTGAGCAAGTTTAGACTAAGCCATACTTGAGGGTCAGACTGGGACCATGATCAGGATTCAGTCTGTGACCAACATTAAGGCCTAGTTTGAGACGAAGGTTAAGCCCAAGCCAGTGACTGAATTTAAGGTCAGTAGGGCTATGGGCAAGAACTGGAAGGGACCTCGGAGACCATCTAGTTTAACCCCCTAATTTTATAGCTAGGGGAAACTGAGCCCCCGGGAGATGAAGTAATCCCAGCTTACACAGATAATGAAGAGCAGCATGGGATTTGAACCCAGGAGGACTGATTCTAGAGTTAGTGCCCCAACCTAAAGTGTGACCAGGCTGAGGATTCAGTCTCTGATCAGGATTAGGGCTCGATCTATAACCAGAAATCAGACTCATTTGAGTTAGTGCTAGGAAATGGTTTTCTCTCTTGGAGAGGTCAGCTCTTTGGGATCGTGATCAAACCTGTGATTTCATTGGCACCAACCTCTGACCATTAGGCTCACCAAAGCAGCCTCCCAGGCTGACACCCTCTACCCCAATCTTCATAGGAAGATGCTCACATATGGGGTCGTGATCCACAGGGTCATGGAAAAGGTGGAAAAAGTTTAAGAAGCCCTGCTCTAGGAACTTTTCGTCACATGAATTAGATCTCACTGTTCCATTACAGCAGAGAGAGAGAAAAAGATGGAACTGCTTTCCTCGATGTCCAAGTCCAGGAGTGTGACAAGTGGGCTGCAGAGGGTACTTATCATTTGAGATTTAGTCAGAAAGGGGCTGGTGGGATTGATCAGTTATTGCATTATGCTGGAGTATAGGCTCAGAATATAACCCCTCCCCTAGACTAATTCAGCCCACTGATAGCCCCTCCTTCTGGGAAACCAGTGAAGAACCAAGACTATTAAGAATCCTCCTCCTCCTCCTCCCCACTGCTATTAAAATACAGAGAGCCAACACAGCAAATCAAAATCACATGGGACAGGCTGAAGTGCACATCCTCCCTGTTGTCCCATCACCTATATCAAGGATGCTTACAGAGGATGAATTTACATCCTAACACTCATATTCAGGTATAGAAAGCCCTTTTTTATCGACCTGTGTGATAGTCAATAAAATTTTAAATATCAAAAAATAATATATTGAATAATCATATGAAAAAATGCTCTAAATCGCTAATAATTAGAGAAGTACAAATTACAGCAATTTTGAGGTTCTACCTCTCACCTATCAGACTGGCAAAGGTGCAAGAGGAAAATGACAAATGTTGGAGAATCTGTGGGAAAACAGGTACAAAAGTGAACTGCTGGGGGACCTGTGAATTTGTCTAATCATTCTGGAAAGCGGTTTGGAGCCATGCCAAGGAAGTTACCAAACTGTGTGTATCCTCTGACCCAACTATACCTGCTATACCCCAAAGAAATCAAAGAAAGGAGAAAAGGACCCATTCATGCAAAAAGTATTTATAACAGTTCTTTTTGTGGTAGAAAAAATGTAAATTGAGGAGATGTCTTATTGGGGAATGGCTAAACAAATTGTGGTATACGGATGTAAAGGAATATTATTGTGCCGTAAGAAATTATGAAAAGGACAATTTCAGAGGAAACTGGGAAGACCTTTATGAATTGATTCAGAGTTATGTGAGTGGAACTAGAACAATTTATATAATGATAACATTCTAGAGAAAAAGTAGCTTTGAAAGACTTCAGAACCCCGATCAACATAATGATAAATCAGGAGCCCAAAACAATGAAAATGAAACAGACCACTCACCTCCTGACAGAGATGATGGAATCAGAGTGTACGATGAGACATATGTATTTTTTTGGACATGACCAATATAGAGATTTGTTTTGTTTGACTATGCATTTTTGTTATAATGGTTTTGTTTTACATTTTCCCCAATGGTGAGGAGTAGGAATAATGGATAGGAGGGAGAAAAAAATTTAATGTTCGTTAATTTTTTTAAAAAAAGATTAAAGTGACACAGAGTCAAAGCAACACACAAAAAAACAAGTAAACTATTCAACATCAATTAAAAACTAGAGGCGCGTGAGAAGTAAAGACTTTAGAGGAGAGAGGGAATACGCAAAGAAGAAGGATGGCGAAAATTTCTGGCTTTCTCTTTTGTCATGAGTCCAACACAATGAAGATGCAAGTTTGATTAAATGATGAGTGGAAAACTTGTATTGTAACATAATGAATTGTCATCATCATATAGCATTATATCATTAACATAATGAATGACAGGGCAGTTACATCCAGAGGAGTGACAGAAACATTCATTTCTCTGGTCAGTGGTGGGGATGGACAGCCTTCATCGTTATAGACTCAAACTTTTCATGGCAGCTTGTAAATGACTAGTAAAGCCCTCATCCAGCTTCCCCCAGTATTCCATCTTCACCAAAAGGCATCACATATCTACCACTAAGAGATGAGAATACCAACAAGTCTTCCAAAGAGAGGTCAATTATTTCTTGATGTATTCTATACAAGGCATTCATAGCTTGTTCCACCCCCCAAAAAAACCCAACAACCTATAAACACTTACAAGAAAAAATCTATATGTATATACACATATATACACATACAGTTTATATGTTACATGTATCAATATATACATACAGGTGTATGTATATAGGCATACAAATACACATGCATGTACATACATAAAAACTATACATATATACACATACATGTATGTATATGCACGTGTATGTACATGTATAAATATGTACACACACACATATATCCATTTACTAGCTGTGGAACAAAAAGGTTGTGCCCAAAAGTCCTAGGGTATAAAGGATAACTTTTGATTCAGTAATGACTAGACAAGCTGCCATAATATTTTTGATGACTTTATTCATTATTGGAAAGCCTTTGACTCATTTCCATATTTAAGGCTACATCATGCACTATAAATATGCAAAGAAACCCAGGTATAGTAAGAACTTTAGAGTTTTTGATGTCCAAATGGAAAATTGTTTTCTCCTTAAGATGCACCAAGACACTAAGGTCCAGAACAATTGATACAAGATGACACTTTTCAAGGAGACAATTTAAGCCCACTATGATCTTGTCTAAATAGAACTAAGTATTGCCCTCAAGTTAAAGAGGAAGTGGAACAAAAATATTCCATTAATCACTTGTCATATGTGGATAATATCAAGCTATAGGATTCTACCAAAAACACATTCAACAGTTCTTTTATCATGTGGAATCTTGTGTTTTCAGAATGGCATTTTGACTCAAGAAGTGTAAGAGTCTTTATGTCTATCAAAGAAAGATAGAGACTAAAGAATCTGAGCTTGAATCTGGAAGTCAGATTGAACCAGGGAATAAAGACAGTCCTTACAGATCTCAGTGTTTTCCCCAAGGAAGACACATCAAGCATAAAGTCATCAAGGCAAACACTGTGGCTAAGTATGTTAGGAGACTGGCATCCTGAAATCAAAGTTTAATAGGAAGAATATATCTGAAACAATTAACACCCACGTCATGCCAGGCATAACACACACTTTTGGAATTGTAAAATGAACCATAACAGATGTAGCTATTAACAAAAACTCATACAATATCAATTAAGTAGAGCTGCCATCACCTTAAGGCAGATAGAGTTGATTACTTCTTTCCAAAAGGAAGAAGATTGTTAGGTATTCTCTGAGCACATGATAAATAGGTTAAAAAAAACCAACCAACCAACAAACAAAACCTTATAGAAATACTGTTGCTACCACTTTTCTGAGTAACAGTGAAGGCTGATAAAGAGGAACACATCATTGGATTTGTTTAATGTAGCTAGAGTGAGTTACCTCCATAGAGAGGTCTATGAAACAGCTAAGATCCAGGAGTAGAATGAAAAGGCCCTCCATGAGCAACGTCTACACGAACTCAGTTAACAACATGTTGTCAAAGAGGTGTTGAACAAATGGCTAAAACATACAGATTTGTTTGTGGGAACGGATGTGTTTGTAATGGCAATTCAGGACCAGGTTATCACCACCAGAAGTTATAGAAGAGATATCCTTAGGGAGATTGGACTTAGTAAACAATTCAGACTATGCAAGGTATGGAATATAATGGAATGGAATAGAAAAGCCTTTATTATATATTTATCACTTATCATGTTATACATTTATCATACCTTATTATATGTTTACCATGGGCCAGGAAATTCTGTTAAATTCTAGGAATACAAAGAAAAAAGCTAACACAGTCTTTATCCTCAAGGAGCTCATCCTGTGTGATGCCCTTCATATCAATTACCAGGAATTATCACCCCAAAATTAGTTAGCTGATGTCTCCCCCATATCAATTAATCAATTAACAACAATTAGCTTTTGCAAAGAGGTATTTACTGAAACAATATAGCATGAACCTAAGTACAAAGATTTCCCAGACAAGGAGCTCACTCTCTTCTATTACATCAGTGCCTTGGGAAAGTAGAGTCAAAACTTAGAGTGGTGATTGCCAAACATTTGTTGAACCATGTTCACTTCTGGGTGTGGAATAATCAATAGGAGCAAACTACTCCCTGCTTTTCAGGACATGGTGTCTTTATTGCTGGATTGATTCATTGCTGGACCAAGTTAAACAAGTCACTCACTTGTCAGGGCGGGCTCCTCACCAGGTTCACTGTTAAAACTGCTAGCAGATTCTGCTATGAATTTTAGTTAATGTACTTCTAGTGGCCCTTTCAATTCTTCAAAGCTCACAAGGTCATAACTTGGTCTATTCCACCTCCAATATTTATTTACATAAAATGAGGAAGGAACACATGCAGTAGAGATAGAAGAAACAAGGGGCAACATGAGTTCATGGCCACGTGGCATCCAGGTGAGAGAGGAGGTCTGAGGCTCCTTCATCACCTGGAGATGCACACAATTCACACTTTGCTGATCACCAAGCAAGAAAAGAGAAAATTCTGTTTGTTCACACCTTTGTCCAGCTCAGTTCCAGGTCACGAGCCAATTAAAAGGCTTTTCATCCCTAGGTAGTAAGCTGACAGGAAGTAATCATGGGATACCTGTGCATATTCTAAATCAGAGAGAAGTGACCCTGCACCATGTGACTCCAGAAATAGGCTCTCCAAGTTTCCATATGCACATATAAGAGGCAAAGAACACTGTGAGTTCCAAAGACTAGGCTCTCACTGGCCAGTCCCTGTTACAAATTTTCCCAACCTCATTGAACATAACTCTTCTACTCATAGTCTTTGACCCAGCCAAACTGGCCTTATCTTTGTTCCTCACACATGGTGCTATGTCTTTCATCTCATGCCTTTGCATTGGCCATTTTCTATGCCTCAAATGCAATCCTCCCTTACTTCTACTTCACAGGATCCTTTTCTTCCTTCAGGATACAGTTTGAACACAACCTTCTACCTGAAACCTTTTGTTTCCCTCCCCCCAACTCCTAGTGCTCTCCTTCCTGAACTACCTTGTGTGTGTGTGTGTGTATGTGTGTGTATGTATATGTATATATGTATGTATGTTTTATATGTATATGTATATATGCATGCATGCATGTATGTATCTTATTTATGTTTGTTGTATATATGCTGGTATATGTATTGTTTTCTCTTCCATTAGAATGTAAGCTCCTTGAGAGTAGTCAGCAACAGGGTGCCACAGTGCACAGGATGCTGGGCCTGGAGTCAGGAAGACATGAGTTCAAATCCAGCTTCAGATACTTCCTAGCTATGAGATCATAGGCAAAGTCATTTAACCTGTATGCCTCAGTTTCCTCATATGTAAAATGGGGACAATAATCGCACCTACCTCCCAGACTTGTTGTAGGGATTGAATAAGAGAATATTTGCAAACCTTAAAGTGCTATAAAAGTGGTAGCTATAATTATTATTCCTTGCATTTGTATCCCTGACATTTAGCACAGTGCCCAATACAGAATTTAATGAATGATTTATGATTGATTGATTGATTCATTAATTTGATAAGCATTTGCAAATACCTACAAAGTTTATAGGATCTAAATCTGGAAAGAACCCAAAAGGCCAAAATATCCAATACCTTAATTTTACAGATGAGGAAATCAAGGCTACAGACTGCAGAAGTGATTTTTCCCAAGGTCCGCTGACTAGTAGTTAGAAGAAGGATCCGAACCGCGGTACTCTAACTCTAAACACAGCATTCTGTCCACTATACTACACTGCCTGGACTTAGTTCTAAAGGAGATATTGGGATGAAAAGTGATATTTGCTTATTATCAAAGAGCTACAATTGAGTTATGGGGGTGATATCTATCTATCTATCTATCTATTATCTATTGTCCATTTATCTATCATCTCTCCATCTTCTATCACCTACTACCATCTATCTTCTTTTTTATTTATCTTCTTTCATCTATCATTCATCTATCTATCATCTCTATCTTCTATCATCTACTATCTATAATCTATGATCTATCTTCTATCATCTATAATCTATCTTTTGTCATCTATCATCTCTCCATCTTCTATAAATGATCTATCATCCATCATCTCTCTATCTTCTATCATCTCTATCTATCTATAATCTATGATCTATCTTCTACCTATATTCTATCATCTATTATCTATCATTTCTCTGTCTTCTATCATCTATATCATATATCTTCATCATCTATAGTCTACCATCTTATCTTCTATGTATCTTCTATCTATCCAGCTATCATCTCTGTCTTCTATTATCTGTTATCTACTATCTATTTATCTACTATATCTATCTGTCTATCTGTCTGTCTATCTATCTTTCTACCTATCTATCTATCTATCTATCTATCTATCTGTCTGTCTGTCTGTCTGTCTGTCTGTCTGTCTGTCTATCTATCTATCTATCTATCTATCTATCTATCTATCTATCTGTCTGTCTGTCTGTCTGTCTGTCTGTCTGTCTATCTATCTATCTATCTATCTATCTATCTATCTATCTATCTGTCTGTCTGTCTATCTGTCTATCTATCTATCTGTTTATGTATCTATCCATCTATTTCTCAATCTATCTTCAAACTAACTCAGCAAATACAGATTACCCATCTGTTATGAGTAAAGTCTTACGTGAGATGATAGGAATATAAATGTAGTAAGCAGGTTGTTGCCAGTCACACACACAAACATAGGCAAAGCATACTTGTTGCTGGCCACAAATAAATAATAAAGACAAGAGGAAGACAATGACTTTGCCTCTTAGGCTCTTTTTGTCTATTCTGGAAACTTTTGCTCTTCTCACTCGTGCAAGAAAGACCAAAGAAATTTGGGAAATGAAAAACAAAGGACCCAGAATCCCCAAAGCTCTTGGTAGTTTGTTGGAAGAGCAGCCTTTAAAATGTATGCTGATTGTTCCTATGACACTATCTATCCATTTCATCTTTCACTGTCTCCTTTTCCTTTTGCCTTCAATCTTTTTCAACACCAGGGTCTTTTCCAATGAGTTCCATCTTCTCATTATGTGGCCAAAGTATTTAAGCTTCAGCTTCCAGTGAATAGTCTGAATTAATTTCTTTAAGTATTGACTGATTTGATCTCTTTGCTGTCCAAGGGACTCTCAAAAGTCTCCAGCAACACAATTTGAAAGCGTCTATCTGTGGCACTCAGCCTTCCTTATAAAGCCGTACATTGCCACTGGAAAAACCATAGTTTTTACTGTCCAGATCTTTGTTGGTGAGATGATGTCTCTGCTTTTTAGTGTGCTATCCAGATTTGCCATAGCTTTCCTTCCAAGGAGCAAGCATCTTTTAATTTCATGGCTGCAGTTGCTGTCTGCTGTGATCTTTGAGTCCAAGAATATAAAATCTGACACTGCTTCCATTTCTTCTCCCTCTATTTGCCAGGAAGTGATGGGACCAATTGCCAAGATCTTAGTTTTTTTGATATTAAGCTTCAAGCCTTTCACCTTCATCAAGAAGCTTCTTAATTCCTGTTCACTTTCTGCCATTAGAGCAGTATCATCTGCATATCAGATTCCTAGTAACCTTAATTCTGGCTTTTGATTCATCCAGCCTGGCATTTTGCACGATGTACTCAGCATGTAAGTTAAATAAATAAGATGGATGCTGACTGGGAGCCTTGGGAGCCACAAGATTTTTTTTTTTGGGGGGGGGGGTTTATGCAGGGATATTTACTTCCAAAATACACTAAGATCAGAAGTACAAACTTTCTCCCCTGTCCCCAACACTAGGGGCATACTGTCCCTGATACCATCTTGGTCCCTGGGAGGAGAGTGAACTCAGTTTGACATACTTCCTTCATAGCATCTGCCCTATCAAATTCACTTGCAAATTCAACATGGTTGACGGAGGCAGAAGTCTGCATCTCTGCCACTGCTTGACTGGATCAGGTAAGTCAATTGGGATTTCTCTTTTTTCACTTCTCACATTCTTAAACTTCTGATGGCTCACTCTCCTGACCTTTCAAAGCCTACAAGGTCATCACCATCTCCAGTCTGCTTCATTTAAAAGTAAGAAAATTGGATAAAACAATGGCAGCAGAGCCATGTGCTTCCCAGCAAGCGTTAACACCTCCTTAGTGGAGGAGATAAAGGACCAAGGCTTCTCTCCCCACTGAGGACTCAGTGCTTGTCTCCTCACTTGAACACACAATGCAGGAAAAAGCCAGAGCCTAGAGTGCCACAAGTCTAGACTACTTTAAACTTAAGTCAGAGTAAAGCCTCCAGGAAATACAAATGAAAAGATAAATTTAAGACTGAAGTCATTAGTTAGTGGGAGTGGTTCTTTCTCTGCATTCCAAAGAATGTGCATAGCCTGGGATAAGAAATCTCCTTTTGGAGAGGAAAGACTGATTTCAGTCAAAGCTCAGGGAAATAGACTGAATTATGGGACAAAGCCATCAAAGAGTTTGAGTTGTGTGTGTGTGTGTGTGTATGTATGTGTGTGTGTCCCTAGTGCAATGACTACCTTTGTCAAAGCTCATGTTTCTCCAACAGACCCTTCAGGCTAACAGAGCTGTGACATAGCCCCCTTCTCATATGAGGAAGAGGTAGCATCCTGGAATGCATTCTAGGTGATGCTGAAAGCAGAAGAACTGCACAAGTTTATGGCCATTGGAGGCCAGTCACAACCCTAGGACCAGCTGAGCAAGGCTGGGTATCAGGGGTGTGACAGCCCCAGTTCTAGGTAGAGACAACATGTCATACCCACACACCCAGTAGAAACTCTATGTAGCCAGAGGAGGTAGTGTGCCTCCCTATATCAGTAGGGACAGGCCTGATGGCAGCTGCCTAGAAATACCAATAGAAAATATCCCTGGCTCTGTGGCATTGGGTATCTTCCCCAGATATGTCTACTCTTCCCACTGATGGTATGTGTATTTATGGGACAGCATACCCCAGGTTTGGAGGGGAAATGTTTTATTGCTATTTTCCTTACTATGCTATTGCTATGTTATTAAGTGTTTTTTCTTTGAACCATGTCCCCTCGCTGACTAGTAAAGGGGGAAAGGAAACAAGCATTTATTAAGTGACTATTACATGCCAAGAGAACCATTGATTAGAGCTTTGGAATGAAAGTTTTGAGTGGATAGTGACATTTAGAACAGCTCAAACCTTGCGTAAACCAGTCTGGCAGACCCCTTGTGTGATGTGTCCAGCCCCAGGTCTACACAAAGACAAAAACAAAAACAAAAACAAAACAGTTCTTGCCCTCAAGAAGCTTACCTTCTGGTGAGATATAGCAGGTGCAGAAATAAGTGACAACGAGGTATGTATGAAATCACAGGATCACCCATCTAGAATTGGATGAGCAAACAGCTGTAGAGAGATAATGGGCCTTGTCCAAGGTCACACAAGTGGCAAAAACAGGATTTTAACTCAGGCCCTCTGGATCAAAAGCCAAGACTCTCACTCCACTATACCATAGTAAGTTTTGGAGGGTGGGAACACTACCAACCAAGGGGATGAGGTGCTATAATGAAGCTAGACTGAATTAAGTATGGAAGAGCGAGCAACCACACAGGTGCAAGAGATTGAGGAGGGACAGATTACTTCTGGTTACGGGAGAGAAGGGTTGGATCAGGGAAGCTTTCACGGCAGAGTTGGCTCTTCTGTGAGCCTTGGAGGAAGAAAAGGATTTCAACCAGGGTAGGTGGGGAGGGAAAACAGACCAGACATGAGGGAGACTATGAGAATGCCCAGAGGTGGGATAGGGGAGGAGGAGATCAGGGAGTGGTGGGGACTCAACTGGTTCTCGCATTCCGTGGAGACAAATCCCTGGTTCTCATTCTCTCCTTATTCTTGTGTTTCGGAGTTACCATCTGCTGAGCTGAAAATCCACCCTCACCCCACCCCCAACTATTCCTCCCCATCTTTGAAGCCTGATCCACCCCTTGGCCTTGCCACTCCTCTGTCCTTTCTGTCCCATTGCGTCTTCTGAAGCCCCATTCGAATCATTGTCTTTATTTTTATTAATATCTTTTCTTTTTATATCACTTCTTTCCCCAGTATATCCCCTCTCACTTTTCTATCCAAAAAGCCATCCTTTATAACAAAGAATAAAAATGGGGGAGGTGGGGGGAGGGGAGAGAAGCAGATGAGCAACAGGAATCAACATCTCAGTCAAGTCCCACAGTATATGCAATGCTCCACAGCCATAGCCCTCCCCCCCCCACCCCGCAAGGAAGGCAGAGCTGTGCATCTCTTCTTCATTGTGGAACAGTCATTATAATGACAAAGCTGATTTTATTGATTACTACTTTTCTTTTCATTTACATTGTTGTAGGCATTGTGTAAAATTGTGTGAAACAAATAGAAAAGGATCCCTAAGGGCGTCATATTTGACTTTGAAAACCACGAACCGACATTATCTATGTTGTATTTTGATTTATTTTTGTTAAACATTTCCCAATGACATCTTAATCTGGCTCCTTTTAGGAGGGCTATGCGTCTGACACCTCAGGTGTAAATCATTTTCTGGGATCTGCTGGCTTCATGCTGTATTCATTCCAATCTCCCAGTGTCTTCCTGGATTCTTCATATTAATCCCTTCTTATGACACATGACACATGATCCTATTTCATTCACACACCACATTGGCCATTTCCCCATCAGTGGGTATCTACCTTGTTAACAATGCTTTGTTAACACACACACAAAATTTATATGCAGATAGACTGATAAAGATAGGTATAGATATAGATATCTATACACACATGTAGATGTATATGCATGATATATACATATACATATGCATGTATGTCTGCTATAAATATTTTGATGTTGATTGGCCTTTTTTCTGTCTTTCACCCCCATCCCCTGTTCTGTTGCTAATACACTTCCCTTCAGCCTAGATTTATCTCCCATTTGCCACATTGTATAAACGGCAGCGCATCCCTGCCTACATTCCATAGAATGAGATGTTCCTTCTTGTGTGCCCTCTCTTCTCCCCGCCCTTGAACACTAGTACAGGAGGAAGAATTGGTGTATTTTTAGGTCCTCATTGTCACTTAGGGTCACCAACCACTCTTTTACTCACCAGGTCTGTCTATAACAGTAGCTGTTTTTATCTACTAGAGTCTAAGTCAGTCTCCCTCTTTTCTTAAGGAGTTTAGGACCTGGTTCACAATATTCCTCTCAACTTCAAACCTTCTCTCCACAAAAACAAACAAACAAAAACAAAACAAAACAAAAACCTGGCATGGGAAGGTATATGATGGTGCAACATTGGCTGTGTTGAGACTTTTTGCCGTATGGTATTGAGGAAGCAAGTGAAAGGGCATTGTTTATGTCTCCCCAGAGACCCCTGGGGATTGTTCTGAGTCAGGACATGAGGACTATGTTCCAAATGTAGCCCAACCTATTTGCCAGAGATGGAGACTAGAAGGGAAGAGTACAATGTGGCTTTGGTCTAAGATAGAGACACTTTCACAGGAGACTCTAAGGATTGCTTCTGGGAGAGGACGTCCTTATGACATAGGCTTTTTCCACTGACCACATATCCAGAAATGGCTGTGTCTTTACAATTATCAGATTGAGATGAGACAGCCTTTTCCTTCTCTGTCTCTCTGTCTCTTTCTGTCTCTCTGTGTCCCTCTCCATCCTTCTCTCTGTCTCTCTCTCCATCTTTTTGTCTCTCCCCTCCCAGTGGCATCCAAGGTTAAAGGTATCACATCTATCCACAGAGTGGGCACCACGCAGTAATTTGAGTGTGGGAAGGACTATTTTCCCCATCCTCTTAGGCCCTGTGGCCTGGAGAAACGGACTTGGGATTTTGGTCTATTTCACTTGTCTTTTTCAGTTCGAGGTCCAGGGGGTAGAATCGCTTGACTCAGGGAACTTGAAGCCTAAGAAATCAGGGTCCTGGATCACAAGCTCAGGGGGGCTTGAAACTTGGTGGGAATAATACTTTGTAGGGACTGACTTAAGCTGTGAACCTAATTCCCTCCTCTCCCCAGAGAACAAAGTAGGTAGGGAGATTATACCCCCAGGTATTGGGGGGAGGTTTGTTTCTTCTTGCTGTATCTTTGAAGTGAATATTCTTTGGTAAAAACTAATCTGACTATTAAGTGCTTAAATGAAACTGGGGTGCTTGGACCCTTAAAATTGGGGGAGTACAATTGGTGGGAGCTTGAGCCGATGGCCAAGGTTAGAGACCCACCCAACCTCCTAAAGGTACCAGAGAACTCTGGGACAAGGTGAAATGCAACAACTGACCATCAGACAATGGAGGCCAGAGTAGTCACCATTACAACCCACACCTTGGAGCCCCATAATTCTTCTCTCTGATTGTGTTCTGCCTACACATATTCCTCATCTTCACCCCAACCTTGAATTCCTCTATCATTCCTTGAACTCCCAAAAATCTGTCTTTACCTGGAGTGTGGGGTGAGGTAGACAAGTCCAAGACAGCCTGTGGATTTGGAGTCCTGAGACTTAGGTCTGGTCACTTAAAAATCGACTCTTCATTTCTAACAACTTCTTTGTTTTGTCGTCTATAAAATGGGCAAAATAGGGGGCAGCTAGGTGGCTCAGTGGATAGAGCACTGGCCTTGGATTAAGGAGGACCTGAGTTCAGATCCAGCCTTAGACCAGACACCTGACACTTACTAGCTGTGTGACCCTGATCAAGTCACTTAACCCCAATCGCCTCAAAAAAAAAATGGGCAAAGTGGTCCTTGAAGGGGGTATTTGTTTTATAGTGTTGTTCTGAGGATTAGATGAGATGCTATAAGAGCTATGTAAACCATAAAGTGCTGTAGAAATGTCAGCAGTTATCAATATCTTTATTATTTTATGGATGGACCCAGTCACCGTCCCATCCTAGCCCCAAAGGCCCTCTGATAAATCAGAAATGATTTGCAGCTACCCAGATTAAGGGCTGATCCTAGCAACAAATAGTACCAGGCTCTTCTAGTCCTGGTAGGACTAAGGGATCAAGTGGATGGAGATGGAAAGACCATTGGGCTGGGCCCCAGGTAATATTCATCATCCTGACTCTACTTCGTTCCCAGTAACAGGCAGTTCAGTCTACATAATATGGGAGTAGATTGATAAAAACAAAAAACAAAAAAACCTGGGAGTTTTGAAGGTACAAGCGATAACTGCGCACCCTTTGCTTCTGCCCTTTGGCCTCAGTCCTCTACTCTGTAAAATGGGGATAATAGCATTTGTTCCTCACAGGGTTTCTGTGGGGTTCAAATGAGATCATGGAGGCAAGAGAGTTTTAAAACCCAGTCTAAATGTCTGGGGCTATTATATTTAAGAGGCAGAATATGGTACGGGAAGGGGCACTGAACTGAGATTAGGGAACTTCTGATACCAGCTGTGCGTGTGACCTTGGGCTAGTCACGTCTCCATTTCCTTCTCGGTAACATGAGGGGGCTGGATTAATGTCTATGGTCCGTTTCAGCTCTGAGTCCTAGGTTCATCTAAGTAATCATTATTACCCAAGGCAGAGAAGTCAGCCTCATCTTTCCTGGTATGGAGGTCCTGCTACTTCCCTCACCTACTTCTCACCTGCTGCCTCCTAGGAGACAAGAAAACCAGTGAACTCATGCTTTAGGGCAGAATGTAAAAAAGTACTTGGATTGGGGTAGCGGGGAAGAGGGTGAGCAGGAAGGAGGAGGGTATCCATTAGCAGTGAAATGGATTTGTTGAAACATAGCTTCCTTTGGATGGGAGCTGGGGAACAGGGTTCGGCAGACAAGGGCAGGAACGCTCCTTGGAAGGCTCTGAGTAAACACAGCTGCCAGACGTCTTGGCCAGGCCTAGGCCGGCCTGGGCTGTGCTGTGCTGGGCTAGGCTGTGCTGAACTCCAGGACCCCCTCGTAGCCTCCCTGTGAAGATGGGAAGAAAGGCACCACATGGAAGTGTTGGGAGTCTGGGAGGACTGCCCAAGCAGACCCTATTAGATTATCCGAACCTCATCTTCTTTACCTTCCCCCCCCAACCTCATCTCAGGGCATGGAGAAAAGGCATTTCTGGGGATTGGGACTGGGGAGATTTGAAAGGTGGGAGATGTTTGCAGAACTTTGCTAAAGTGCTCAGAATTTAAAGTACCACTCTAGCTTGTGTTGATACAGTGCAGCCTGGATCCATTTGCTAAGGAACTGGCTCACGGTGCTATAATGAAGCCAAGACTGCAGGTTTCTGATGGCCTCACACAGAGAAAAATGCTTTTTCCCAGCAAGAGGCTAAAACCCTCCGTCTGATCACAGACTGAGCCCTAATTCTCGTCTCAGACTGAGCTCCAAGCCACAGACTGAGAGCCCTGTTCCTGGTCATAGACCTAATCTTGACCCTAGTAACAGAATGAGTCCCGACTTTGGCCACAGGCTGAGCATTAATCTTGATCACAGACCCAGTCCTGAGCCCAGCTATAGATGAAACTCTAATCCTGGCCACACACTGAACCCAAGCCTGTCTGAGCCTTAATCTTGACCCACCCTAGTCACTGACTGATCCCCTCTGCTCACCAGCCATCTCCCATGGGTGGTGGGCTATAGGATAAAGAGCTTGTAGATAGCTCAGTGTATCCTGTCCCCTTTCCTCCAGGCACTGCTGAGAGCCCAGTACGGCCTGTGCTGCAGCAGAGTAAGGGAAGAGTCTGATTGAGCAGAGACACTCTGTCCTCTGAGGCCTCAGCTGTCAGGCCAGACAGTCAAACTGGGCTGTTGTGAAAACTGCTGGATTTGGAAGCAGAAATCCTGGATTCAAGTCTTACCATTGGATCTGCCACTTAACTTCTGTGTGACTTCAGGTGAGTGACTCCCTTTTCCTGGGCCTCAGTTTCCTCTTCTGGATATAATAATAATAACACCTAAATTAATGTCACTTCCTATGTGCCGGCACTATGCTAATTACTTTATGATTATTATCTGATTTGATCCCTCACAACAACCCTGGGAGATAGATACTATCGTTTCCCCATTTTACAGAGGAGGAAACTAAGGCAAACAGGTCACGTGACTTACCTAGAGTCACACAGCTATTGTCTGTGGCTAGATTTGAACTCAAATCTTCTTGACTCCAGGCCCAGTACTCTACCTCCCATACCATCTAGCAGCAAAATTAGAAAATTGGACAAGGTAATCCCTCCTTCCTTCCCATTCAAATATCTTTGAACAGTTTCTTTTAGCCTTGTCTCTATGATGTTTAATGGGCCAGTGACAAGAGGGAGAGATACCAGCTCTGATGAGGGTCCTGAGCAGGCTCAGGAAACAGGGGCAGAGGGAAAGGAGAACCAGGGAATACCAAACAGGCTGTGTTGTTGTCCTCTTCATCCTCATTAGAGAATACTGGCAGGTGCCAAGTCCCGTGAAGCCTGGCGTGCTGGCCCGTGCAGCCCTGTTGCTCAATGGCTTTATTGGGGGAGGGGGGTGGGAGGAGCGTGCGTGGAACATACGAGGATAATTGGAGGCCAGCCCGTAGAACTGGGCATAAGAGGAAACAGATGTTCAAGACAGATGTTTGGGCCTTGAACAGCTCCCCCACCCCCTTGCCTCAGGGGCTCCTGTCCTTGTGAAACACCCGTCTGACTCTGCCTTCCCCAGACCCCAGTGTGACCTCAGTGGTGGGCCCAGTCTGGAACACAACCTGGCTCTTTGGTCTGACGGGCACCTCTGCTGTGTGTCCCAAATCCTAGGTATGAAAATTAGCTCCCCTCCACCACCAGCACCATCCTGGATCTGGGAGGAGGGTGTTTGAAAAGAAGTCAAAGGGAATCCTGCTTTGAGGAGCCTTCTGAAGGGATGGCCCCAGACCTGAGCTTCTCACCTCATCCTCACTCTCCTCTCCCACTCAACCTCATCTTCCCTAGCGGGTCACCAGAATAACTCTGATATTGAGAAAGCCACTTCTTTTCTCTGAATTCCAAGTTCTTCATCTTTAAAATGTGGAGAAAAATAATTTTACTACTTTCCTCACAGAATTTCCTGGGGTATCACATGAGATAATAAATGCAAAGTGTGGGATCCCCTGATTCCCACATAGATTCCCAGGAAAAGCTATTCCTGGTTCAAGGTATTTTGTGGGCCCACACCTACACCAAATCTTATTAGCTCCTATCAATGTATTTATTTTTACCAGTCATTCAGAGAACATAATTTGTTCAAAGCAAAGGCATTTACTAAAGCAGCATAATAAGAAATTAATGATACAGTGGCTCATAATGTCCCATGAAATCTCATAAAATCAGTGGGAAGAATACAGACATATAGGGAGTAGGAAGCACATTTGAGCAGGGGAAATCAATAAATATTTATTAAGCATTTAATATAGGCCAGGCACTGTGTGGGGGCATACATGCAGAAGGCCCCATATGGGGAACATTTATGGCTGGTGCACATGCGTGAAGGGGCAACTCATATATCTAATGCTACAGGGCCCCCAGTATCTTCTGATGACATCATCATCCTGCTTCCAATGGGCCTGCTCCCACTGGGGCCTGTTTTCTGTTGGACATGATGTACTAGGCATTATGTTATTGTTAGTTCCAAAAGCAGTGATCTTTTCATTACCCTTAGCCATGATGAGAACATAAGATATCAGGATTTACATGTAGTCTATATGAGCTCTGAGGATTGTTATCCCAACTCTCTAATGGATGAGTTGTGGGTCCCGGAACAAAGCTACATCTCTTCCTCAGGAAGGTGTGGCCCTGAGGAGCTGGGGGTGATTCTCTAATGCTATCAGCTCAAGCCCTCACTGGTGTGCCTCCCCCTAGGATTATTCATTGGGAATCAATGTAGTCATTCAGCCATAGGACATTTTTAGAAAAGGTATTTATTAAGGTGTTGGCACTGAGAACAATTGGTACAAAACAACCCCTAAAAGCTACAAGTTCACACAGAATCCGGGGGAAAGTGGGCTCAAGCTTAGAGGATAACTCACAGCTCCTAGTGGCTGGAGGTGCTTTTCTTCCATTCGTAGGGTGCTCAAGAAGTTATCGATAAGCATAGTATCATTTCTTTGCTGGGTTCCTTGCGGACTCACGAATTTATGTCTAGTCCATCTTTGATTCCCAATGCAGACTCCGCCATCAGCGGATCCCCAGATGCCATTAGGACACTGATGGGAGGACGGGAAGTCCAACATCCTCCAAACCCTTCAGGAGTCACAAGGTTCTCCTTCAGCCAAAGGGGAGGAAAGGGAGAGACACTCCAGCCAAGGCCAAAGTTGAGACCTCTCTTTTCCCTTCAGGCAATTACTTTTCAGAGGTGTCCTGTCTTGCCACTTTCTGAAACTTTGCGATTTTAGCTAACTAAATACCTTTATATAGAACCCAGAGAACAGGATAAAATCTATCTACCAATTGGAAAAGCCTTCCAGGAGTCATTGCACTTTATCTAATGGCCTTCAGACACTTTTCACACTTAGTCTAAAGCCTATGATTAAGGTTGATTGAGCATCCAATCACTTATTGCAAGTAGAATGGGACAACCTAATGATTCAATCATTTCACCCTTATGTACAACAAACCTAGTATGGATCTCATTTGGCATATCAAGTCCAACCTAAGTGACATGCTCAAGGTGACACAGTGTGTAACCAGCCAAGTCAGGCAGTTAGGTGGGATGGCATAAAGGGTGCTGGATTTGGAGTTGGAAAGACTTGAATTCAAATCCTGAATCAAACACGGACTGGTTGTATGACCCTGGACAAGTGACTTTACCTCTCTCCATCTCAATTGCCTCATTTGTAAAATGAGGATGATAATAGATAATAGATAAATAATAGGAACTGTGTCCCAGGATTATTGTGAAGATGAAATGGGATAACAGATGAAAGACCTTTTGAAAACCTTAAAGTGCTATATAAATCTTAGTTATTGTTATTAAGTCAGGCCTCAAACTCAGGTCTTTCAGACTGTGAATCTAGAGCTCATTCCTCTAGACCAGGCTGTGAACAAGTCAGAGCCATGGTCATGTAAGACCCCTATTGCAGACCAGGGCGATTTCCCTCTTTTCTCCTTCTTTCCTTAGACGAAGTCCACTCCTTGCTGTTAAGGAGCCATGGCCCTGTCAGGCCAGCCTGACCCAGATGTGTGACATGATATCCATCAAAGAGCTCCAGATCTCTCCTTTCCAGGGACATGGTCCAGCCCCTGAGGATCCCAGGACTGGAGACAGGGGGATGGAGACAGATGGCCCCTGGGGGCTGACCGGCTCCCACAGGAGGCCAGACCTGCTTCATGTCAGCTCCACATGTTTGCTGCTGGCCAGTAGCCCGACAGGCTTGAGGGAAACTGTCCAGGTAGGATGGCCCCCATCAGATTGGTGCTCTGTGGGTCTCATTCCCCAGGGAACACACTGTTCCCTGAGACAGGGCCTGGGCTGGGAAGGCAGCCCAACTCCAGAGGTTTTAAAGAAATCCCTGGTGTGGGGTAGTGGTACTCGGAGGATGCCAAAAACTTCCTCAAAATAAGAACTTGGATGCAAGACCTCATAGCTTGCAAAGCATTCTGCCATCCATTATCTCATTTCATCTTTACGACTAGCCTGTGAGATAGGTTGTTCAGGGATCGTCTAACCCCAGGGTCCAGGCTGGATGCTGCTGATAGCCCAGCAGAGGAGCCTCAGAAGCTAGGATCCTAAGATGCTGCCACAGCGGTGCATTGAACTAGAATGATCTAGGATTAATGTTATATAAGAACCCAGGTAAGCTGGGTCCTTATTTCCTAAGGACAAAACTTTCCTCAGAGACTTGAGTGATATGGGAGGGATGGCTCATGGTATTGGGAGGAAGTGTTTTACTTGCTATAGCTTTGAAGCAAACAGTCCTCTATCTTACACAGTCACTGAATGAACAAGCATTAGGTACCTCCTAGGCACCAGTCACTGTAGAAAATTCTGGAGATGTAAAGACAGGCAAAAAATAGTCCTTGTCCTCAGGGAGCTCAGAGTCTGCTGGAGGAGATAACGTGCTGACCGCTGTGTACAAAGAAGGCCTGGGCAAGATAACTCGGAGCCAATCTGCAGAGGGAAGTTTCTAGTCTAACAGGGATCACTGCGGCTCTGCTCCCTGGGGGCCAGGTGTGTTACCTTCCACCTCTCCCCCAGGATGCTGCAGTACCGTAAGGAAGTTGGGGGGCTGCTCTCCCTTCTCTGCCTCTGGATAGAGCCCCCACTGGTTGAGTCCCCTAAATTTTAAGGGCCCTAGATCTTCAGCTCCATTTAATCACTTGACTGATTAGCTTTTTACTTCAAAGCTATAGCAGGTACAAACATTTCCTCCCAGTTCCACGGAGCCATAATCCCAACCCCCCCCCCATTGAAATGTCTGAGGAGAGGAGGGGAATTAGGCTCCCAGCTTGCCTGGGTTCTTACATAGCATTAGTCCCAGTTCATTCTGGTTCAAAGCACCACCGTGGCAGCATCTCAGGATCCTGGCCTCTGAGTCTTTGCTGCTGGGCTATCAGAAACAAACCGTCTGGGTCCTAGGGTTAGATGATCCCCATAGCCTGAGCTCCTGGGTCAGGACTTCGCTCCCTCCCTCCCTCCACTCCATCTAGAATTGAAAAGGACAAACGAGAGAGACCAGAACCCCCAGTGTGAAAACACTGGGGCTCAGAGATACCACGAGAGAGATTTTGAGCTGGAATGTTCCTTAGACACTTGGATCAGACAGATGACCACTAAGGTCTCAACTAGCGCTAAAGCCTGTGATTCCTCTTCCTTTGATAGATGAGGAAATTGCAGTCCAGATACCTGAATTGCAGGTTACAGATCTGAACCAAGATCTGTTGTCTTTCTGAGCAGAAGTTCAGTGAACTATGCTGACCATCATGTAGTATTGTTAAGGAAAGCTCTGGACCTGGACTAGCTGGTTTCTAGAGAGACTTGACTTCCCATCCTGGCCCTGCTGCCAAATCACCCTGTGGCTTGAGCCCCAGTAATTTTACTTCTCTGGGCGTCAGTAAACAAAGGGGTTTGCAATAAGGCACTGCTGGCATTTATTGAGCATTGGAGTGATCTGTGCCCAAGGAAAACCCCTTTGGCAGCTATGTGGAGGGCAGATTGGAGTAAGGGGAGCCTTGAGGCAGGGAGACCAGTTTGGAGGCTATTGTAATAATCCTGTGATGAATGAAAAGCCCAAGAGACAAAGTATCTGGGTAATTAATAATCAATTTGTTAATTAGGATGGCAAATAATCAATAAATTGATGGTGAGTGGTTGGTCTTTCTCAGGAGCCAAAAACAAAACCACAGAGATCACTGAATGCTTAAATACCTTTGGAAAAGGAGGCGCTCCTGACAGGTGAAAATCAACGTTGATTGGTGAACAATTAATGAGGAGGGGGGCATATTAATGAGGAGGTTGGCTAAAAGTTTTCAGCTCCTCCTGCTGAGACAGTAGCTTGATCATGAGACTCAGTCACCTCCAGCAATCTGGACAAAGGAATCCATCTCTACCCAGACTACTCTGGTTGGCTTTCTCCTTAATAAACTGGGTTATCCTAAACCCCAATGGAGGGGTACAATGATATGGGCTTATTTCCTAAGGACAAAAATTCACCTGGACTAGATTCTATTTACACTTCAGTGAGAAGTGAGGTTTTCCAGTTGGGTGGGTACAGAGCATGTACCCAGATGATTTGAGCACTCTCATCTATCAGCAACGTCTTTCAGAGACTGACTGGCCTATAGGGACTGGTCTCTGAATGAGGAAATAAAAGGGAAAATGTAATCCTGATTTAATAATTGGTTATTAATATAATAGAAAATAATAATTTCTCTCAATCCAGATGACAGATGATTGGAACATGATCTAGGGTAGTGGTTGTGTGATTAGAGAGAAGGTAGTTGATAATGGGAGATGTGAAGGAAGAGCTGATGAAACTTAGGGGATGAGAGAGAGGGAAAGGTCAAAGATGGCACTGAACATGAGAACTTGGGTGACCATGAAGGACTGCTATTTTCCTAAGTTGCTATGTCAATGCAGTTAAGGTTTTTAATTATTCCTGGTCTTGGACTCCCACATCTTTCAGTCTGCTGATAGCTTTGCAGTAAGGATGGAGATGGGTAGAAAGGAGATGGAAATGATGGGGATATGGATCAGGATGGGGACTAGAAGAGGGTAGCCTTGGAGGACTTACAGCATAGGAATTGGACTGTAGTATTTCCTATTCATCTGGTCTCCTTCTCCTTAAACTAATTAGAGACAACATTAGCAGGATGGCTTGCTTAATTGCAGAGGAATTAGACCAAGGCAGGGGACAAGAGGGAGCGGGTAAGGATGAGCAATGGAAAATATTCCCTGAAGTCTTCCGAGCAAGTACCCTCAAGAGACACTGTATATGATGGGAAATCATTTTGATGCCTGGATTTGGTCAAAGTTGGCTGCCCACAGAAAAGGGCAGATAGTTCAGTGGTTAAACCAGGGGTCTAATGAAACTACTGGATGGACTCCACACGGGTCTGTTAGCTTTGCAACCACCATTCTTCATACATAGGTTACGCCCTAGCAACCATTATCACAGACTAAGTGCTACTTCCACAGTTCCAACCAGAAAATCAGGGTGAAGACTGGTAGACAATGCCTGAGTCCTAGCTCTGAAGTCCTAGAAAGGGCCTTGAGAAGTCACTGGCTTCATGTCCTCATCTTTAGAAGAAAAAAAACGAGTTCTTTTTCCTTATAAGGAGCTACCTGCCCCATCCATGGGTAACATTGACCTGGGTGCCCTGAGAATGAGCCTCAGACACACCTCTAGACTGAGTTCCTCCTTCCCTTCTCCCCAGCTTCCCAACATCAGGAGAAAACTCCAGAACTCATGGGAGCACAAACACAAGGAGAAAGGAATCAAGTTATCTTCTGGCCATCAGAGGCATGTTTCTTTAGAACTCTAGAATAATAAACCTGTTGGGTTTAAAGGGCAGGCTCAGGGAGCAGAATTTCTCTGACTACAACAGACATTTTTTTTCCTCCCAAAGTGAGAAGTAGAGCAAACTAAGAGGGGAGAGGACTCAGAGGGGAGGGGAGAGAAAGAGTGATAGAGAAGAGAGAGGGCAGGGAGGAAGCGCTAGGGAGGGAGGGGGAGGAGAGGGAAGGTGAGTGCTTATTTGGCACAGTGCCTTTGAAGCTTTGTGGGCAAGAGACGTGCTATGCTTGGGGAATTAAGGTCTCTGCTTCCACTCCGCTCAGTTGAAAATTTTTCTCTCCTGCATTTCGTAGCTTGCCTCATACACCCATGTAAACACACATGCACATCCGTGCGCACGGACAGAAACCTACCCAAGAGTAGTAATGAAAACTCAGCTGCGTCTGTAGCACATTTAGAGAAACACAAAACAAAGCAGAAATAGCCAATAAAGATTTATTAAGTGCCTACTGTGTGCCAGGCTCTGTGCTAAGAACAGGGGTTACAAAGAGAGGCAAAACACAGTCCCTGCCATTGAAAAGGCTCACAGTCCAATGGGAGAAGACAGACAGCAAGCAATTCTGTGCAAACAAGCTCAATAAAGGATAAACACATTGGAGAGAATCTTAGAATTACAGATCTTTTCTTTTTCTTTTTTCAGGCAATAGGGGTTAAATGACTTGCCCAGGGTCACACAGCTAGTAAGTATCTGATGCTGGATTTGAATTCAGGTCTTCCTGACTCTAGCCACTGTACCACCTAGCTGCCCTACAGGAGATTTTAGAGAACATTCAGTTACCCTTCATTTTGCCAGGGAGGAAAATGAGACCCTGAGAGGGGAGATGATTTGGCCAAACACCCACAGGAAGTTGATGAACGTCAGGACTAGAACCCAGGCCTATGGACTCTCTGTCTAGTCCTTTCCACCATACTATGTTTCCTGATCCTTCCAGCTCACTCGCTGTGGCTCCTCATGAGAACTTCGATTTAGAGATGGAAGGCACCTTACACATCACCCGGTCCATCTCCCTCATTTTACAGATGGGGAAACTGAGGCTTATCGAGGGGATGTGACAAGCAATCCATAAGTATTAAGAGCCTACTGGGTGCCAAGCTCTGTGCCTAATGTAACACAGTTTATAAGGGCACAGGCTACAAGTAGCAACACAAGGATTCAACCCCAGGTCCCCTGAGTCAAAATCCAACCCTATTTCCACTGCGCTAGAATGGCCTTAGAAATGTGATTCCAGTTAGGGCAGGGGGCTCCCCAACCATAGCCCTAGGGCCCCTGAATACAAGAAAAGGCAGAAATAACGAACCAGATATTGGAGCTCACAGAAGGAGGAGGATGGGGAGAGAGGAGACTAGAAAAAAAATACTGGATTTGGAGTCAGAGAGCCTGGATTCCAATCCCGGTGCTGCCTCTTATGAGCTACAAGACCAGAAGAAGCAACTTAACTTTTCTGGGCCTTAGTTTCATGGAGCCATCAAATGGAAATACTCAAAAAGATATTAAAATATAAACTATTTGAGCTAAAAGGAACCTAAGAACATAAGCGGTCTCAAGGCCACAGACGGCCCTCCAAGTCCTCAAGTATGGCCCTTGGACTGAATCCAAACCTCACTGAACAAATTTGTTCTGAATCGAGTATTAGACCTTGGAGAGACCTTAGTCTGCTAGAGACAGAGGGAAACTTAGAACACGGAAAGTCAGAGCTAAACCTCTTACTTTATCGATGTGTGTACACTAGTGAGAATGGTGATAGAATACACACATGTACATAGTTATACGCAGGCATATGAAATGAGGGTCCGGCACATGAGCGGACCCCACCGGCTTGCTCAGCTGATGCAAACTCTCCTAGTAGAGAAGCTAGGGACCTTGCTTCCAGGAGAATCACAAAGACGTGGAATACAGGAGTCTTGGTTTGGTTTGATTCTGTTTTTGAGTAGGCAATGGGGTTAAGTGACTTGCCCAGGGCCACACAGCTAGTAAGTGTTATGTGTCTGAGGCCGGATTTGAATTCAGGTCCTCCTGGCTCCAGGGCCGGTGCTCTATCCACGGCGCCACCTAGCTGCCCCCTGCAAGTGTCTTGGAGAGATGGTGGACCATTTATGAACATTCCATTACTGCTGCTGGTTGGCTAACTGATAACGTGTCAAAGAGGAGGCTCACCGCTTGTCCACTCTGTCCCCTCCTCTTGATTTCATTCAGTGATTCTGCTCACTGTCTAGTGAGAGACAATTCACTAAGGAAAAAAGTTACAGACTCTTTCCTCCCCTGAGGATATATGGCCCTGTATAAAAGCTTTGGTCACTGGACTCTGGATTCTTTTCCCTTTTAAGTGAAGGAGATTGGAGCCCTCAACAAGATTGAGAGTTTGAAAAGACAGGAGGTTGCTCCAGCAACCCCTCATTCTAGAATCTAGATTCTGGAAGTCATGCAACATTACTGCCTCGAGAAGTAAGGAGTGACCCTTCTGGAAGCTTTGCAGCATTGATACACCAAGGAGTAAAGAGTGACCAGGCCAATGATAGCTGAGACAAAGACTAATCTAACAGGATGCCTCTTTTGGATGTGAATCTGAAGGGACCAAAACTATGTAGGAACTGAGCTAGGTTGAGTCTACTCTCCCCAGAGTGAGGTGGTGTAAAGGAGAATAGCCACCAAAATATTGGGGGAAATGTCTGCTTGTTTGTTCTTATTGCCAAAAGTTAATTGATGTTAAGTGGTTAAATGGGACTGGGACATAGTCACAAGTCTCTAACAATGGGAGGAATGCAACCGGTGGGGGTTCAAGCTGATAGAAGGATTTGTAGATCGGATGAGAACAAGGCCATGACCTGAGGTACAGATAGATGGCGGTAAAGAGAGAATGGGTCTATAGACTGTGTGTGTGTGTGTGTGTGTGTGTGTGTGTGTGTTGTGTGTGTGTGTATGTGTGTGTGTGAGTGGTAAGCATGAGATCACAAACCTTTCTTCAGACCCCCCATCCTATACCTTTCCAGGTGATGGACAGTGCTCTCCCTGGCTAATGAGACCAAAGGAAAGTTGAATGCCAATCACATTTTCAACTATTGCCTGGAAGTGAATTCTTTCTGTTCACATTTTTGAACAGCACTTGGTTTAGATCTCTCCCTTGTCCCCAACGCACTCTCCATAGATGTTTGTTGAATGTAATTGAATCCAGGACTCTTTTTCGGGTGAAGGGACAGGTCATTAGCAGAGGAAATTGTGCCAGCCTTCAAGGCTAGATGAGGGCCTTCCTAAGAAAAAAAAATCCCTCCTGGGATCAGTAACTCATTAGGCCTGTGTTCTGCATTCCCTTTTATTTTTCCTTTTCCTTAGTGGGTATTAAAAAACTTTTCAGAAAACCCACCCTCTATACCAGCTAAGTTAAGGAGAAGAAGGTGGTTTCCAGGCCAAGGCTGGGAAAGTTGGGGGATGACCAGGTGGCTTGGAGTCCAGGCTGGGACAGGGGCCACCAATCTAGTGTCTGTAGATGAAGGCCAGTCAAAAAGCAGAGAAGGAGCTCTGGGCTTGCACTAAGCCCTGGGATTCAGCTGTAAGTGCTGGTTCCCCCCTGTCTTGGGCCATTTCCTGACATGCCCTTGAGGAGAACTTGGTTTTTCCCAGCAGTCAGACACTCTCACCAAGCTCACAAGAGACCACAGGACTTCTCCGTCCTTCCCAGCATATTGACACTCATCATTAACACCTCCTGTGTGCCAAAATTAAGCAGCACCCCCATACCATCTCTTAACTCATAGCCGTCTCCTGCCAGCTCCCTGTTTCCTAGACACAGGGTTCCCATTTTTCTTCAGACAATTGGAGCCCAGTGGACCTAGCCTGTGGGATTCAGTCCATCCTCCTCTTGTTTGCTACAAAATCCCAATGACCTCTTGCCTCCCCTTTTGTCTTTCATCCCCCTCACACCCCCCAGCCCCATTCAACTTCCCCACATCTGGACAAAATTTCCTATTCTCTGGGATCCCCAGCACTGAAGGAATTCATCAGTTTGGAAACCCTTAGGAAAATAGGCCAGAAGGAAATCAGGCGGTAGGGGCTTCAAGAAATAGACCTCAATAGCTACTCTTCCCAAGTCAAAATTCTTCCTTGAATACTGTAAATCCCTTGATTGTGGTCCTCATGCAATATCTAAAGCTGTCTCTGTACAGAAGAAAACAATCTTCCCCAACCCTCAAGATCCCTTCTTAGAGGTTTCTTCTTCTGTACCTGAGAGAAAAGACAGCAGGATCTGGAGTCAGAGGGTCTTTGTTGGATCCTGGCTTCATAAGTCAATGGACCTCTTTAGACCTCAGTTTCTTCCTCTGTAAAATGAGGCAACTAGAGCTGATGATCTTTATAAGGTTCTTTCCAGAATAAATTCCTATGAACCTATGATTTCAACCCCCAGGCAGCTTTCTCCATCTGAATTCCTTCAGTTGGGAAAACCTGAGTCACACAATTTGAAGCAGGATTCTTCTCCATCTGGAATTCTCTCAGCCATCTAATCATTTCAGATAAGCAAGCCAGCCAGAGGGCTGGAAGGAAAGGGCTTTGGAAGCCTGCTCATTACAACTCTATAAATATGGACCTACTGTGTACAAAGCCCTGTGCTTGATGCTGGGAATGTAGTGATAGAACCTGCTCTCAAGGGACTCATAAATAAATAGGGAGGCTTGTCTTACCCCCCTCTCCTGCAGAGTCCCTGCCCTCAATCAGCTTACATTTTATTAGGGAGACCACGGGTACCTATATGAGTATAAATAGAATAAATACGACATCATTACCAACGAGTTTAAGGATGGAGGGATCTAGCAGTCGGGGAGATAGGGAAAAATCTCCATGTTAAAGATAGTAAACTGAGTCTTGAGGGAAGATTCTATGTGGCAGAGGAGTGGAGGGAGGGAGAGAATGCCAGGCCTGGAAGACAGCTGGTACAAAGTCACATAGATAGGAGATAAAGCACTATATATGAGGGACAAGAAGAAGATTAGTTTGGCTGGACGGGAGAATAATGGAAGGAAATTAATATAAAAAGAGGTTGGAAAGGTAAGCTGAAGTCTTTCGTAAAGGGCTTTAGAAGTCAAACAGAAGAGTTTTTATTTTAATTTTATAAGCAATGGGCAGCTGCCAAAGTTTGCTGAGTGAAGGAGTGACATGGTCAGAACCTTGTTCAAGGAAAATCCCTTTGGCAATGTGTGGAAGATAATTTGGAGTGGGGAGTGACTTGAGACAGAGAGGCTAATTGGAAATCTATTGCAATAGCCCAAGCAAGAGAACATTGAGAGGCTGAACTGAGGCAGTGGTTGTATTAGTGGTTAGAAGGGGGGTGGCCAATGAGCTCTTGTAGAAGTAAAAATCAACAATTAATTGGCTACGTGGGGCAAAGGGAAACGAAGACTCAAGCTTGTGAATCTGGGAGATTGAAAGGAGGGTGATAATTTTAGCAGAAATTGTTATTGTTTGTTGTTGATGCTTGCCCTTTGTTCTCAAAAAGGACCATGACATCAGGAAGGTGATGTCATGACTTGCAGATGAATTGGATTTAAGTGAGGCAGGGCTGTGCAAAGTCACCAGCCTCACTCTCTCCTCTGGAGCCATCTGGGTCCAGTGGCAAGATATAGATCAGGATGACTGGAGATGGTTCCCTTTAACAGAAATAGGGACATTCAGAAGAAGGATGGGTTTTAGAGGAAAGATGATGAGTTTAGTTTTGGACATGTCAAATTTGAAATGTCCAAATTACAGTTGATCTTGAGTTGAGGGGAGAGATTAAAGTCTAATACTTTGATCTGGGACTCATCTACTTAGGTGTCAACTGATGAGATTAACAAATGAGAGGAGAAAAAAGAGGGTGAAGGGAGAGGAATAGAGAGGGAAAGACAGAGGGAGGGAGGGAGGGAGGGAGAGAGAGAGAGAGAGAGAGAGGAGAGAGAGAGAGAGAGAGAGAGAGGAGAGACAGACAGACAGACAGAAAGAAGAGAGAGGGAGGAGAGAGAGAGAGAGAGAGAGAGAGAGAGAGAGAGAGAGAGAGAGAGAGAGAGAGAGGGAGAGAGGGGAGAGAGAGAGAGAGAGAGAGAGAGAGAGAGAGAGAGAGAGAGAGAGAGGGCAAAGGAGACTAAGAAGGACTGACCAGATAGATCAGAGGAGAACTAAGGGAGAATAGTGTCTCTTTAACCCAGAACAGATAGTATCCAGGAGGAGAGGTTGGTTAGTATCAAGTGCAATTGCTGACAGGTAGAGGAGGATGGGGACTGAATAAAGATCTAAGAAGACAGATCAATGGAAATGAAGACAAAGAGAGCCAGAGAGATTGGGCTGCACATGGACCTGAGTAGAGGCTTATAGATTCTTGACATCTCTGCAGAGAATCATGAGCACCCATTAGCTAGTGTAAGAGATGTGGAACCTCCCTTGACACAGAAGAGAGGAGACTAGCAGAGATAAATGCATTCAACCTCAGATGGTCCAGGAACAAGTCCCAAAGAGCAAACTGTCTGCTTCTATGCAACTCTTTGTTCCCTTGGTCCCTCATGGTACCCTTGGTTCCCTGTGTAAGAAGTGTAAGAAGGATCAGCACAGCAGGGAGCCAAGGATACCATGGAGCAACCTAGACCTATACCCTTGCTGGAATTATAAATCATGTTGATGATATCAGTCTTGGGCAGGTAGGTTCCTCAAGAAGAATCCACCATCCAGAAGAGGGAAGAAAGTTTTCCTGGTGGTTAAAGGGCTCAGATATTAATCTGTCTGTTGTTTTCTGTTGGGCTAAATAAAATGTAGCCTATATTTATTATTCCGCTAGTCTTAGCTCCAAAGGAGCTAAGGTTTCTTACAGGGACATAAGCCAAATGTTGATGCTTCTAGGGAAAAGCCTGAATGGGGCCAAGAGAAATCCAGGAGATTATTATTGAGGAAGTTGTCTAAGGAGATCCCAGTCTATCATGTCAATGACTATGGCCCCAAATGACAAAATATTATATTAGTTAATAGAATAATAATAACTTATTAACAAATTATAATTAATTATGATGCTATTTCAAATAAATGCTAAATTGTGTGCTCCACACTCTAAAAGCTATTAGAATTTATTTATTCATCTATCAGGTGCTTACCATATGCAAGGACCTTTTCTGGAAACTGAATTAAAAAGAGTCAAGCAGTAGCATGGACTGAGATGTTCACAGAGGGTGGAGGTGTAGCTTCTGGATGAGGTGGGAATCAGTTTGGACAAGATAGGATGAGACCAGATTGTAGAAGGCCTAGAATTCCAGGCTGAAGACCACAGAATCCTTCTACATCTTCTCTTTTCCCCTTCCTTGCAAGTGCATTGTAATGACCCTACCAGCATCCATGATTTGTCAAGATTCATTTCACTTGCTTGGTTTTTGTCCATTCAGATATGGGCAGCCGACATGATATGGGAAGCGGTGACATGAAAGTTCTGGGAATGCAGGAACTTTTGGAGATGTATGGAGAAACTCAAAGTAATTGAAATGAAGCAATCCTGCCTGTTTATTCCAGCCATCTTCCTAACCATTTTAATGTCTTTATGTCTTTAATGTCAAAGTAACATCCAAGGGCTTGGTGAAGACCAAAACATTAGCAGCAAGTATAGCAAAATGATCCAAGGAGGGACTTAGCTGAGATGCAGTGGGTACGCAATGGGCAGCAGAAATGACAGCAACCTTTGACCTGAATCAGGAGCCCCACAGGGACAGTCAAAGTTCCTGGGACAAGGAAGCGACTTTAAGACTGTGTAGACAAACTCTATGTTGCCTTCAGCGATGCAGCAAATGGGTCTCCCAATGTTCTCACTATACTTAAATCCTCCTACGTCTGCAGGAAATTGGGAAAAGTGAAACAGTTTGAATGGGGAGATTAACATTTGTCCTTATGTGAATGGGTAAGTGGGAGTTAATACTAACTCTCATTAACCCTGTTTTATGATTTTTTTTTACAAATCTAATTAAGTGTTCTAACTATGCATGTGAAAGCTTGAGTAATTATGAAAAGCATGCTGAGAAGGAAAGGAAGGGGTGTAGACACGTAAGAGGGGAGCACAGCGAAGAGATCAATTTTCATACATACCTCTAGATGACATAAGACCCCTAGCTATGCAAGGTAGGGAACAGAGCCAATGGATGCTTGATTGCATACACCTGGGTTGATTAAGAGGGCCAGGCAGCTGGCTGTACACTCCCACAGCACCATCTAGTGGTTACTATGTCCTAGGGCAATGAATTTTCAAGTTATACAGACATTTTCTATTGGGGGGTCCTAGGGCCAAAGTAATAGAATCATCACTTTCTAATGGGGGAAGACAGAATACAAAGAGGAGCTGAAGAGGGAATGGAGATGAAGGCACTTGTCACTGGAGTAAAGTTTTGGGGTCTGGAAAGTCAGGAACAGGTCCAGGAGGGGGATAAAGGCTGGCAGGCTTGGGTCCCTCCACAAAAAATGGCAGCCCCAGAAAGAACTCACCACTGGGAGAAGGGAGTGGGGCTTGCAGAGAGATATTCCAGGTTAAGAAGGCTACATGGAGGGGCAGCTAGTTGGCGCAGTGGATAGAGCACCAGCCCTGAAGTCAGGAAGACCTGAGACCAAACACTTGACACTTACTAGCTGTGTGACTCTGGACAAGTCACTTAATCCCAATTGCCTAAAAAAAAAAAATATATATATATATATATATATATATAAGAAGGCCACATGGATATTTATATGTTCCACGGGGATGAGGCCCCAGGTGCTGAGAGAAGTTCCAGGATGAGACAGAACAGCAGCAGAGACATGGTTTGAAAGTCCAGAAAGTCAGAACAAGGCCAGGAGGGAACTAAAGGTTGGTGGGCCTTGGCTCCTGCACAAGACAGAAGTCTTGGGAGGAACTATTTAAAAAAAAATTTTTTTTGACAAGGCAGTGGGGTTAAGTGACTTGCCCAGGGTCACACAGCTAGTAAGTGTTATGTGTCTGAGGCCAAATTTGAACTCAGGTCCTCCTGAATCCAGGGCCTATGCTCCATCCACTGCACCACCTGGCTGCCCCAGGAGGAACTATTATAGAAATATTTGTGTCATTAGACTATGGAAAAGGTAATTGATTAAGTTTTAGAGGTTAGATTTAGCTTGCTGTCCCCTTTGGGAGGTAGTATACTATTTTATCACCAAACCTCCAAAAGTTAACTCATCCCATACCCCACAGTCATTGATGTTATTGTTGTTTGTCCTTCATTCTTGGAGAGGACCAGGCTTGTGTTAGCCCCTCCCTCCCCTGTGAAAGACCTCACAGGCCCTTAAGAGTATTCCTAGAACCCTGAAGGGGAGATGTAACTGCCAGGCCTCTGGAGTACTCACTCATCGGAGCAAGTGGGATTTGGGATAAAGTCTCAAGTATTTTATAGGCTACCTATTTATTTATGAGCTCATCAGACCTTTCCATTCCAGTGTAAGTTTCTTGAGGGCAAAGCTTCCTTGTTTTCATATCTGTACCCACAACACCAGGCATAGGACCTTCCATAATGAGTACTTTAAAACGTGTTTGTTGAATGAATGTGAACCCAGTCCTTCCACCCATTCCCAGACTCATAAGCATTATCTCCTCTCTGGATTACTTCATCATCACGAATTATCTACACTCAAGCAGCCAACCAATGAATCAACAAGTATTTCTTAAGTACATACTACGTGCCAGGAACTGAGCTAAGTGCTGGGGAGGCAGAGACAGAAGTGAAAGAAATCTGTCCTCAAGAGGATTACATTCTAACGGGACAGAGAGAAGAATAGGCACAAAATAAATACAAGGTAGTTCTGGGAGGAGGACACAAGCCCTTAGGGGTAAGGGGCAGACCAATAAAAGGTTCATGTGGAAGGTGGAACTTGAGAAAAGTCTCAACAGAAACCGGAGATTCCAAGAAGCAGAGATGATGAAGGAGTACATTCTAGGGATGGGAGAAAGCCAGTGCAGGTGCAGTCAGGAGATGGAGCAGAAGGGCAAGAAGGCCAGTGGGGCCAATATGGCTGAGCTCATGAAAGGGAGGAACGTGGCCGAAAGGGGCCCGGTTGTGATGAGCTTTAAATGCCAAACAGACCAAGACAAGGATGGTTTTCTTCAGTTGGGAAACAGGAAGGCTGAGAGAGAATAAAATCTTCAAAGGAGTACCAAGGAGCTGATGAGCCTGGGAGATCTGGGTTAGAAGATGACTCTGTCATCCATTCACTGTGTCCTCCAGCAAGCCCTTAGAAAGACTTGCAAAACAGGAAATTTGGGCTTGAGATGAAGACAAACTTCCTACTGTTGAGAGCTATCCCTAAGTGGAATGGGCTGCCTCTAAAGGGAATGGGTTTCCCCTTTAATGGAGGTCTTCTGGTAGAGGCTGGATGACACATTTCTCAGGTATGTGATAACGAGGATCTCTTTTGTATGTGGGTTGGGCTAAATGGTCTCTTCCAACCCCCAAATTCTATGATTCTGCAAATCATCATTCAGAGTATTTAAGGTTAATGAGGGAATTTGGGGGACAAAGGCTAAGATTGTGTGTGTATGTGTATGAGTGTTAGTAATGATAGCCCATAGGAGGAAGGAAGAGGAGGTCATGGCCTGAGGCAGGAACAATACTCAATACTATGTAGAGCTAGGCTAGTGGGTTTTTTTTTTCCCTTTCTCAAAGACAGGAAAGCTGTCTCTGGACTTGAGAGGTAAGACTTGAGGGGTAAGACTTGAGGAGGATTTCTGGTTGCTTAGCACATAAAAGGCCAACCCACGAGGAGCCAATGTCCTTCAGACTTGGCAGATATCTCACTGCTGGGTGAGCCACCATACCCAACACACCATGTTGACCAGACATGTTTCCATGTGGAAATAAGGGAAGTAGGGCTGCATCTACCTGAACATGCTGTGTCCTTGCTGAGTGTCCTTTCCATGCTATGACTCAGTAAACCTCCTTTTGTTGACTTTTAGATGGTCTACAAGTGTCTTGTTTTCTTCCAGGTCTGTACAGGAAGCACTAGACCCTCCTAAATCAGGCCCAGCCTAACACCTGGCCTGAGAAAGCACAAAAGCAGCTGGACTGAAGGGAAAATCAGCCCCACCAAAGTTCCACTGGGATGGAGAGGGGCCTGGTGAGTAGATCATAAAAAGGCTTGGTCGAAGGAGCTGGGGATGAGAAGACTGTTAAGGCTACCTTTAAGTATAATTTGGAGAGCTGTTGTGTCACCATGGGATTACATTGGCCCAAGTAGCACACAGAGGCTTGATGACAAGTCCAGTGTTCTTTCCAGTGGCTTCTTCTGCTTGGCCTTGGAGGGCAGAACAAGGACGAATGGGGAGAATCAGGTTTCCAGGCAGCATCGGGAAAGCCTTCCTAACTATCATGGTGCTCCCAAAGCAGAGTGGGCAGCCTCAGAAGACTGTTAGTTCTTCCCACCCCCAGAGGGCTCCTTACGGAAGCTGAATTACCATTTGTTTAGGTTGTAGGCAGGAGTCCTGTTTGGGAAAAGGTTGAAAGGGATACCCTCAGAGCTCTCCTTCAGCTGTGAGGGCCTATGATTCCACAAAATGGTGGGTCTTTGTCAATGCCTCTTGACTGATTTTCTTTGTTACTGCTGCACAGTGGCTCTAAGAAGGCGCCTTAAATAAATGATGGCACAGCCCTTCACATAGGCCCTGGACGGCAGCAAAGGGTCAGAGCAATGCTCTCTCAGCCCTGCCTCCCCTCTCTCCCCTTTTTCAGCATTTCATCTCAATGAGTGTCTAGCTGAAAGAAGATGGTCTGGGGAAAGATGAGAACGATGACCAGGGTTGGTTACATTACAGAAACATGACTCAAGACCACCCCCAGAGGGTTGGATTGGCTCCTGGCTCCATGCCAACTAAGGGAAAACTCTTTGAACTTCATGCCTCAGTTTCCCCTCTGGGATGGGGATGGGGGCATTGGCTTAAGCTGGAAGACTCTGAATTCAATTCCCCTGCTGTGTAATAAGTCAGTTCATATTTCCAAGGCCATCCTTTCTCCACTGGGACAAAGGGCCCATGATACTTGCCCTGCTTCTATCCCCTGTCAATCAATAAATCAAACACTTATTAAGTGCCTACTATGTGCCAGTCGCTGTCCTAGGTGCTAAGGATGCAAATGCAAACAAGGGGACAATAGCTAATCACAATGAGCATGTATGGGAGAAACAGGTATTTAAAATATAGGTGCAGTATTAAGTGAATACAAATATATACAAAGTAGTTAAATACAAGGTGGTTTGGAGGGAGAGTACTAGCAGTTGAAAGGACTGGGAAAGGCTTCATGCAGAAGATAGCATCTTAAAGGAAGAGAAGGCTAGTATCAGAGGAAGGTTGGAGGGAGGGCATTCCAGGCATGTGAAACCGCCAGTGCAAAGTCACAGAGATGGGAGATGAGAGATGGAGTCACTGTCCTTTGTGAGAAACCGAAGAAAGTTCAAGTCTCTCTGTTAGCCAGACTGGCTAGATTGAAGAGGACACAGAAGGAAGCCTGAAAGCAAAGCCTGAAAGATAGATTGGGGTCGGTTGTGAAGGGCTTTCAAAGCTAACTAGGAGACTTCATATTTTATCCTCCGGGTTGATAGGGAAATACTGGAGTTGATTGAATAGGAGAACAACAAGGTCAGCTCTGGGCTTAAGATCTGACTTGGCAGCACTGTGTAGAATGGACTGGAGTGTGGTGGGACCAGAGGCAGGGAGACCACGTATGAGGCTGCTTCAGTAACGTAGGTGACAGGCTTTCTGAGCCTGAGCTCGGAAGTGGTAGCTATGCCAGTAGAGAGAATGGGTCCAATTTGAGAGATGTTGTGGAGGCAGAAATATCAAGGTTTGGCAACTGTTTGGATACATGGGTGTGAGAAGGAGAGAGAAGTCCATTACAAAGGCAAAGTTACATAGGTGAGTGAATGGAAGGATGGTTTTACCTTCAACAGAAATAATAATTAATGATAATAATAATAATAAAACAGTAAATAGCAATCATTTATATAATGCTTACCATGTTCCAGGCACTATACTAAGTGCTTCACAATTATTTCATTTTCATTATTTCATATTTCACAACAACCCTGGGGGGTGGGTGCTTAATCTCATTTTATAGATAAGGAAACTGAGGCAAACAGGGAGGTGAGTTTATTAATGTGGAGAGGCTGAAAATCTAAAGAGAAATGGGCTACAGAAATCCAAGGCACCATTGAGAATTTGGAATTGAGTACTGCAAAGGCCCTTAGAGGTCACCTAATCCAAATACCTTATCTTAGAAATAAAGAAAGCAAGTCCAGAGTGAAGAAAACGTGCCCAAAGACAAATAAGCAGGTTAGCAGAAGGGCAGAATTCAAACGCAGGTCCTCTGAGTTTAACTCTATTGCTCCTTGAACTCTTGGAACAGTGAGAGCCATGATCCTATCAGTGGTCAAAGGCCAGGGCAAGAGGTCCTTTCCCCAGGCAAGGAAGCAGCCCAAGCCTCACCTTCCCAATCTGCCTAACCAACTCACCAGTGCTCCGAGGCAAGTTCCAGGTGGGCCTCTGGGGAATCATTTGGCAAATAAGAACTATCATTTACACTAACCTTTAAGGTTTGCAAAGTATTTTGCAAACATGATGACATTTTATGCTCACAACAAGCTGGTATGATGCATTCTCCCTTCTCTCTCAAGGGCCAATCTGGTGGTCATTAGACATGGGATAAAAATGTTGCACAGACTCAGGGAAGTTCAAAGCTAGAAGAGATCTCAGGAACCCTGGCTAGAGATTTATTCAATTCTTTTTCAAGTACATGACATGCTAGGAGGCACAGTGGCTAGATTGGTGAACTTGGAAGCAGCAAGACCTGAATTCAAATCCTGATTCAGCTGCATACTACATCTGTGCAAATCGATTAGTGTCTCAGCCTTAGTCTCCCCATTTGTAAAATGGGGATAATTGTAGAACCTACCTCAAAGGGTTATACTGAGGATCAAGAGATAACATATGGCAAAGCCCTTTGCAAACATTAACACGCCATATAAATGCATTCCTTATATATACATTTCTATCTCTTTTGCTAGGGATACACTGAAGCCAGAGATGGAGAAGTCTGTGTCAGCTGCTCCAAAGGGTGAAACTGTAAAAGAAAAATTATGAATGGCCTTTTATGGGGGACTGATGGTGATAATGATGATGGTGGTGATAATGACGGTAATGGTGAAGTAATATAACTAGGGACTGATTCACCTGAAACAAAAACCGTTGGGAGAGGAGGGGCTGATGACACAAGGGACATTCTGACAGTACAGTTATGTGAAGGGAAGGAGCAGCTTATTCCCTGGAGTGTCTGACCCCTACTCCTACTGGTGGGAGGGGTGGGGGAAAGGCACCATGGTGATAGGATCCTGAGTAAGGTGAAGGAGCAGGGCTCATGCTTTGTGGTTCAGGCCTCAGGAGGACCATGAAGAGGCACAGGGGATGACAGTCTCCAGATTGCCATTCAGAGGAAGCACACCTCCCTTGAGGTCAGCGTCCTGGGCAAATACCCCAGTGGCCCTGCCCTAGTCATGGTTCTGGTGATCCTGATGAAGGTGGTTATGATAGTAACCGTGATGATGGTGATACAGATTGTTATGTTTATGGAAATCGTAATAATACTAATGACTGTGATAATGATGGTGGTCATGGTGACTCTAACTGGGATGGTTTTGATGATAGCAACAATGGCAATGGTGGTGATGCTGGTTATCATAGTGATATTATAGTAATTACAAAAGTGATAGTGATTGTGATAGAGATTATGATGGAGATAGTGAGGGTAATGGTGAGAGTGAGGACAGTTGGTGGTAGTGATGGCTGGATGGTGGTCATGGTGGTATAATGGTGAGAGTGATGACGGTGGTATGTTGTAATGATAACATTAGTGACAGGAGGCAGCATGATATAAGGAAGTCAGAGGATCTGGGCTCAAACATAAAATGTATACAAAGTAAGTATAAGCTAATTTGAAAGCAAGGGGAGGTGCTACCAGCTAGGGGACTCAGGAACTGGCACTGGAACAGGAGCTAATCTTTGGAAGAAACAAGGAATTCTAAGAGTTGGAGAAAATGCATTCAAGACGTGGAGGACAACTCATGCAAAGCCATGGAGATGAGAGATAGAAAGCCTTGTGAGAAGAACAGAGGGTAGGCCATTTGTTCAGGAACATAAGGATAGCATGTAATACTCGTGGAAAAGTAACATGGAGCCATCTTTCACACTATCCTACTGCCTCTCACCAAGGCCAACCCCAAGCTGGGCACAAGTCACTCCTACAATATCCCTGAATTCCAGTGACAGAAGCATCCCCTCCAGAGGCAGTCCATTCCACTTTAGGACAGCTACAGTGGTAAGAAAGTTTCCTGACAGAAGCTGGGAACTTGCCTCTATGAAACTTTGCTTCCTTGCTCAGTTCTGTCCTTTGGGGCCAAGCAGAACAGCTCCAATCTCCTTAGATCCCTGAAGATAACAGTTACCTCCTTCTTCGCCTCTACCTTGCCCTCCTACAGACAGACGTCCACTATTGGAGGTAGGCTGCTGATGAAACCCTGGGCGAGTAGCCCCTAATCATCTCACCTTTATTGGTGGCCCACTCCCACAGACCCTCAATGCTTCTCGGCTCAGTCTGGGCACTGCTGAGCAGCCAGCTGGCCTGGTCCCCCAAGGCCTCATTTTTCACATACCTCCTATGAGGGCCAGATCTGATAGGGAAGTTTGGGGCCAGATTCTTTTCACGGAGCCAATTCCCCGCCTGCACTATGCTCCACTCCACTGCTGAAAGGTTAATTGGGCAAAGAGAGCATGGCATCCACCTGGAATCCAGCCACAGAATGGGTTGGCTCACTCTCCTGCCTAATCTCCTGGGAATCAGGGTGGGCAATGGGCCCAGTCCCCCCCAGCTCCCAGGCCCCAAGCCCTGATGGTCCACATCTCTATTTCCAGGATGGTGAGGCCTAAAGGAGAAGACAAAGGGACAGCTTGTGTCTCCTTTCAGTAGGAGGGAAACGTAGATTAAAACCTTCCCTCCCTCTCTCTCTCCCCCTCATTCTTTCCCTCCATTCTTTCTCCCCTCCTTTCCTTGCCTTCTCTTTCCTTCTCCCTTCCTCTTATTTGACCCTTTAAGCTTCCCCCTTTTCCCCTTTCCCTCCCTCAAAGCTGGAAGAGACAAGAGGGCATTGATTCCAACCCCATCATTTTACAAATGAGGAAACTGAGCCCTAAAGAGGGGAAGATTCTCGTCTAAAGCAACATAGCTAATTTTTTAAATTAAATTTTATTTTTTAATTAACAAAATATCCACCTTTTCTTCCTTTCACTCCCACATGAAAAAGAAAAAAAGCCTTCATGACAAATACCCAGTGTCAAGCAAGACAAATACCGGCACCGAGCATGTCCAAAAATTTGTCTCATTCTGTACCCTGAGTCCTTGACCCCTCAGTCAGGAGATAGTTTGCTTCATCTTTGTTTCTCTGGAATCATGGTTAGTCATTACATTGATCAGAATTAAGTCTTTCAAAGCTGATTGCCTTTACAGTGTTGTTATTGTATACTTTTTTCTTCTGGTTTTGCTCACATCAGAACTGATTCAAGTCCTTAAATCTTCCAAAGTTGATTGTCTTTTACAATGTTACTGTTACTGTATAAATTGTTCTTCTCACCTTCCTCTGCATTGGTTTATCCAAGTCTTCCCGGACTCCCCTTCATCATTTCTTACAGCATAGTGTTATTCCATCATAGTCATATGCCATAATTTATTCAGCCATTCCACAATTGATGGGTACTGCCTCAGTTTCCAGTTCTTTACTACCACTAAAAGATCTGCTACAATTATTTTTGTTCATAGATGGGGTTTTTCCCCCTTGCTAGGGTATAGAACCAGGAGTACCATTGCTGGGTTCAAGGGTATGCAAAACTTGGCAATAGCTAAATAATTAGTAAGTGCCAGAGCTGGGACTCAAATTCAGGTAATGACCCCCAAGTTCAAGACCTTTGACCCCAAGTCCAAAGCCTCTATCCTACAATAAGACTAGAGAACACATAGATGAAAGCCCTATGGTATAGGGGCAAGGGCTTGGGGAAGGTCTTCAGGAGGCCTCCATTCTAGGCCAGGCTTTGCCATCTGTGGGACCTCAGATAAATCACTTCCTTTTCATGAGCCCCATTTTCCTCACTATATAACGGGAATAACAGTAGCTACATTAGTAAACACATTGAAAGCTCAGATCAGAAAATCCAAAAAGGAGATCCCTAGAGCTGGAAGGGACCTCAGAGGCAATCCAGTTCAGACCTCTCAGTTCATAAATGGGGAAACCAAGGCTCAGGGAGTTTAAGTGACTTGACCAACAGCCCATAGGTTATGTCTAAGACAGCTCCAATAAAATAACGTTACCATGCAATGTTACATAAATTTAAGTTACTATCACCCCTCTAGGTCCCACAGCTAGAGAGAAGTAGGAAAAGGACTCAAACCCAGGTTTCCTGACTCCTAATTCCCTCCTCTACTACACCACTACCTCCCCACAGAAAATACATAGAGAAGCAGTACAAGGGGGAATATGAATGGGCTATAGATTTTATAACTGACTTATGAAGGAATTCTAAGTTAGTCAGGAGTAGGGGTAATCGGGGAGGGCTTCCTGAAGCAGCTGGGACTTGAGCTGAAACATGAAGAAGAGAGAAGACTTTGGATTGTTGGGGGTGGAGATTGGGGAGAGAGTGTGGATGAGACACCCTGGGTGAGGAATGGGAGAAGTAGAGCCCACCCCTGGTGAGTTAGTGCCCTATTTGGAAAGGTAAAATATGTACTCCTGAAATAGATAATAAGCACTTTGAGGCAAATATGCTCTGGGTCAAATAATGTAAGAGCCATAGGAGTTCCGAGAAAGAAGGGCCACTTTGGGCTGCGTTGGTTGGGGTTGACTTCCTAGAGGAGAACAGTGCTATGCTGGACTCTGAGGAATGAGAAAGAGTTGGCTAAGAAGGGAGATGGAATGATATTGTAGGGGAGAGACAGAATGGACAGTGGGCAATGGGAGCAAAATCCTAGATGTGAGATAATGTTGAGAATGTGGATGATGGACAAGTTAATGATAATAACAGTGGTAAAGCAAGTGACAATGATGGTGATGGTGACATCCATCACGCTGAGGATTTTTTGAAGATACCAGTCACCAGGAGACATATGTAGCATAGATTGTGGGAAGAGTGTAGAGGTAGGGAGATAAATTAAGAAACTCATGACCAGCGTTCAGACCAAGGTGCAAGAGAAAGTGGGGAAAAAAAGATTGCAAGTAGAATTAGGAAGAAGGAATTTCTAGGACTTGGTAACTGTCTAGACAGGGACAGAGTGACAAAGAAGATAATTGAGATTTCAGGCCTGGGTGTCATGGAGAATGATGGCACCATGTACAAAAGGGAGGGAATCCTGAAGGGGAGCTGTTTTGAAGGGGAAATGATCACCTCAATTTGGAACTGTGTTGAGTTTGAGGTAATGATGTCACAAGCAGGTAGATATGTGAGACCAGAGCTCAGAACATCAGACACAGATTATGAAGTTATCCCCACAATGATTATCAGTCCCATTTTAAAGTATATAAAGGTTTATAAAGGGAAGGTTCCCCAGGCTGCACTCTCCCTCCCTCCCCAGGCAGCTAGATAGTACAGTAGACAGTGCACCAGGTCTGGAATGAGAAAGACCTGAGCTTAAATCCAGACTTGGACACTTACTAGCTGTGTGACCCCGAGCAAGTCTCACTTACCCTCTGTTTGCCTTAGTTTCCTTGTCTGTAAAATGAGGATAACAATAGCACCTACCTCCAAGGGTTGATGTGAGGATTAAATTCAACAATATTGATAAACCACTTAGCACAGTACCTGACACATAGAAAGCACTATATGATAACTATTATTATTATTACTATTATCATTATTCCCTTGTAACATACCTGGTAGATAATGACAGACCTCTTCAGACTATGAGTCATGTATTCCTGCTATGCCATGGTGATTTCCACATAATAAATGAAGATATTAACTCTAGGAATTATGGGGGTAGGAGGAACTTCTCAGGTGTCATGTTTGAATAGAGCAAGATTAAGGGAATACTTCATCAAATATCTTCCTATTAGTCTAGGAGGGCTACCTGGAAGAGGTGGCAATCTGACTCGATCTTATATGTAGCCTGGCTCCTACAAGGTTTGGGTTCAGGGCCATGGGTAAAGTCTCCTAGTCCCCAAGTTTTTCTCACATCTGCTTTTCTAGGGGCTGCCTAAGATTTCTTTCATGAGAACCCAGCTTTCCATTCCCCAGTAAGAGGGAGCTCAGACTGAGACTGCAGATGCCCTAGCATCACGTAAAGGAAAGCAGAGCTGGAACTAGTATGAGGTGTTGCCCCAACATCTGAAAAGGCTTCTCTCCTATCCCTTACACCCCTGAAAAAACCTGCCTGCTCTCTCAGTAGGACACAACCTAGGGGCCCCTGGCTGTCCCACCTCTCTATTAGATACCTTCTTGCTAAGGGCAGGCTGCCAAACAGTGCACTACCCGGCCCGGGGATCCATGACATGTAGAACACCTCGGGTGATCGTAGCATAAGCGGGGAGAGGAATGAGTGACCGTGGCAATACAAAGACAATGCAGATTGGTTGCTACCTCTTCTCTGTCATCTTGGGCTCTCTTTTTCTTTCCTCCCTTTCCACACTGCCTCTATGACCCTCTTTTCTTAACAAAGTCTCCGTTCGTCTTAGATATCTTCCTTCCCTATCTTCCCATAAGGCACTATGGGAAATCTACAATCTTGGTACCTTCTCCAAGACTGGCTGTCCTTCCTCTCACACATCCCCTTACACACAGGGCTAGGAGGTGGACTTGGCACACTCCTTGCTCCTCACTGTCACCCTCACACCCTCATTCTGTCACCACCACTAAGCCATCACTACTCTTTATTTCAAGCTTATGACATCCTGTCCAAATTCTTGTTGCTATCACATACAGACCTTAATCAATCAACCAATAGGCATTTATTAAGCACCTACTGTATGCCAAGGACTGTGTGAGGTGCTGGGCATACAAAGACAGAAATGAGAGTCCTTGCACTCAAGGAGCTTGTATTGTCCTCCCTCGAAGGGCCCCTAGAGATCCTCTCATCCAACTGCATAGTGAAGTAACTTGCCCAATTACATACATTACATTGCAAAGTTTAGTGGCAGAGACAAGATTCAAGCCAGATCCTTTAACTCCAGATTCAATGATTTTGCCAGTTGGTCTCTGTTCAAATTAATGTAGCCTCCGGCCCAATTCTATAGGAAGTTCTGTCTCTGTTGCAGCACCTAATTAAAACTTAAATAATAATAACTACACCTACCATTCTATAGAACCATAGATTCATGACTGGAAGGGACTTTAAAAGAACTTTGACTTTATAGATGAGCAACTGATGATCAGAGACAGGCAACATATCCATGATCACTTAGATAGTAAGTGAAAGAGCTAAGACTTTAATCCAGATTCTTTGAATCCCAATTCAGTGTCTTTTCTAATGCTCCAAAGCATCTAAAAAGAAAGAGTTCAAGTACCAAGGAGCCACAAGTCTTGGCAATGAGAGCAGAGCTTGTGATATGGTATTTCAAAAGACAAAAGGTGAAAGCTGATAGCTATGGATGACTTGTCCAGCAAAACTAAATATAATCCTACAGGGCAAAAAAAAAAAAAAAAAGAAAGAAAAGAAAAGAAAAGAAAAGAAATGGATCTTTAATGGTATAGAGGATTTCCAAGCATTCCAGATAAAAAGGCTAGAGCTGAGTAGATATTTTGAAATGGAAACATAGATGCCAAAAGAAACATAGAAAGGTACATATAGTTGCTTAGTTGGAAGAGAATACATGGAGATTAATTGTTTATGCATAAATAGAGGGATAAGAAGTAAATGTCTTCTCAGAATCCTAATATCCTTAAGGGTGATAGAGAAAATTCAAAATGACAAAATGTCTGTCCATGATTTTGTTGTTTCATTGGTTTCAGGAGAAGACAAAAATGAGAGCAACATAGAACTGTGCTGAGGAGAAAGGGGAGATGATTATTGCTATCACATAATAGAGGTTTATAAGATGTAAATTATATAGTTATGAAGGAAGGAATGAGGGAACAGGCATCCCCTGAACTTTACCTTGATCTGAACTGGATAAAGGAATAAAGGAAGGTGAGAGAGAGAGAGAGAGAGGAGAGAGAGAGAGAGATTGAGAGGGAGAGATATTTTGGAATAGAAATACATCCAACTCAAAAGAAAAATAGGAAGAGACAAGGAGAAAGGAGAAATGGAGAGGGAGAGAAGGTAATAGAAAAGTCATAATCAAAATAAGTTTAAATGTTGGAGGGAAGAACATGAAGGAGGGACAAAAAGGAGAAGAAGAAAGAATGAAAACCTGAGATCAGGGATGGTTTCAGGTTAAGAGAAGAGATGTAAGAGAGAGGAAACGGGTCATTTCATTTATAGATTACAAGTCAGGCAATCTTTCTTTTATCATCTTCTTACTTGTAAAGAGGGGGAGGAAAGCAAAGAAAAAACTATACAGGAGGATAAAGTAGAGGAAAACACACATTTAACAACCATAATCATGAACATGAATGGAATGAAGTCATCCATAAAACATAAAGCAGAGGAGGGTAGTAAAATGGATTAGAAAATAGAATCCTATCATATGTTGTTTAGAAGAAACACATATGAAAAACTAATATTCATGTAGAATTAAAAATAGGGTCTGGAAAAAAATCTATTATATTTCTCCTGGATTACAAAAAAATCAGGAATATCAATCATGATTCTGGCAGAGGCAATCATAAATATAGACAAGATAAAAAGAGATAAGCAGGAAAATTACATTATGTTTAAAGGCACCATAGATATCAAAACAATATTAATATTTAATATATATGCATCAGATAGCATAGCATCTAAATACCTAAAGGAAAAGTGAATAAAATTAGAGGGAGAGACAGAGAGTAAAATCATAATAGTGGGGGACCTTATGTATCCCTTTCAGACCTAGAAAAATCTAGCCAAAAGACAAATCAGAAAGAAATTAAAGATCTGAGTAGAATTTTAGAAAAATTAGAGGTAATAGAAAGGCAGACTCATAAGGAGCTTACATGCTAATGTGTACAGCATAATTATAATATGAAATATAATATGAAAAATGCAAACATATATACATATATATATATATATATATACGCATACAAAAAAGTTATATACAAGGTAATTTGGGAAGGAGAATATTAGCAGTTGGTGTGATCAGGAAAGGCTTTGTACAGAAGATACTGCCTGAGCTTCATCTTAAAGGAAGAGAGGCAATGCATTCCAGATATGGGGTACAGTCAATGCAGGGGCATAGAGATGAAAGATGGAGTCTTAAGAGTGAAGAACAGACAGAAGACTATTTTGATTGGATCATAGGATCCAGGTGGGGAAGTAATATGCAGTGAAGCTAGAAAGATAATTTGGGGCCAGGTTGTATAAGGCTTTAAAAATGACTAAGTGGTTCAGTGGTTAGAGAGCAGAACCTGGATTCAAGAAGGCCTTAGTTCAAAGTTGGCCTCAGATACTTACTAGCTATTTGACCCAGAGTCTGGTGTGCCTTAATTTCTTTATCTATAATGTAGGGATAATAATAGCACTTACTTTCCAGAGCTGATATGGAAAAAATGAGATAGTACTTATAATATAATATTAAGATAACACAAGATAAGATAAGATGAGATAGATAATACTTTGCAAATGTTAAGGCACTATATAAATGCTAATTATTATGGTTATTACTATTATTACTCCCCAATCTACACCATCTTCTTTATTTCCTGCTTTTTTTTGACACTACAAAAATATTAATTTAAATATTCTAGTGTATATGGGACTTCCTTTATTCTCTACATTTGACACTCTTGAAGCATGTGTCTAGCAGCAGGATTTCTGGTTCAAAGGTATAGGTATCATCTTTAACATTAATTTTTTACAATTTTAAGTTCCAAATTCTCTCCCTCCTATCCACTCCCCCACCCACTGAGAAGGCAAGCAATATGATAATACATACGAAGTCATGCAAAACATATTTCCATATTAGCCATATTGCAAAAACAAAAAAAGTGAGAAAAATAAAGTGAAAAAAGTATGCATCAATCTGCACTCAGAGTTCATCAGTTCTCTCTCTCTGGAGGTGGATAGGATTCATGGGTCCTTCGGAATTTTCTTGGATCGTTGTCTTGAACAGAGTAGCTGTATCTTTCAGAGTTGATCATCATACAGATATTCTCCTGGTTCTTCTCACTTCATTTTGCATCAATTCATATAAGTCTTTTCAGGTTTTTCAAAAACCATCCAACTCATCATTTCTTATAGCACAATAGTATACCATCACAATCATATACCACACTTTGTTTACCATTCCCCAATTGCTGGGCCCTTAATTTCCAGTTCTTTGCCAGCACAAAAAGAGCTGCTATAAATATTTTTGTGCAAATGAGTGTTTTTCCCTTTACTTTGATTTCTTTGGGATACAGACCTAATAGTGGTATTGTGTCAAAGGGTGTGCACAGTTTTATAGCTCTTTGGGTGTAATTCCAAATTATTCCCCAGAATGGTTGGAGAATATAGACATTTTGGTCACTATCTTAGCATAATTCCAAATTGCTTTCCAGAATGTTTAGATCAATATAGAACAATATATTGGCATATCTGGCTTTCTACTACCCCTCTAAAAACAAATATACATTCTAAATTTACATTTTCCGTATAACGTACCCCTCCCCTTATTATGCTGCCACAACATTCTATGTAACGTGGCCTCCTTCAGCTCTAACAACCTATGTTCTATATTCTAAGATCCTTCTCATTTCTTACACCCTATTTCTTAAGGTCCCTTCCAGCTTTGACATTCTATGATTCCTAAGAAACTTATTTAGGAAGTGCCAAACTTCTTATCTTCAGTGGTTCCCTATTTTCCTCTGAACAAAGTAAAAATATTTAACTTGGCATTTAAAGCCCTCCTCAGCATAGCCCCAATCTACCATTCCAACTTTATTGTGCATTGTTTCTTTTCATGTACATTCTGCTTAAGCTAAAATGGACTACTTACCATTACCTAATCAAGCCCCATGATTTCCTTAGATTTAAAATGATCGATGATCTCATCGATATGGGTACTGACCATTTCCAATGGTGCTGACCACAAACCATGCACACCTTTACATCCCACACAACTCTTGCCCATGACCTCCTACAAATCCTTGATAGACGTCCACTCAATGTGCTAGGGGCTTTCATGTGGCCATTACGTGGATATCAATATAGGATGTCTGTGTCAATTCATTGGGTATCCTTTGTTTTCTCTATGTGACCTGCCTGATTCCTTTTTTCAGACATGCGTCATTTTAATGGTATATTTTATGCCACTGCCCCAGCTAGCAATATGTAGCAACCTACACATACCCTCCCTACTTCTCTCCATTACCTTTACGGTCACTCATACTTCCGATTCTTCAGAGACTGTGGAATTTCATGATTAGTGACTATAAAGCATCACCAAAATAACATTGGGTCTTTGTTTTAAGGAAAAGCATTCAACGCTTAGCTCAATTTCCCAATTTAGATCAATTTCTCTTCTTCCTGTTCTTTGGACAATGACTATAAATTTCTGGGCCTCATTTTCCTCATATGTAAAGTGGGGAGAGTAGATAGACTGCTCTCTAAGGTCCTTTCTTATTCTAAATCCTGTGTCCCTGATCTTACCCAGGCTTAGTTGTATACGTCCTACCCTCAGCCAATAGCATGAGATCCCAGCCTTGGGTTTACCCAGTGGCCAGCTTTTTACCAGTTCATTTATTCATTGCACATGTTTTCCTTGGCTGCCCTGCCAGAGAGAAGGACAGCCTATGGCCTCAGAGCTCATGGAAGGAAAGAATTTGTCCCCACCTGGCAGCTAAGTCATGGGCACAGGGCTCCAGGGCTCAGCCCATGGGCCTTCTACTACTTCTTGATCACATAGAGCCACTTAGAAAACACCAAGTTTTATCCTTCCTTGACTTTCCCATACTGTACCTCCAGCATGGAAGGACATAGGTCCCCATCCACTTCTCTCTACCAGACCCAAGCCCAGAGCCCAGCCTGGGATCTCCTTGACTTCCCAATCCTAGTGAATCCTCAGCACCTAGGCCTTAAACCCACAGACATCCTAATGCCAATCCAAGTCCCATCCAGATGTAAAGTTCTATTTCTTGAGAAGATACAATGTCCTGTTCTCAGCTGTACGTGATGCCTTCACAAAAACTGACCATATGTTAGGTCATAAAAACCTCACAAACAAATGCAAAAAAGCAGAAATGTTGAATCCACTCCCTTTGGATCAAAATGCAATAAAAATTACATTCAATAATGGGCCTTGGAAGAACAGGCAAAAAATGAATTGGAAACTAAATAATCTAATCCTAAAGACTAATCGGGTCAAAAAACAAATCATACAATCAGTACTTTCATTGAAAATGATAACAACAATAAAACAATATACCAAAATTTATGGGATGTAGCCAAATCAGTAGTTAGAAGAAATGTATATCTCTATCTAAGCACATCAATAAAAGAGAGAAAGAGAAGATCAGTGAATTGGGTATGCAATGAAAAAAACTTTAAAAAGAACAAATTAAAAATACTAAATTAAACACCAAGATAGAAATTAAGAAAATCAAAGGAGAGATAAATAAAAATGAAAATAAAAAACCATTGAACTACTAAGTAAAACTAAGAGCTGGTTTTATGGGAGGGGGAACACAATAAAATAGATAAACCAGGGATGCCAGCAAAACTCAGAAAAGCTCCCTATTGAGCTGCTCAAGATCACATAGCTTGTTAGTAGCAGAGGAAAGACAACTCTAAGGCCATATCTCTTTCCACTAAACTACACTCCTAAACAGACCCCATTCCCATTAAGTTAAGAAAAATAAAGAGGGATGTTGAGGCCAATGCTACATAAACTAAGAGGAGTTTGGGTAGCCCAGAGGACAATCATATCCTAGTAGAGACTCAATGGAGAAGCAGAAACAAATTTAGACAGGATGGGATGTGGTTGTCATCTGCAAGTTCTTAACCATCCTTTGCTGAGGCCAATATTTTACATGTGCAAGCTTCTTCACTATGAGTCCCCACACCATTCTGGGACCACAGCCTCTAGCTGCTTCCCAAATTCAGTGTGCTAATTGGGGTTATCAACTATCCATACTATGTCCTGAGTCCCAACCAATGGCCTCTTTATGTCAGACCACAACAAAGGTACAAGAATCTAAAAAAAAAAAAGCATTTAAGACAGAATTGAAAAGTAAGCACTAGAAAAGTGAGTCAAGTGGTCAGCATGACCATTTCCCCTAACTCCATGGGAATGATAGTAGAATTTCTCTTTATTTCTTTTGCTTCTCTACCATAGTGGGAGAAGACACAGTAATTTCATATTCATGACACCAGTAGTAAATCTTAGGCTCTGATGCCACCTGCCTCACAAGTTTCTTTTAATCTTGGTGCATCAGGCTGGAGATTTCTGATGCCCTCCGAATGGTAGAAATATGTAAAGCAATGGGACATTATTATGGGTTTTAACTTTCCCAAAGGAAGGTCCAAGGCCAAAAATGAAACTCATTCTCAGAGATGTAAGAGGAAGAGATATTTAGGGCAAAGAATACCAAAATGTCTCAGTCACTGGAAGAGGCAGATACATCTGAGTCACCTTCTTAGAGGGGATAACTGCCAGAGCCTCATGTGTGGTGTCTTCAATCATGGCAGGAGGAGAAAATGTCCTGCCAAGAGGGTCCTTCAGAAAGGTTGCCCTTGGAGCTGACACCTCCAATTTTGCCTAGTAATCTTTAGCTACTTCTAGTCTAGTTTGGAACATCTGGGTTCCCACCCCCTCCAGAAGAGGCAACTAAAAGTCATGGGTTTTATGGAGAAGGGGTGGTACAGCTGGTTGGTTTCAGTCAAGCAATGTACAAGCAGTTTTTAAAAAATTAGATTGTATTTTTTCAGTTAGAAAATATTTATCTTTTTCTTCCTCCCTTGCCCCACTAAAAACTAAACAAAACAAACCCCTTGTAAAAAAAAAATAGAAGACTTGACTATGAGTCAAGCAAAACACATTCCCACATTGGCCATGTCCAAAAATGTGTGCCTCATTCTTCATGTTAGTTCATTACCTCTCTGTCAGGAGGTAGGTAACCTTCTTTATCATTGGTCCTCTGGAACTATGGTTGATCATTGCATTGATCAGAGTAATTAAGTCTTTCAAAATTGTTCACTTTTGCAATGTTGTTATTGTATATAAATTGTCTTCCTGGTTCTGCTTCCTTCATTCTGCATCAGTTCATTCAAGTCTCCCCAGGTTTCTCTGGAATTGTTTCATCATTTCCTTATAGCACAGTAGTATTTCATCACATTTACATACCATAATTTGTACAGCCACTGCCTAGAGTCATACAGATTAGAGACATCTCTACTCCAAATGTTCATATGCACTATTTGTGCCTGACCTGTGGGAGAGCATTCCAAGCTTGTATTGGTCTGATCAGCCACAGTAAGACACACTGTAATTTGACTCCAACATAGGGACATCCTTTTAGTTCTCTTCTAGAATGAAGGCTAAGAACCAACCAATTGATGGACAACCACTTAGTTTCAAGTTCTTTGCCACTAAAAAAAGAAGTGTTATAAATATTTTAGGGCAGGGATTGGGCTTTTTTTTGCCCCTTTCTTTGTGTCACTCCCTTTCTCCCCCCTTAGCACAGTACGTAATAAATGATTATTGAAATCACATTAATTCATGAGTGGTGGAATTGTGCATTGGTCCAACCATTCTGGAAGAATTGAGAATTATATCCTAAAAATTACTAAACTGTGTGCATACTCTTTGACTCAGAAATAGTACTCCTTGGTCTATAACCCAAATAGATCAAAGAAAAATGAAAAGGTGTTATACATACAGATCTTTTCATTTTTCTTTGGTCTATTTATGTTTTTTGTTTTTGTTCAGTTGTTTCAGTCATGTCCAAGTCTTTGTGACACTATTTGGGGTTTTCATGGCAAAGATACTGGAGTGGTTTGCTGTTTCCTTCTGCAATTCATTTTACAGATGAGGAAATTCTGGCAAACAAGGTTAAGTGATTTGCCCAGGATCACATGGCTAATAAATTTCTGAGGCCAGATTTGAACTCAAGTCTTCCTGACTCCAGAGCCAGTGCTCTATATACTCTGCCATCTAGCTGATATATATATGCATGTGTGTGTGCCTGTGTGTGTGTATATATGTATGTATATGTATATATGTATTGTGGAGCTATATATATCCAGCTTTTGTTATATTTACTTATTTCTATTGTTGACCCAAGGACTTTAGTGGAGAGAACTTTCTTTTTCAGGTTATCAGAAGCTGGGGATCTACACAAGTTACATGCAAAATAGATACAAAGTAACTTTAGAAAGGGAGACACAATGGTGGGGTCTTGGACCACACTTCAAAGGCAGATGTGCTTGTCTTCAAGGGCTTTTTCAACACCTGTCCTCCCTCTTCCTACCCAAACCCAATTGAAATGTTTTCTCCAGTGTTATTCTTGTGGTATTCCAAAGACAAAGTGTCTGATTGATAGAAAATCTTGTGCCACCAAAGAGGGTAGGATTGGGTTCCAAGTACTCTCAGCTTCCCTCTACTACCCAATAGGGATTTCATCAAATACTAGATCCCAGTTTTCTTCCCATGTTGGGTCCCCTTTTAAGGGGAAAGAGTGCTACACAGATCTTTATAGCTGCAAGTCATTTGGAAAGACCTAGAGATCTTCTCTGCAGCATGGTACAGTAGAAAAAACATTGGATTTGCAGTCAGACCTGCAGCTATGGCATATCATAGCTATGTAATATTAGACAAATTATTTCACATCTCTAAGAGTCAGAGTTACCAACTGCAAAATAACAAATAATATTTATACTAAACAAATCACTTTTTTGGTGAAGAAATCACTTTGTAAACCTTGAAATGCTATTAAAGTGTGTTTCCTATCAATATTAACCTTACAGTGATTCTACCCTCCTTACCTGCCCATTCTAGAGTTCACCAGCCCAGGAAGTCCTTCCTGCCTCCCACCTTTAGTCCATCATTTTGCAAATTCAGCCCATCTTCTCTCGTCTTTGCCTAGAGAAACCCCAAAGCAGTCACCACCCTTCCTCTCAGAAGCCTGCACAAAGAGATTTGTTGATATGGGCTGACCCTCTTCTATAAAGATGTTGCTCATATACCTGCATCCTCCCCTTCTACAAAGTTATGTCTCCAGATGTACAGACCAGTCATCCTGAGCAACCCACTGCTCATTTCCCCCTGCCACCCAAAATACACATTTATGCATCAGTCCATGGCTAGGGAATTGATTTCTCTTCTATGTAGTTAACTGAGGGCATGGAGGTCAAACTAATAATCTTGGTCTGCTTAGCAGAGCTCTAACCATTAGGCAAAATGACCCTAGCAAGCACTGATCTTGACCTGTAGAAACCTTGTGAGATAATAATGCTCTCCCAATCATAGAGACCTTCTTTTGTAGGTAGAAAATAAAACATCTGTTTATAGGCTGTTATAACTAGGAGGAAGCTTATAGGATCATATCAGAGCTAGGTGGTACAGTGGATAAAGTGTTAGACTTGGTATCAGGAAATTATGAGTTCAAATCCTATCTCAGGTACTTAATAGCTGTGTGATTCTGTATAATAACTATAAAATGGGGGTAATAATAGCACCTACCTCAAAGAGTTATCACAAAGATTAAGGGAGATAACATATGTACTTTACAAATACTGCAATGCTTTATAAATGCTATTATTGTTGTCACTATTGTTATATCTGGTTGGTTCCAGCCACTCAGCTAGATCTTACCACTAATTTCTTGCCATATCTCCCTACCACAACTGCTACATTATAGCTAACATGTATATAGCTAACATGTATATAGCGCTTACTATGTGTCAGGCACTGTGCTAAGCACTTTACAATTATTATCTCACTGATCCTCACAACAACACTGGTAGGTGGGTGCCATCATTATCCCTGTCTTATAGAAGAGGAAATTAAGGCAAGCAGAGGTTAAGTGACTTGCCCAGGGTCACACAAGTAGTAAGCGTCTGAGGCTGGATGTGGACTCAAGTCTTCCTGACCCCCTGCCTGGGGTTTCTCTATCCAGTGGGCCACTCTAGCACCAGTCCTAGGACTGTGAGATCATTGAGAGCTGATCACACCTAGTTTATCCCAACTACCTGGCCTGAACTCACTGTCTTCTTCCTTCTAAGTCACTCTGTGCACCATCTTTCCCAACTTACACTTTTCTGCCTCTCATTCTGTGATTTCTCAATGGCTTCATTTGCCATCCCTGAAACTTGACCCTTCCCTGGCCACCACTCCCCTATATGTGTATTGTTTCTCCCTATTAGAATATGAGCTTTTTGAGGGTGAAGGACTGTCTCTCATTTATATTGAAGGCATTTAACCCTGTAAGCACATAATACCTACTTAATAAATGCCATTTCATTCACTCATAGAACACAGGACTTCAGTTTTGGGAGGGATCTTAGAACACAGAACATAGAGCCTGATAGGAGTTAAAAAAAAAGATCTAGTCTAATTTTATACCAACTCCCATTTTTCAGATGAGTACACTGAGGCTCAGCTAAGGGAGTTCATTTGTCCACGATCATATAGGAAGTTAAGGACAGAGCTGAGGTAAGAAGATGGGTATCCTACCTCTCAGCCCAGAGTTTCTTCACTATGCCATACTGATTTTGAGACTTTCAGCTGACTCCATCTTTGACCTCTGTTTTGATTGTCAACAGAAAAGCAGGGTTGTGGTTGAGGTGTAAAATTTAATGATTGAGCCTACTTTCTGCTGGGTGCTGGCTGGAGATTACTGCTGGAGACCACCCAGCAGGAAGAGTTTCAGTTCTGGCCACAGTGCGTCACCTCGAACCTCGGGACCCCCCCACTATGGGATCGGGCCCAGAACTTGGTGTCCCTGGCAGACCCCCAATTGGAAATGTCCTCCCTCCCACCCCCAAATACTTCATGGGAGCAGAAGCATCTGTGATTTCAAGGGACTCAGATGTTAGACCTTGCACACATATAGCCCCAATTCCCTCTTTTCACAAATGCAGAAACTGGACCCCAAAGAGGAGGGAGAACACAGACCCAAGGTCACACAGCAAGTCATCAACAGAACCAGACCTAGCATCCAGGTCTCCTGACGTTAAGTCCAAAGCTCTTTCTACTATACTACTTGCTTTTTTCTTTGAGCTCTGACCCTGTGTTCCTTTCATTTTGATAGGGAGTGTAATTGGCTTTTTTTATTGTTCATTAGTTATCCTATGTGGAATTACTATCTACCAGCTGGGAGAGGAGTGGGAAGTAGGGGTAGGGGTGTGGCACACCACGGAAATCCCAGCTACTGGGAAGACTGATGCTGGTATATCTGAACTCAGGGGTTCTAAAATAAAGTGGCCAATTGGGTGTCTGCACTAAGTAGGGCATCAGTAGGGTGAGCCCCTCCTAGAAAAGGTCACCAACATGCCTAAGGAGGGGTTAGTCCTTCCATGCCTAGTCCATGTCAACAATGAGTCAGATCAAGGCTCCCATGCCAATCAGTAATAGGATTGTGTCCATGAGTGGCACTTACACTTTCAGCTTGGTTGAAAAAGGGATACTCAGTTTTCAAAAAAGGGCAGGAGGGAGGGATGACTAGCTCTCCAATTACAGACTTAGTTGGGAAGGAGCTGAAGACCTTGCTATGAAAAGATTGTTTAGAGAAGTTGAAGATGTTTTGCTTTGAAAAAAAGAAAGACATAGGGAGGATATGAAAGTTCTCTTCAAAAATCTGAAGTCATGTTACATGGGAGAAGGCTTAGACTTACTCACTTTGACCCCAGAAAGCAAAACTCAAACTTAACTGGGAAAACAAAGATTTTTAAAATGATACAGTGCCTGTTCTTCTGTCCTTATAGTCGACCATGGGGGAAAAAAAAAAGAAAAGAAAAATTGAACAAATAAATGTAGAACAAGTGTAACCTAGGTTCAAGTCTGGTGAATTTACATATGGTTCTCCTTAATGGTGGAGAGAATAATGTGCCTGGGTAAAGAGTGGAGTTGGTCTCAGCTTCAAACAAGAGAGATCTTTTGGGTTCTAGCTTCTGAGATAGGACACGCTAAATAAAAAGCTCCTGGTAATGACACTCTCCACCAAAGAGGACAGTCTTATACAAATGTACTAGACTTGGAATGAAAGGGACAAGGAAGTTCTAGACAAACCAGAGTAGAAAAGAATCGGGTGTCTTCTCTGGAAGAGGTGGCACCCAAACCATCTTGAAGGAGAAGAAGTATTCTGAAAGGGAGAGATTAGGAGGGACTCCCTGCCAGGCAGAGGAGATAGACCATACTGATTGATTAATGACTGAGGTCGGTGTGGTAGAGAAAGGGATTTGGAGTATATTATAGACCAGAACTGCCAGGGAAGAAAAGCAATGAGGGAAATGGTGAGTTCAGAGGGGAGAGGATTATATGTTAATCATGGAGAATAACCAGTGGAGGAGTTGAGCTACACCAGATGTCCAGAAAAGGGACCAGGGGAGAGAGTTTTCTAAAAGAGAAAAACAAAACCAGATTTTTCTCTTAACCTAGACCAAGCTGGACCCTAAGCAGATGCTGTCTACCTGCAATTTATTGGCCAGCGCATCATTTATCCTTCACTGGTATCCCCTTTGAATGCCTCCCCTTCTCATGGGGAGGTAACCCTGGGTTCTTGGAGACCAGGGCACCAAGGGTCTGGCAGCAACTGAGTACCAAGCGGAAGGGCTTTCAGACTATATGTTTTTGTTGTCTCAGACCAGACTAGCTAAGGTTGGAGAAGCTTCTCAGCAGATGGTTGGCCAGGTTGCCCATGCGTGATTTTTGGAGGGTTTTTTTGGGGGAGGGGCAGCTAAGATACATGTGAAATCTATCTATGGAGTCTGAAGGAGTTGGGTCTATGCTGAAAGAGAGATGGAACCATAGATCCTTTAAGGTGACCAAGGAAACAGATCATAGATCTAGGGTTTGGAGGAACCTCAGATGTCATCCAATCCAACTCCTCATTTTGTAGATAAGAAAACTAAGGCTCAGACAGGTTACATGAATTGCCCAGGATCATCCAGGCAGTAAATTTCAGAGACAGGATTTGAATCTAGGTCTTCTGACTCCAGAAGCCATAATATCGAAGTAGAGTTTGTGCCCCAAGCTCTCAGCCTTGAGGCTACCAACCTTGGACAGTGTGCTTCCTCTCTTTTGGCCCCAGTTTCACAATCTGTAAAATAGGGATGGGGATACATGTACCATGTACCTCACTAAGTGTTGGGGTGAAGGCCATTTGCCAACACTGAAGAACTACAGAAATGTGAGTCTTTAATATTCCTCGCACTGATGTCAACTCTTATCTGTCCCTGAAAATATATGGCAGCGTGTGGTTATGCTAATGACAGGATAGTGAAGAAGGAACTGGAATTAAGGGGTGGAGGGATGGAGCCTGGGCTGGATATGGAGAGCAATGAGGTTCAATGGAAAGAGCGTTTGATTTGGAGTCAGGTGACTTGGGCTCTCCCATGCTTTCTAAGAGCATGTCACCCTGCGCAAATCACTTCCTCTCTCTGAACCTCTATAAAATCCAATGCAATTTTTTAAAAAATACCTATAAAGCATCTACTGTTGCAAGATGCTGTGCCAGGTACTGAGACCATAAAGGTCATGACCCTAAGGAGTTTACAAGGAATCCTTAAGGAATGGGGATCATAGCCTCCGAACTACTTATCAAAGGGTGGTTGTAAGGATCAAATGAGAGAGGAAAAGAAAACTGACGAGAGTAAGAGGACCTGGGTTCAAATCCTGCCTGTGATACTACCTGGGTGATCATGGGCCTGAAATTGGGGGCCTGGGTTCAAACCCTACCTCTGATATTTACTGGGAGATGAGGGATTACAGAAAGAAAGGAGGGCATGTGACCCTGGGCAAATCACTTAGTCTCCTTGGGCCTCAGTTTCCTTTTCTGTAAAATGAGGTTCAATCAGATGGACTCTGGAGCCCAACATAAAGCAGAAGGCTTTATTAATGTAAGAGGCATGTAAGAGAACAGGACTTCCAATCAGAAGGCCTAGGTTCAGATGTTAGCTCGGTAACTTACTAGTTCTGTGTCCATGGGCAAGTTGGTTTACTTCCATTTTTTCATCTGTAAAACGTAGATTAACAGTACCTGTAGCATTTCCCTCACCAGGATGTGGTGGGCCTTAAAGGGCATAATGCCTACAAAGGACTTTGGAAACCTTAAAATGCTGTAGAAATGTCAGCTCTCACTATTATAAGGCTCAGGGCCACATTTCAAAGGCCAAGCCTGAAGGGGAGACATCTCTTGTGCCATTCTGTGCCATTGGGAGATGGTAACAGCAGGCGTTTTGACAAGCAGGGGCAATGTTATGTCTGCCCAGCTTTTGTCCCTCTCCTCCCAACCCCCAACACTCACCAATACTGCCATCCAATGAGGATGAGTGAGAGGCCCTGGGCGGTCCTTTCCATTGACCTTCTGTGATCTCAGGGAGAAGGCCCCTCCCTGGAAAGACAACACTTTCTTTCCTTGGCCTCTCCTTTGTTATCCTGGTGGTGGGACCGGAGAGTAAGTTGTCCTCTGGAGGAGGCCCTCGTTGGGTTTTTCTAATTTTCCATTTCTTGGGCGGATTAGCAGAGATAATAAACAGGAGGCCCTGCTAGGGAAGGGGTTCCCATAGATTCATTTCCTAGCAACTGTCCAAAAAAAAAAAAGGTGGGGTGGGTGAGTTCTGTTATTTCTCAGGGTGCCATGACTCAGTAGAGCCAGTCACCCCCCTCCTGAGGTCCTGGGAGGAAGCCACTGAGGCCTGAGGAGAAAGGAAGGACCTTAGAAAGAAACAGGAAATGGGTCCCTCCCAGGTTCAGAGGACTGGAGTTCTGAATATCCACCCTAGAATTTAACCAATCCCCATATCCCTAACCCCAATTGCCTGTGTCCTGGCCAGAGGAATCTGTCCTACATCACGGAAGCACCAAACCTCGAATTAGAAAATATTGTCAAAAATAGAAGGGATATTAGAGGTTTTCTAGGGCAATCCCCTCATTTTACAGAAGAGGAATCCAAGACAGAAAATGAAGGAAGGATGAATAGATGGATGGATGGGTGGATGGATGAACAAATGAATGAATGAAAAAATATTAAGTGATACCATGTACCAGGTAGGGCAGCTAGGTAGTACAGTTAATAGAGTGCTGGGCTTGCAGTTAGGAAGACTCATTGTTGTGAGTTCAAATCTGGCCTCAGGCACTTACTAGCTGTATGACCCTGGGCAAGTCACTTAACCCTGTTGCCTCAGTTTTCTCATCTGTAAAATGAACTGGAGAAGGAAATATAAAACCACTCCAGTATCTCTGCCAAGAAAACCCCAAATGGAGTCACAAAGAGTCAGACGCGACTTAAAAATGACTGAACAACATGTGCAGTGTACGGTGCTAAGAGTCGGGAAAGCCTCTGCCCTTGGGGAAGAATCTGACATTCTAGTACAGACAGCACCTTTAGAGATAATGGTGGCCAGAAAAGAGAATTTTGGTGTTGGGAGTCACAGATCCACAGGGCAGAAGAATGCTGTGCCTTTTCCAGAAGAAAGAGTAATCAGCCAATCAACCACCAAACACCTGATACATACCCAGTCACTGGACTAGGCACGAGGTTTTACAAAGACAGAAATGAAGTAATCTCTGCTCCCCAGGACCTTTCAATCTATCCCGCGGAGACAACAGAAGCATATTTATGTATAAGGGACTTAACCCAACAGGGCCTGATTGAAGGGTTGGTCCAATGGGGCTACTATAGAGAAAATACCCCCAAAATGTACCAAACAGGTACAAAGTAATCTTGGGGGAGAAGGAACTAGTAGCAGATCAGACTTAGAAGGTGGTGCTCAAGCTGAGTCTCATAGAGATTCTGAGAAGCAGAGGCGAGGAGAGAGTATGTTCCAGGCATAGGGGAGAGCCAGTACATAGGCAAAGGACAGAATATGGAGCACTGTGTGTGAGGGGCAATAGGAGGCCAGTTAGATGGAACCATGAAGTACATGAGGGAAAGAAAAGTGTAATGAGGTTGGAGGTGTAGGCTGGAGCCAGGTTGTACATGACAACCAGAGGCGTTTCTATTCGATCCTAGAGATAATAAGGATAATAAGGAGTTTACTGAGTGGATATGTGATGTGAGTTCTAAGAAGACCACTTTGGCAGCTATGTGGAGAGAGAAGGAATATGCCCACAATGAGACAACTAGTTAATAGCAGAGACAGGACTAAAAAAAAAAAAAAGGTGCCCTGAGGAGGCAACGTGTAATGAATGCCCTGAGTTTGGAGTCAGAGGAGCTGGTTTCGAATCCTAGCTTTGCCATTGGCTACCTGGAACAATTTCACCATCTGAAAAATGATGAAGTTAGACTCAGGGTCCCCTTCTAGCATGGAATCTAGGGTTCTATGGCCCTAAATCAGTCTTCTTTGGCACTACAACAGGCTACTGCCACCAAATAGTTTTTGAAAGTCTCCCTTCCCTAGGAAGCCTCCCAGGATGGGCCACCAGCAGCTCCCTGTACTGTCCTCTCTGGCTTACATTCTAGCGGGGGAGATGGCCTATGTAGGGAAGTGTGGTCAGGGAAGGGAGTCTGGGGAGTCACAGGGGAGATAAAAAGAGTCACAGGTAGTCAATTATCATATCTTTCCAGAAGCAATGATGGTATTGATCTGATTACAATTACCAGAGAAAGAGTTAGAAAATAGGAGGGATCCTGGGACAGGGAAAAACAAAGAAAGGAAGGAAGGAAGGAAAGAAAAAGAAAGAGGAAAGGAAACATTTATTAAGCACCTACTGTGTGCCAGGCAATGGAATAAACACTTTACACATATTATCTCATTTAATCCTCACAATAGCCCTGTGGTTAAGTGGGTGCTATTATTATCCCCATTTTACAGTTAAGGAAACTAAGATTAAGTGGCTTGCCCAAGGTCACACAGTTAGTAAGTGTTTAAGGCCAGATTTGAATTCAGGTCTTCCTGACTTCAGACCTAGTATACTATCCATTGAGAGAGAGCATGAATCATGATCTGGGAGAATAGATAGATAGATAGATAGACAGACAGACAGACAGACAGACAGACAGACAGACAGATAGATAGATAGATAGATAGATAGATAGATAGATAGATGAGATAGATGGTGGGTTAGGTGAATTTATGCTCATCATCAAAATAACCAAAGTCCAGAGCAGAGTTTCAAAGCTAAGTGTATTAACTAGAGGGGGTGGTCTCTGGAGACCTGGTCTGGATAGCATTATAACAAGTAAGGAGAAAGGAAGGCTGCGTTAAGGTAGATTGCAAAGTATCCGTGATAGATGGCCAGAAAACAACACTTATTCTAGCTGCTTCACACAGTACTATAGATATGGGATATATTACTATTATGATTCTGTGGTATAGTGAAAAAAAAACTGAATTAGTAGCTAAGAGATACTAGCTAGAGTGTCAGGTCATGCACTCACTAGCTGTGTACTCTGTCTGAATTTCCGTTTCCTCCGTGTAACCTGATGGGGTGGGGCCAGATGGCCTCCCAGGGCCAGAAGACCCCCTCTGGCTCTGGGTTTTGTGATTCTGTGATCCCATGACTCCAGAGCTGGTAGTCTTTCCACTGGACCAAGCTGCTCCCCATCCACCCAGACAGGGTGGAGGTGAGGAAAGGGAACAAGGGTGCGGCTTCCCAACAGCTGTGCCAGCCAAACCGTCTGTAACAGAACATCCATGATTTCATCAGTGTGGGTGCTCGCTGCAGACGAAGAGCCTGCCCCTTCTCTACCTTAATAAATGGTTTTCATGAGTTAATCTGACCCAAAATATTCATCCCTTGGTGACCAGCCCTCAGTGACGAGCATCTCCATCTGTAACCAGGCTACTCTTGGGATGGCAGACACCCAGCCCATTGACAGGACCATGGTCAAAGCCTTCTGAGCTTGACAGGACTAGCTAATAGAGTGGGCTTCTCTGGTCTAGCCTTGCACCGCACAGGGTTAATTTACTTTCACCAAGGCCTCAGAGAAGGACTCTAAGGATGGAGGTGTGATTTGCCTTATGATAAAAGAACTGAAGATAAAGAAAAGTGGGCTCAATCTCTATTGACCACGTGTATGATTTCTCCCACCATCATAATACAATTTCCTTCATCACTACTACAATAACCACCTCCAAGCCTTTATCAACCATATAATTGGTCAAAAGTTTGCTCTATTTTGGGGGGGGGAGGGGAAAGTAGGTGGGAGAAGGAACAGATTTGCAAAGAAAATAGGGAACTCCCATGGAGGAACTTTCTACACCAGTGTAGACTGGCACCATCTCTACAACTCACCATCTTAGAATGTTGCTTCCTGGGGCCACTAAGTATTTAAGTGGCTTGCCCAGGGTTAGCCATCCAGAGACTTGATCCCAGATCTTCCTGATTTCAAGGACACCTCTCTGTCCATTAATCCGTGGTTGTTTGTCTTTCTCTAATTACTGTGTACAAAAAAATAGTATGGAGCTAGCCCATTTTGGGCTTCCCAATGAGCTCAGAACCTGGAGGAGGTGACCTTCCCTGGGTTAGGAAGAGGAGGAGCCCTGGTGAAGGGCTTTATCTCTGCTCCTCTGGAATTCATCCTTATTGGCTTATGTCCTCCTTGGTCATAGCTGTCTCCACTAGAGTCCTTTCCAAAAAGAAAAACATGACACACGTCCCCATCCTACAAATACCTACCTTACAATGTCATTGAGAATTCAACAAATGAACTGAATTGGAACTGGACATTATCATAGAGTAAACTGTCACCCACAATCACCTGGTCATATTGATTAGTAAATAGCCAAAGACAATGTATTTAGGAGATTTTTACCATGTTAAACACCCCCAATCTATGTGGGGTTAAAAGCTTTCAGAATAGATGTCATCTCTTTTAGCCTGTCTACTGCTGGCCAATACCTGCCTGCCTGGAACACCACCCACTGCTTCTAATGCACTTCTCTGGGGCCAATATGGATTCAGGGAGTCCATGGAAGATGAGCTTACATTCTAAATACTCTCATTCAACTACAAAAAGCAGTCACTAACCTTACCTGTTCATTAGTCTGCAGAACACAAAACAGACAAGTAAAATATGATGGTGACTTGTCCCAGGATTATTTCTAAACTCAAAAACTGACAAAGTGCTGTCTTCACAGCACAACTTGCACACAGTAGGCATTTAAAAAAAAAAGCATTGTATAGGCAACATTTTTGTAAGACATTAAGGTTTGCAAAGTACTCTTTATATGTTACCTTGTTTGCTTCTCACAACAGCCCTGGGAGATAAGTACTATTATTATCCTACTTTACAGATGATGACATTAAGGCTCAGAGACAATAAATGACTTGCCTAGTGGGACACAGCTGGTAAATGACTGAGGCAGGATTTGAACTCGGGTCTTTTTGACTCAACCTGGGGGCTAGGGTGGGGGGAAGGAAGCAATGTATTTATATTTAGAAGACCTATAGTCATATCCCAGTCCTGCTTATTCTTCATTGCTGCACGATCTTGAACAAGACAGCCCTCTCTAGGCCTCAGTTTCCTCATCTTTAAATTTGAGGATTGAGCCAGATCATCTCCATGGTCCTATGGATGAGTTAGGTTCATTGACCCCAGTTTAAAGACAAAGAAACTATGGCCCAGAGAGAATGAGTAACATGGCTAGGGGGACACAGTTAGCAAGGGACTAGGACCTAGGTCTTCTAATTCCAAACTCGGAGTTGTATTTTCCACCAGTGAGGTAGAAGCTACTGACCTTATCAACTCCTACTCTTGTAATGGATGTCCCAGACGTCTCTAATAATAGTCACAATTTAAAAGTCACATATTACACCAATCAACAGCTTTCTGGGTATTGGGAGGCAAAACCAATGGAAAAGTGGAGGAGATGGGATATCAATGGAGTTGTGCCATTTGAATTTGATGTTAGAATCTTGAAGGGACTTTGGAGGGTGTATAGACCAAGCTCCCCCCCAGTATGGGGAGGTCCTCCATTCCATCCCCATCAAATGGTAATGCGTTTTCTTGATATTGGGGATGACCAGGCTCTTGTTCTTTGTGGAGACAGCCCATTCCACTATTGGACAGATTTCACTGTGATAAAATTCTCCATCATATTCCATTGCATCTATATCTCCCTAGCCCAGAGGTAGGGAACCTGTGGCCTTGAGGCCACATGTGGTCCTCTAGGTCTTCAAGGGCAGCTCTTTGACCAAATCCAAACTTCAAGTTGGATTTGAACAAAGGGCACACTTGAGGACCTAGAGGGCCACATGTGACTTCAAGGCCTCAAGTTCCCTTCCCCTGCCTAGCCCAAAGGTCTTTAACCTTTCCTGTGCCATAGACCCCTTTGGCAGTCTGGGGAAGCACTTCTCAGAATCATGCTTTTAAATGCATAACATAAAAATACATAGAATTATAAAGGAAACCAATTATATGGAAATACTATATATGTGTGTGTGTGTGCATATGTGTATATATATATCTATATACATATCTATATACACATATGTATATATGTATACATCTATATATATGTGTGTATATATATATATATATATATATATATATATATATATATATATATACACACACACACACATACAGAGAGAGAGAGAGAAATACAAAATGTTTAGATATTGTTTAAAAACAAACTCACAGATCCTAGGCTCAGAACTCCTGTCCTAGCTTATCCCATTTGCTCCTAGATTTGCTTTTCTGGAGCCTAGAATCATGGGGCTTCAGAGAGTACCTAGTGCAACCCATTCCTGATTAAGCAGCATCACCCAACCAATTCTCTAAGCTCTGCTAGAATCCCTCTGCTACATCACAAGCTAGCCTGCTTCTCTTTTAAAGAGCTTTCCTTGTCACTATGTCTGTACCCACATTAAGCCCCAAATCAGCCCCTCTTCCTGGAACCCCCAGCCTTTACTCCTTATTCTGTCCTCTGGGCTCAGGCAGGACCACCTTTTCCACATGGACAGTATGTCAAATGCTTAATTAAACACGATGCTCATGTCCCTCTCTGCAAGGGCACAGTGCTCTTGTTTGTTGAAGTCTCTCCAGACATAAAATTGTGGTCACAGAAAGGGACTGTGTTCTCTGCTCACCTACCTAAAACCATCTTACTCCTATCTCCCTTCTATTTCTCTCTTATTAAGATTGGGGAACAGTAAGGGAGTCCCACTGAGTCAGAGAAAATACAGGTCTGGTTCAACATTAATGAGCCCCTGGAGACTGGGGCTAGTTTAGAGAAATTTGGGGAGTGAGGGAGAGCAGGGTTTAACTTGCTGGAATGGCTGGGCTGACAGCCAGATTCCAGTCACTGGAGAAGAGTGTTTGCTGCCCTACCCCCTCCCTCCCCTCTAAAGCCTCCATGAACTATGTGGTTTCCTGTAGGGGGGATCTTGTGGTTATGTGGGGTTGGTGATGAGACTCCCTCTCTGACTCCCAAGCTAGCTCCTTTCCCATTCCCTACTACAATCCGTGGAGACACAGCTCTGCTCCCTGCATCCCCCCAAATTCCGAGCTGTGTCTCCAAAAACAGGAATGAATCACTTTGAGCTGTCCACACATTCTCTGCCCTCTCTTGTGATTCCCAGAACTCTGGGAGATACCTGGTGGGGGCGGGGATTCAGGCTTAGGGGTCACTCTGTGGCCAGGCTCAGGGCTCAGGCTGTGGCCAAAATGCTTATGGTCATGCTTTGACCAAGGTCAGGATTCAGTCTGTGACCAAGGTCAGAACTCAATCTATGGGCAAGGTCAGGGTCTCGCTCTGTGACCGGGGTCAGGGCTCACTCTCTAACCAGGATCAGGGTTGAGTTTATAATCAAGGTTAGGGCTCAGTCTGTGAACAGGGTCAAAGCTCAGTCTATGACCAAGGCCAGGGCTCTCATTCTGTGAACAAGGTTAGGACCCTACACTCAGGTCAGGTTCCATTTATAATGAACTCTTGCCTTGACTTCATGGGAGGGCTCTGTCCCCTGATCCAAAACCCTCTCAGGGAGCATTCTGCTCCCTTTCTAGACTGGCTCAAAAAGAGTTTTGAGGCCCTGGGGTTGCAGGTGATTCTCACTCAGAGGCATCTGTACTTCCAGACTCTGCCAGGTCTAACAGGTAACACAACCCTGCTCCATCAGAGCTGAAAGCCTGTCAGAGCAGTAGCTAGAATCCTGACCTAGAATCCTAAAGCATGTGCAGGTTTGTTTCCCATGTTAGGGAGGAGGCATAAGAGGAGGGGGAGAAGAGGAAGTGAGGAGTGCAGAGGTAGGAGGCAAAGTACACTCTCCATCCAAGGACTTGTCCTGTGCCCTCACTCATAGGCAGACCCCAAGAGTCACAGGACAGTTCAGCAGACACAAAGGGAGTCAGGGTGACCTGGAGGCCACCAGAGGAAGGTGAGATGTGGGGACAGCAGTCTCTAAACCCTGGTGGAGAAAAATCATACCGCCTCGGACATGGACACCTGAGAAAAGCCCTTAGCTGCCCCACCACTGCTTTAACCTCTTGCTCTTAGCCTCAGGGGATTTCTCTCAGCCCTAAGGTTCCTCTGCTTTCTTCATCATAATCTCATAGCTCTGTCTCCTGCCCTCAGGAAGCATTTATTTCACAAGAGTAAAGCATTTAGGGCTGGATGAGACCTTAGAGATCAATTACCTGTGATCCCCTCAGCCCATTTTAAAGATAAAGAAACTGAGGTCAGAAAGGGAAAGAAATTGAAGCCAGAAAACTTACAGCCAGTAAATTGTAGAGCTGGGATTTGAACCCTGTGCTCTTTTTGTAATATTACATGTATAGATACCGCAAGGATCCATGCTTTCTTCACTATGAGTTCTTCCATCCATGCAGACCCTTCTGTTGGATTCAGTCTTTAAAGGCGAGTCTTCCTGACTTGCTATGGCTGAAATTGTCATCTCCGGGCAGACAGCTCTCTGGTGATGAGCCTGCCGGCAAGTCAGTTGGGTTGATACTAAGTTAACTGGTACTTGCTGGTCCTATTCTAGAAGCTTGTCCAACTTGGTAAGACCTTCTAGGGCTTATGCTCCACTGGCAGAACCTTCAAGAACCCAGGTTTATCTTTGTGCCATGAGGAGGTTTTGGAGGAAAGCTTTTATGAAGGACTATTTAGCCAAACCCAGGGGGCATAGGAGGTCCTGGCTGAGGGGAGGGGCAGGTGGATTTCAGTGATGGGAGGTGGGGTGGTAAGGAAAACAGACCTGGAGATTTGCCTGTTCAGTCTCAATGTTACTTTGTGGGGCAGCTCGATAAGGCTTCCGTGGGCTGTAACTGTCATGCTGTATGCCCAACAGGAGTCATAAAGGATCCCCCCCTCCTCCACCATCCTTATCCCCATGAACTTGCTACCCCCCTCCAACCATCTGCCCCTTCCTCAGAGGCTGGGGACCTCCACAAACACTGGAGCTCAGACTCATAGACTGAGGTAATTCCTGATCTGCAGATCCCAGATGTGAAGGGACAATTGACCCACACCAGAGTGGCCCTGGGGATAGCTACTTTAGCGATAGGTAGGATAACAGCGGCCCCAGGAGTCAGGAGCCTCCCTTTTCTGGGCCCAGGGTGCAAACTAGAGGTGAGGAGACATAGCATCTGTCCTCAGATAACTTGGGGTTTTAGGGAAAATATGTGTTACCAAACTAGGAAAGTGAGGATCATGTTTCTTCCTTCTTCCTTTGCATCCCTCTTCCCCTGGTGCCCAGTCTGGCAATTCCCTGAGCTCTTCCCCACCCCCAGAGGCTCGGTCTCTGCTGACAGGACCCCTGCCCCGCTAACTGACCTTCCTGCCACTGCCAAGTTCTTGAGCCACTGGGCTGGGCTCTGAGGTACACCCTTCCTTCTCTCCCCTTCCCAGTGGGCCCATCAAGGTTCCTTCGTGTGGTTGATGAAATCTGATCCTCATCAGGCCCTAGGCCAGGAGCCTCATCTTGTGGGCCCTGTCCTCTAACAACTGGACCACCCAACTGCCTACCTTCTGTAGGTTGGGTTGAGCCCTTCTCCAGGGAGATGTCAATCATGGGATCGGCTGCTTGTACCTGGGGCTGGGACCAAAGAACCCTGGGGAGCCAGGGCTCAGCTTTCCTAGACAGGATGTACTGGGGCTCCACCCACCAGGTTATTAACTAGTCATTGCTAGAATACTGCTAGAAATGGATCTTCCATGTGGGAACCCACACAAACACTGACAGGCAAGTTCCTACAGATTCACACCACCTGGACACACAAAATGCAAACACACACTCAGACCCACAAACACACATTGATCCACTAAAAAATACCCAATAAATAACAGTCACACAAATGTACAAAAGTATGCACACAGGTACTACAAAGAAATAAACACACACTCAGTGAACAGATAAATAAGCATGGACACACAAATACATACAAGCACACCAGAATACATCAATGTATATAGACACAAACATACACAGTCACTGATGGGCTCATGTACCCCTGTATACAAGAACATACAGAGATACATGCGACAAACACATAAGTGAGGCAGGAACAAATCTGGATATCCCAGTATGTGTGGACATGGGCACAAAAATGATACATGTGCAAATACACACATAAATAGCTCCATACCTACATATACAAATGTGTACAGACACATACAAGAACACGTATTCCCACATGAGTATACAAGTAACTGCATTTATAGATAACTATGAAGACAATTATACAAAGAGCTGCTTGTAGTTCAGTCATCTCAGTCATGTCCAACTCTTCATGACCCCATTTGGGGTTTTCTTGGCAGAGACACTGGATTGGTTTGCCATTTCCTTCTCCAGCTCATTTTACATATGAGGAAACTGAGGCAAACAGGGTTAAGTGACTTACCCAAGCTCACACAGCTGGTGTCTGAGGTCAGGTTTGAACTCAAGTCTTCCTGTCTCTAGGCCTGGCACTCTATCCACTGAGCCACCTCGCTCATTATCTTACCTCCTCTGATCCTCACAATAACAGTTTGCTGCAGTGAAAAGAGGGCTACCTCTGGATTTAGAGGGTATAGGTTTATATTTGGCCCTGATGCTTACTAACTATGGGATGTGACTAGGGCTAGTCCCTTTCCTGCTCTGTAAAATGAGAAAGTTAAACTAGATGGCCTTTGAAGTCCTTTCTAGCCATTAATCTGCTTTGTGGGACTAGACCCAAGCAGGGAAAGTGCTTTGTCCAAGTAGAGTCAGAAATAGAACCTGGATCTCCTGATTCTTAGCCCTGACCTCTTTCTGCATTAGGCTGCCTCTCCTAGGTGGGAAGAGATAAGGATTGGAGGAGGAAGGAGGATTGGATGGTTAGAGAAAGAGAAGATCGAGGAAGAGGAGGAAGAGGAAGAGAATCCTTTATTTTATAAAGATGAACTTGCAACCCAGAAAGATCTTTGACCCTATTCTTATTCAATACTTTCTGGGTAGACAGAATAAAGATGCAAATGATAGGCTTATGAAACTACTGATAACCTAAGGCTAGAGAAGAGACCACACATTGAAAGAAAGAGACAGAATCTAAAAAGTTATTGATAGGTTGAACAATAGGCCAGACACAAGAAGATAAAATGCATTGGGGATAAATGTAAATACTTTGCTTGGATTTTTAAAAATCAACCACACAATCACAGGAGGAGAGAGACAAGATGAGGCAGCAGTTCATGTGGAAAAAGATGGAATTCTAGCCATTCTGGAGAGCAGTTTGGAACTATGCCTAAAGGTCTGTAAAATTGTGCATACCTTTTGACCCAGCAAGACCACTGTTAGGTCTGTAAACCAAAGAGATCAGAAAAAATGGAAAAAGGACCCACGTGTACAAAAATATTGATAACAACTCTTTTTGTGGTGGCAAAGAATTGGAAATTGAACGGATGCCCATCAATTGGGGAATGGCTGAACAAGTTGTGGCATACGAATGTAATGGAATACTGTTGTTCCATAAGAAATGATAAGCAGGCAGACCTCAGAAAAACCTAGGAAGACTTACATCAACTGATGCTGAGTGAAGTGAACAGGACCAGGAGAACATTGTATGCATATTGTGCAATGACTAACTTTGATAGATTTAGCTCTTCTCAACAATGCAAAGATCTAAGACAACTCCAAAAGACTCATGATGGGAAATGCTAGCCACATCCAGAAAAAGAACCATGGAGTCTGAATGTAGATGGAAGCATACTATTTGCTCTTCTTTTCTTTTGTTGTTTTGTTTTATTTCTTCTTTCTTGGGGTTCCTCCCATTATTTCTAATTCTTCTATACATCATGACTAATGTGAAAATATGCTTAATATGAATGTATTAGTAGAGCCTCTATCAGGTTACATACCATCTTGAGGAGGGGGAAAGAGAGGGAGGGGGAGAAAATTTAAAACCCAAAATCTTATGGAAGTGAATGTTGAAGACTAAAATTAAATAAATTGTTTAAATTTTTTTAAAAAAAGAAAAAGATGGAATTCTTAGTGTACTTAAGTGTCAACAGTGTAACCTGATTACCAAAATGGCTTATCTTAGATTGCATTAATAGAATGTCCAGAAGGAAGAAGGTGGCATTGTATTCCTAATGTCCTAATTTCACTTAATGTCATTAATTGTCAACATCATGATTTTGGCAGATGCCATGATAGAGAGGGCAATTATTGCCAAAAGATCCAAGTCATGAATGGGAATTCTGTCCCTGGAATAGAATTTCTGTGGAGGGCTAGCAAGGAGCTGGGGTGAATAAACTGGGAGATGGAGGAGAAAAAAAAAGCCTTAGGGAAAGCACAGCGCTGAACTGAGCAGAAAAAGCCAGGCTAATAAAATCTTACATTCTCCAGGAAGCCTTCCCCAACTCCTCTTAATTCCTATGCCTTCCCTCTGTTAATTATTTCCTATTTATCCTGCATTTAGCTTGCTTTGTATATATTTGCCAACATGTTGTCTCTCCCATTAGACTATAAGCTCTTTGGGGGCAGGCGCTTTCTTTTGCCTCTTTTCGTGTCCCCAGCACAGTGCCTGGCACACAGTAGGCACTTAATAAATGTTTCTTGATTGATGGATTGACTGAGAGATAGGCAAGAGAAGGTAATACAGCAAGCATTAATCATAGCTCACACTTCTTTACAGCTTTGAGGAAGGTGGTGCAAATATTGATACCCCCACTTTACAGATTAGAAAACTGATGCTCAGTTTTGACTTTGATTATGACTCACCTGAAGTCATATAGCTGACAAGTGGGGGAGCTGGAACTCAACCCAGATTTCCTAGTGATCCTAGTCCAGTGCTCTAACCACTCTGGCATGATAGGGGTTGGGACAACTCTGTGAGTGGTATGCCTGTGGTCCCATTGTCCTCTGCCCTAGTCAAACAACATCTGGGGTCTCCATTTCTGAGCACCACCTTCTAGGAAGGATGTATGACATACCAAAAAGCTATCAGCAGATCTGGGTTACAATCCCAGCTCTACCACTTTCTGCCAGTGTGACCTTGAGGAAATCACTTATCCTCTCTGGACCTCAGTTTCTTCATCTGTAAAAAGGAGGAAGTTGAACTAAGTGACTGTTAAGGTTCCTTGTAACTCAAGTCTATGATTCTGAGGTGGAATGTGTCCAGAGAAGTCAGTGTGGTTCACTGGAAAGGGCATGCTTGCTATCCCGTGACCTTGGGCCTCTATGGGGCTCACTTTCCTCATCTATAAAACAAGGAGAGTGTACTAAATGGCCTCTGAGGTCCTTTCTAGATTTATGGTCCTACGAGGGTCAACCGGGAGGGAGGAGAGGACTAGAAGCCATGCCACGTGGAGATGGAGGAATGGGGAATGTTCAGGGACATGATAGTTGTTTCTAAAGGGCGCATGGGTGGAAGAATGACTAGAATTGTTTTTATTGGCCTCAGAGCAATGGAGAGAACTTGAAGAGAGCTATAGTTCCACTGAACATAAAGAAAAACATCCTAGCCATGAGAGCTGTTCCAAAGTGGAATGAGCTACCGCTGGAGCCTAGGAGTTCTCCATCATTGGAAGTCTTTGAGTGGAGGTTGAATGATCCGCTGAGAGAGGCTTCCTAAATGGCTCTAAGGTCCCTTCCAGCTCCCAGATGCTGAGATTTCTTAACTCTGGGTCACCTTACGATGCTCCCCAACCCGGGGCTAGACTGTGCCCCAATATAGAAAGTTACTGGGGATGCACTAGACCTCCTGGTTCACTTGCAAGTCCAGGCAGATTCCTCCAGGGCAGCCTTTGACCTGCTGTTCCTGGCTGCCTCCCCCTCCCTCTCAGTCTCACTTCAAGGGCCAGGAGATGAAAGCAGCCTGCCAAAAGCATTCTCCAGTCCCTATGGGCCACAGCAAGGCTAGAGGGAAGCTGACGCAGCAAAATATTTTCCCAATGAAAATTGGGATCAGATGTTCTTTGTCTGGGCCCAGCTTCTGGATCCTGAAGAGCAGGGCCGACCCTTGATTGAGCTGCTGCACCCAAGCCTGCTCCTTCTGCCTGCCTGTTTCCTCCCACTCCTCTCCTGCCAGTCTATGTGTGGCCTCCCTTCCAGACTCTCCTCCAGGAAGTCCTCCAGATTAACTCAATCCTACTTTCTCTGAATGAGAAGATACAGCTCCATCCTTTAGAAGCCCCTTGTCTGATGAGGAAAGTGGCTTTAGCCAACAGTCCCTGTCCCCAGGGAGTCCCTGATCTGATAGGGAAGCACAGTGTCTTCTGCCCATCTCCAAGGAGATTTTTGGCCTGTGGGTGAAGCAGGATCTTGTCTTCCAGAGCCCGCTAACTATATGACCCTGGACAAGTTAATTCCTTTCTCTGGGTCTCAGTTTCTTTACTTGTAAAATGAGGAGTTGGACCCAGCAGCTCATAAAGTACCTTCCAGGACTATGATCCTTTGAATGCTTATTATGTTCAGTGGAAAGAACATGGTCTTAGGAATCAGACCTGCCATTAATTCCTTGGGCTAGCCCAGGGCCTCAAGGCCATGCATGGTTCCACCTTTCACTTTCCTGGGAAATGGGAATCAAAGTGATTCAGTTTTTTAAAAAAAGCATTGTCTTGAAGTCAGGAGAATCCTATTCCATTTCCTGTTCCTGGAACTTGCCAGCCAGGGGATCCTGGGGAAGTGAATTCTTCTCTTAGATTCAGTTTCCTCATTTATAAAATGGAGACACTCATATTTGTTTTACCTGTCTTACAGGGCTGTTGGGAGGAAAGTGATCTCTGCATCTAAAGGGCTAGAGAAATGGCATTTATTATTATAGTTCCTCTGGAATAGATCTTTACCCTTACCTCTTAGGTCATCTCCCCCCACGCTGTCATCACTGCAGTAGAATAGGGGGGAGGAAGGATTGGAGGGGAAGGGTCTTCACTTTTGAGTCGTGTTGCTCAAGAACATCCTTCTAGCGTTTATCAGGAGGTGGAACCAGTACGAGGAACAAAAATGTCAGGGAAAGTGGGAAGAGTACTGGATTTGGAGTCAGAAGATCTGGGTTAGAATTCATTCTCTGTCACTTGCAAACTGTGTGACTTTGTGAAAATCATTTCATGCATTCATTCATTCGTTCATTATGTCAGGTCATTAATTCGTTTTCCCATTCTGGGTTCACATCCCAATTCTGATACTTAACACGTGTATGACCTGGGGCAAGTCACCTACTTTCACTGTGTCTCAGTTTCCTTGGCTCTAAAATGAGATGGTCATTCTGAATGGTCCCTATGATTACTTCCCACTCTGAATCCTACAATCCAGTTAATTTATGAGCTTATTCAACCCCTACTATGGGCCAGGTGCTGTTAAGATACAAAGACAAAAACAAAATGGCCCCAACCCTCTAGAGGCCTACATTTGTTGGTGGTAAGAGAAGAGAGAGGAAGGTGGGGGGAGAGGGGAATGACACATTTGATCCAAAGTCAAGATATTTACCAAGTCATTTGTCTGAGTAGTAGGCGAAAGCATTAACAATGGAAGGAAAGAAGGAATCAAGTGTTTATTAAGCACCTACTATGTGCCTGGTGCCATTTTAAAAAATTATTTCATTTGATCCTCACTACAACCCTGCTGTTTTTATCCTCATTTTACAAACTGAGACAGGAAGAGGTTAAATGATTTGCCAAGGGCAAATAGCTAGTAAGGATCTGAGGCTGGATTTGAACCCAGGTCTTCCTGACTCTACACCCAGTGCTCCACCACTGGGCTACCTAGCTGCCTTAAATTGGGGGGAGTGGTAAAAGGAAGGAGACTTAGTCAAAAGGTCTCAAGTAGGAGGTGGCAATTGAGCTGAACCTTGAAGGGAGCTAAGGATTCCAAGTTGAGGGGCACAGTCTACATAAATGTACAAAGGCTTTGTGCCTCTGGATGGAATGTCATGTTCAGGGAAAGCTAAGCAGACTGTTCTGGCTATAGCAGAAAGCAATGTGCACTCAATCCAGAAAGATGGTTGGAGCCAGACCATGAGGGACTGTCAATGCCAAATAGAGGCATCTCTATTTTATCCTAGAGACAATGGGGAGCCCCTGAAGCCTCTTGAATGAGGGCATAAGATGATAAGAACTGTGTTTTTGCAATATCACCTTGGCAGTTCTTTGAAGGACTGATTAGAAAGGAGAGAGATTGGAAAGAGGGATACTAATGAGGTTAGCTTAGAGCTATAGGTTAGGAAGGGAGTGTCGGTTGAATGGATGTGATTTAAATGATTAGAGATTGAAGGGACCGCGGATGTCGTGGAGTCTGGATACCTAAAGGGGAAGGGCTTTGTCCAAAGTCACACTAGTGGTGAGTTAGCAGAGTTGTCACTTGGACCTAGGATGGGGGTCTGAACAAATTGGTAAATTGGTGAATTACTGAAGAGATGAATGAATTGTTAGGTGGATCAATACACATAACCATGTAAATGAATGTATCACTCGACTGACAAATATATTCTTGGATGATTGGCAATCAATCAGGCAATAAGCACTTAGTAGGTACTCATTCTTTGATGGGCACTGGGTTAGACACTGGGTATGGACAAACTGATGATTTAATGTGTATCTGCAGGCACGAATGTATCAAAATGGGTAGATCAATGAAAGAATTGAAGCATAGACCAATTGAGCGATGGGTTAGTTACTTATTTTTAGAAAGTATTTACTTTGAAGATAATTTCCTGCTTGGCTGCTACAATTCGTAAAATTTGGAGCCTAGCAGTTAGGGTTAGGCATAGTAGAAAATCAATAAAATAAAAGATGCATCATTTCCTTTATAAAAATGGCCCCAAATGCAGATCCACTCCAAAATGTCCAATTTCAACTTTCTGCCTTAGCATTTATTTCTTTAGGATTAAAAGATTTAATGTCTGTATATTATATCTTTTCTCAGTTTCTCTCTCTCTCTCTCTTTCTCTCTCTCTCTCTCTCACACACACACACACACACACACACACACACACACACACACAAAATGTATAGAATAGTTAATTAATGAAAAAGCATTTGTTAAGTACTAACTACCAACTGACCAATGTGCTCAGCTCTGGGGAGAAAAGCAAGACACTTCCTGCTCACATTATAATTGGGGGAATTGGAAAATATATGGAGATTTAAATGTAAGGCTGATCCTAAGGCCTAGGGATCTTTATAGTGCATAGGCAAGCCACCTGGCAGTGCATGGGGGTCTGGAGGGCATGGCAACACAGTGGTCCTTAGGGCATAGTAGCAGGGCAGATGATAAAGCCTGGTGTTCCTCCAAACTGAATGAATGAAAAGACAGGTGAAAAGGAAAACAGGAGCTAGAGGAAAGAGAAACAAAGAGGAGAAAATCCACAAAAAGGAATAAGAGAAAGGACTGACACAAAGGCAAAATAGAAGAAAGAAAACAGAAGCAGATGTGGTCTTTAAAAAACACACACAGAAGGAAGAAAGAAAAGAAAGACAGGCAAAGTAAGAAGCAAGGAGAGAGACATAGAGAGGAGGAGAGAGGAGGGGGAAGAGGGATTTGATCCAATTTTTAAACTTGTAAATTTAAAACAAACAGCTGGATCAGTGGGGAAAACCATCTGCTCAGCAAGTTTCCCTCGCTTGTCTGTTCACTCAGGAGATTCTGGATGCTTAAAGATTAAAAATCCCAAGATTCGGTTTCTTTGTAGAGGCCAAGAATGCGGGAACCCTGGGGACAAGCCAGTCCCGGAGGGAAAGCAGCCCAAGGCTTCCCCCAGCTCTGAGGAACTGCAGAAATTGTCTCTTCTGTCTGTATAAATGAAGGTCATACATGCACAGTTTGAAGGAGACACAAAAGGAGAGAGAAAGGGTAGAAGGAGGGCTCCCTTTGGTGGGATAGGCCCAGAGGCAGAAATCCCAATGAGGACAATAGGGCTTGGGAAGGAGGAGCTTTGGGGTCAAAGGCCCTTTTTTGTCCCTTCTGGGGCATGGGAGGTGTCAAAAACCTGGTGAACACAGAGCACTTGGAGCTATGTGGGGTCAGGGGACTTAGTCCTAGCTGACTTCAACCTGGAGCAGGAACGTGGACAGATTCCCTCAGAAGCTGGGGGGTTAATCAGAGCTCTGTCACCTGTAAGTCCCCACTCTGGCCTTCCATTTCCTGTTTTGTAAAATGGAGAAGCTGGGCTAGGTGCTCACCCAAAGTCCCTTCCACCTCTGACCCTCTGTTCCTATGACATTGCGGCCTCCATCCAAATTACACAGTGCCCAAAGTCAAAGTGAACATCCCAACCCTCTAGAGCTCCCTTCCCCCTCCTCATAGGGCCTACAGACCCAGAGGCAAAGCCAATCATTGCAGGTGCCAACTCTCACCCCCAGGAAGTCGTACCTGCTCTTTGGGTTTGTGACTTTGTAATTAAACGGAAAAGGGAAGCCCAGCACACTTTTATCAGCCATTTATGGAGCCTGGCATTTAAGCCTTAATAAAAGTGAATTGAAATGAAATGAAGCTACTTGAATTGACATCTTGAGAAGATTCATCATGGGACATCAGTTGGGAGTACCAAGGGATCATGGCCAAGAAAAGATGGGAATTTTGATGGGGAAAAGTGGAGGGAAAGAAGAGAGAAGAGGTTAGCAGCATGGCATGTGGTGAAGAGACTGGAACCTGAAGCCAGGAGACCTGGCTGCAGGACCCTAAGTAATTTATCTCATTTGTTTGGGTCTGAGTTTCCCCACCTTCAAAATGGGAGGGTCATGATATCCGTACCACTTCCTTCACTGGACTGCAGTGAGCAAAGCGCTTTATAAACCCTTATACCTACAGAAAAGTGAAATCTTTTTATTTATCGCCTCAAAAAGCATTAATTCAGCCCCTGTGCCTATGGAACATTGTACCTAGGCCCCTGGAGTACCACCTAGGAAAGACAGACTTGGATGGGGCATTGCAGGGAACTTGTCAGGACTTGGGGTCATTTCATTCAGAGACTCTGCTGCCTTCACGGCACAGTTCAGAGCACTGGATTTGGGGTCAAAACATGTAGGTTCAAATTCCAGGCTTATCCCTAACAGTCTCCATGACAGTGATGTCTAGATCTTCCCTGGAACTCAGACCCCATCCCCCATAAAATGAAACGGGTGTGCTGAATCAAAGGTTCCATGGGTGTGCTGGCAAATGTTTTACAATCGACTTTCCAGAGGGGAAAAATGTACTCATGTCACACTTTGCAACTGAATCTGCATTAGTATAATTTTCTCCAACATTTCTGAAGTCTGGACAATTAACAAAGCAGTAGATCAAGCTCTGATCTGTAGCATTTGCCAAATTCTGGAGGTGTAAATTCTCACACTAAAAATTGAACAATTGAGAGCTAGCTCTAACTGGCTCCAAAACACCCTTGCATGGACCTCCTTTGGCAGTTTGGTGAAGCCTACCGACCCCTTCTCAGAACAATTTTTAAAAATCATAATCAAAGGAAATGTTAAGTTTCAGTTAGAGCTTAGTGAAAATAAAGAGATATATACATAATATATATATATATACATATATATATATATATATATATATATATATATATTATATATATATATATATATATTTTAACCTAACCAAGTTCATAGACCCCCTGAAATTTATCCATGGTTAAGAAGTCTTGTGTTAAATGATCTCAAAGGGATTTTTTTGGTTGTTTTTTTTTTCCAACTTAGGAATCCTCCACCCTCCATAGACTCTTTCCTGACTACTTGAATGGTCTTCCATCTTGCTCTTTCCTCAGAACTCCTGAGCTATGTACTATGAACCACATTTAATTTTGATCTGCCTACAGGTAAGGATTCAGTTGGCTCCCTGCTCCTGTATCCCTCCAATCTTCTTCTCTAAACCTACTTGACTCCCCCACACATAGGTTCACCTGTTTTGACTCCTATCCTTTGAGAAGGATATGAGGAGCCCTAGAGCATTAGTTTAACATCAACTCAATCCTGTTGGTGGCATTGTATTCACCTTGGACCCTGGTTCCACCGTTTGGGTACTGGTCATATTGCCTTTTAACCAGACCTTCTCCTCGTAAGTATCCTGATGGCTGAGTCCCTATCTTGTCTGCTAATGGGTTGAGTCATAGAATCACAGAATGTCTGAGTTAGAAGTAGCCTCAGATGGCAACTTAAGAAGAAGAAGAAGAAGAAGAAGAAGACAACTTAGGTAGTGCTTTAGATTTTTCCAAGTGCCTTACCTTCATGATCTCATTTAAACAGGAATCACCTTCATAATATCCTCACAACTGATCATGCAGACAGTTGAAGATTTCCAAGAGTAACGTAAACCACTGTGTCCCAGAGGAGCCCATTGCCCTTTGGAATAGCTCTAATCATAAGAAGGTTTTGTTTTATTTTTAAATTTATTCAAAGGAATCCAATGCCCATCCCCACCTCCTGCCTTTAGAACACCATGTCAGCCCTTGAAATCCTTGAAGAGAGAGTTTCCCACCTAATAAGCTTTCTTTTCTCCAAGCTCCATCCTTTCTTTCAGCTGATTTTCTTGGGTAAAGGTCAACAAATTATAGACTGATGGCCAAATTCCTCTGTTTGCCTGCTTTGCAGTACACATTTGGGAGAAGGGCTTGAGTTTGCCTCCTTCTGCTCTTGGGGCCTGATTTCCAGAGCCTTCACCATCCTGCTCAGGCTAAGGTGGTCTGTGTCCATTCTAAAAGTCAGGACCCCAAACTGGCCCTGAGGTTCCAGCTTTGATCCTTCCAGGGAAGAACCCAGTGATATATTTGCATCCCCCATTTCAGATGTTATTTCTCCCTTCATGTAGCTTTTTGGGGCTATACCATTGTCACACTGTGGCATGTGGTCCCCTTGAAGCAACAAATAAGATTCAGTCCTTGTTCTGATACAGGTCCCAGTCTTGCAGAGGACACGAGACACTCACAAATAGCCACCGTGCAAGGTTGGTAGGTGATCACTGCTAGGAGAGTCAGAAAGGGCCGCTGGGGATTCAGAGGCAGGATTCTGATGGGAAGAATGAGAGAAGGCCTTGGGGAAGTGGCATCTGGGCAGGGCCTTGAAGGATAGGCAGGTTTTGATAAAGGGCAAGTATTTATTAAGCACCTGCTACTTTCCAAGCACTGGTCAAGGAGCTCAGCTGGGGTCAATAGGATTATTTAAATAGAAGTAGGACTCATCGGACCCAGCAACAGTAGAACAGTGGAAAACACCCTGGTTCTGAAATCAAAAGACCTGGGTTAAAATCCTACCTCTGACCCTCCTTGTGGGACCTTGGGGAGGTGAATTCTCTCCCTGCGGACCGCCTTTCAGTCATCTGTAAGATGAGGACTGCACTATAAGTGGCCCCTAAGGTCCATCCCGGCCTTCGGTCTGTGACGCTATGCCCATTGCACGCCAATGTCCCCATTGGCAGGGCAGCCATTCCCTGGGAGCCCAAGTAGCTGAGTTACAACTCCGAGGGAGGCTGACCCAGGACTGGGCTGTCAAGCTAATAGTACTAACTGCCAGGAAATCGTAGGTAAATCACACCTGGCCTCCAGGCACCATTTGAAAAGACTATCCAAACCATATCCTCACCCCACCCCACCCAGTTAGCTGGGGCTACAGCCGAATGCTGCATACATTGCTCTTGTCTATCAGCCATCTCTCTGTCTTCCCCAGGGAGCACAGCCATGTGAAACTACCGCCTCTATTTATCTCTGTGTACGTTAGTCCATCTGCCTACCTCCCTTCTCCTACCTACCTATCTATCTACAACTCCACTCCTCAGTGTATTCAAGGATGCTTGTGTGAATCTGTCCTGTTCATACTTTCCCAGCTGAGCTCCTGGACATTATGTCCCATGGGACTGAGACTAACTGCCTTGTGAGCGTTTGATTGAAAAGCGCTATGGCAGAGCAGAAGGAGCATGAGTCAGAAGTCCTGGCTGTGGCATTGACCACGTGTGTGACCGCAGGCAAGTCACTTAATCTCTGGGAGACTTGGTTTCTTCATTTTTAAAATGAAAGTGTCACAGATATACGATCCTCACCATGCCTCCAAGCTCTGAAATTCTATCTACCATTTTAATCCTTTAAAAAAAATCTAACCATTGACAGATCTATTTTTTACATTTATCTAGTCATCAATCTTTCTCTTATTTCTACCTATCGATATGTCTCTAGCACTCTCTCTAATTTACTATCTATCCATTATCTATATTTCTATCTATGTACCTTTCTTTATGTCTATCTGAATTTCTATCTTTCCTTCTCTGTCTATAGCTATCTCTCTGTGTGTCTTTCTGTAAATTTGTTTTATCCTTCCTATTTGTCTCTATCTGTCTGTCTTTCTATATTTCTATCTATATCTATCTCTATGTCTCTTTGTCTACATCTTTCTTGTGTTTGTTTTGTTTTGTTTTTTAGGCAATTGGGGTTAAGTGACTTGCCCAGGGTCACACATCTAGTAAGTGTCAAGTGTTTGGTCTGAGGCCAGATTTGAACTCAGGTCCTCCTGACTTCAGGGCTGGTGCTCTACCCACAGCGCCATCTAGCTGCCCTATATCTTTCTGTAAATTTCTTTTTCTTCGTTCCTTCCTTCCTGCGGACCCTGTTCTTCCATCCTTCTTCCCTTCCTTTATTTCTTTCTTTGTCCCTCCCTTCTCTCTCTTTCTTTCTTTTCTTCTCTTTCCTTCCTGTTTCTATCTATCTGTCTACCTAACTACCCATCCACCTATCACCTATCATCTCAAAGAGAGAGTGTGCTATGGTCAAAAGAGCAGTGGATTTGGAATCAGAAGACCTGGATTTGAATCACAGCTTTGTTACTCACTGTGCGACCTTAAGGAAGTCATGTAACCTCTATGGACCTCAGTTTCCTCATCTATAAAATGAAAAGGTTGGATTAGACAACCTCTATGACCCCTTCCAGTTCTAAATCTTATATCATAGGACCTGTGATCTGTCTAGTAACTGTCTAAGCCCATCTCCTCCAGGCAGGCCTATAAAGGTCCTGAGCGTACATGGTCTTACTTTGATAGTTCTCCATTTACTTTCAATGGGAATTGTAACTATTTCAGAGTAGGATCAATAAGTCCCAGAGCTGGGACTTGGTTCCAAAAGTTTTCTCCCTCAGACCCTTGCCCTTCCCAAGTTGGATCCATGGGGTTCTTATACAAAGGTGCAAACTCCTTCCATACACCTTTAAACATTCTCCCAATGGCTTCTTAGTCAACAAAGATTTAATTTTCTTCAAAATGGTTTTTATGTGACTGGGCCCTTCTTGCCTTCCCATTCTTTGAATATTAGTCATTTGGAAACACGGCAGCCACAGTAAGAGTAGTACCAATTACCCCTTCACCCAGCCCAGTAGAATGAGGTAGAATGCCTGGTAACAGACCATCAATTGACGAATTCTGATTGGGCACCTGCTATCTGTGCTGTGGGCTGACCCTCTCCCTAGGGACCTGGGGGTGGGAGGAGAGAGACAGGGAATTTTAGACATTGTGCCTGCCCTAAAGGAGCCCACAGCCTAGAAGGGGAAAAAGACATGGCACAGATGACTGTGGTACCAGATGGGGTATAACGAGGGAATACGTATACACATATATACATATATATATTATACATATATGTTACCTTTCTTGATAACATGTAAACTTCTTGAAAATATAGATTGTTTAATTGTTTAATCCCTAACGCGCAGAAGAGTGCTTTGCATATACAAGTGATTAACAAATGCTTGTTGAATGATTAAAACGCATTAAATACTGTAGGAGTTGAAGATAGAGGGAACTCTTTTGCACTAGGGGTAGTGGAAAGAGACCTAACCCTGGAGTCAAAAGAACTCTCTCTGTCACTTGCTGTGCAACCTTCAGCAAGTGATTTTACTCTTCTGATCCTTAGTTGACTCACCTGTAAAATGGGGATAATAATTTTTGGACTGTCTACTTTATAGGACAGGGTTGTTGTGAGGAAATTGCTTTGGGGAGCGTGAAGTGTTATAAAAACATAATATTACCAAACTGACTGCTGGAAATCAAAGAAGGCTTTATGAAGGTGGTATTTGAGCTAGCCACAAAGTCTGGGTAGGATTTCAATGAATGGAAAAGGAAGGGCATGAGCAAAGTTTTGGAGTCAGGAACATGCTGGATATGTTCAAGGAATAGGGAGCAGGTAGTTTAGTTAGCACAGATGTCACCTGGGTAAAAAATGGCAAGAAATAAAGCAAGAAAAGTAACTTGGGACCTGTGATGGAAGACCTTGAATGCTAGGCTAAGGACTTTGGGCTTTTTTATCCAGTTGACATCCAGGTTACAAGACTGAGCTCTTGAAAAATTTTTCAGAAGAACAGTGAGATAGGGGCAGCTAGGTGGTGCAGTGGATAGAGCACCTGCCCTGAAGTCAGGAGGACCTGAGTTCAAATCTGGCCTCAGACCAAATACTTGACACTTACTAGCTGTGCAACCCTGGGCAAGTCACTTAACCCCAATTGCCTAAAAAAAAAAAAGAGTGAGATGAGTGGAGGTCTGCATTAGAAGCTTAGTCAGAGATTCTGCAAGATGGATTAGAGGGTGGAGAACCTAGAGGCAGGGAGACAGGAGGTGATGACAATAATTGAGTTGAGATGTAAGGAAGACCTGAATTAAATGATGGCAGATGAGAGAAGGGGATGGGTGTAAGAGGTCTTATGGAGACCTTGTTATAAAATCTACAGAACTTGGATATAGAGACAAAAACCAAACCATTCAACATTGAGGAGTCTCTCCATACTCAGCCAGACTGGTCCTTGGACAATAGACCATCACCAAATTCATGTTCAGACACTTATAGATTTGTTAGGACCTCCCTAACAAAGACTTTGAGATACAATGGCAAAATCTTCAGTAACTTACATTTACTTCCAGAAGAGGAGAAAGATAATTACAGATTCTAGCCCATCAAACATTCACCACCACTAGTAAACACAAACCAGCCACATTGCTAGAGCATCACTGAGGTGCAATTTATGTATACCAGTCTGAGTTAGAACTGAAACAATAGTCTAATTTCTGTGCCTTCAGATCGCTGGGACCCAATCCCATTTCTACGTCCTATCTGAATTGTGTGACCTTCTGTGGTTTTCTAATTCAGGAATCATGTGAAAAGAACAAGTCCTATTGGTGAGTTCTCCAAAGGAGTGAAATTCTTCAGGGATTGTTTATGTAAGCTTCACATGAAGTAAGCTGACACACAAGTTAAAAAAACCAGTCCGCTTCATGTAAATCAGAATTCATCTGTGGGGAGCTTCAGCTCCAGTCTCTTAGTCGGTCATACCTGAAAGCTTCTCTCAAAGTCATTCATTCTGGCCAATTAAGTAGCAGGAGCAGGGAAAAGCAGAGGATCTTTGGCCTAGGACTTAGAGAGTTTGCTATGTAAACATGTCCTTTGACAGAGTAAGAGCCCCCAGCAGGGAAGTCACAAATATACGGAGTCAGAGTAGATGATGAGTTTGCAACAGAATGGCCAAGGATAATGATGTCGACAAGGTGCTGTACTCATACGGCAGAAATAGGAGTGTCTCAGACAAGAAAGAAACCAACATGACCTCTGGTCATTCCTCATCACCTTCTGTCCAATCCCATTAAGGACACCTCTCTAGTTTGTTCTATCTATCTGCAAGGACAAATGAGGGGTGGGCAGCTAGGTAGCACAGTGGATAGAGCACTGGGCCTGGAGTCAGGAGGACCTGAGTTCAAATCTGTCCTCAGACCAGACACTTGACACTGTGTGACCCTGGGCAAGTCACTTAACCCCAACTGCCTCACCAAAAAGAAAAAAGAAAAGAAATTCCACAAATGGGGTTCTGACCAGACATTCCTACTCTTTCAAGAAACAATGAGATGAGATCTAGGGGCCAGACCTAAATTGTCAAGTTCCAAAGAAACCATACAGACTCATTTAAATGGACAGGAGAAAGATTTTCCATATAGTGGTCCCTGATTCAAATGATCATGTAGACATTACTGTTAAGAAGCCCATTGTATCTTTTGAAAGTAGTTTGCCCAGAAAAAGTGTGGGAAAGTGACCAGGTCAGATCACCAGCCAAGAGCCTCAGTTGTTGATTTTTACAGCTTACTAAATCTAAATGGGGAAAGGTAGTTTCAGTGTCATGCTTGCTATGACTTCATTCTCCTGCCCTTTATTTATTTATTTATTCATGCACTTATTTATTTATTTATTTATTCATTCATTCATTCATTCATTTATGTATTTATTCATTCATTCATTTTTTTTCTTTCTAGTTTACTGTTTTGTCAGCTTCACAATACAGCTTACATGAGAGATGGAGACTTCCTAAAACCTTACAGCCTCATTTTGCTGAAAAGTTCTGCTATTTCTTATTGCTCATAAACATAAGATGTTAGTGCTCAAAGGCACCTCACAGATCATCTAATCCATGGGTTTTTAACCAGAAATCCATGGGACCCCCCCCAAGGGGTCTATGGACATATTTCAGGGGTCTTTAAATTTAATGTATTGATAACTATTTTGATATGCTTGGTTTCCTTTGTAATCCTATGTATTTTTTATGCATCTAGAATATTATTCTTTGAAGGGATCCATAGGGTTCACCAAAAGAGTCCATGACATAAAAAAGGCTAGAAATCCTCGATCATGTCCAATCCCATTTTACCAATGGGGAAAACTGTGGCCCAGAGAACAAAATAACTTCTCCCAAGGGCTCTAAGCTAGTAATGGCCATTAAACCTAGGCAACCATGACCTCAGCCAGGCATCTCTTAAAAACACTACATTGCGTGAGGGTGGTGGCCTTCCTCAAGCATTTGTGGTCTTGCTTTTCTAATTCAGATACCTCTCTGGCTACATCCAGGTCACTGAGTGTCATGGTCAATAAGCAGGCAATTAAACATAAAAGAAAGAACCAAAGGAGGTCAAATTAAAAGGGGTTCAGTAGAAAGAAACAGACAACACAAAATCCTAGCTCTTTGCTTACTAGCTCTATGACCATTTTCCTTTCTCTGAGTCTTTTGTGAAATAAAAGTCTTAGACTCAGTCATCTCTAAGGGATCTTCCTCATCTACATCCTATGATACTGTGATTCAATGATATTCAACCCAAAACAAGTGGTCATGAATTGAGAGAATTCAAGGGACAGGGCGAGAGTGAACAGGAGCACCAAGCCAAATCCTGCTTAGAGAAGCAACCTCTTGGCCCACTTTCTAGAAGATGCATGTTGAGAAAAATCAATAGACAATGTGGCATAGAACTGATCTCAAAATCAGGAGAATCTGGCTTCAAATCCTGCCTTTGACAGAGTGGTTGTGTGACCCTAGGTAAGTCATTTAAATGCTCAGTGCTCTAGGCAACTTTCTAAGGCAGCATAAATTGCAGAGAAGGTGCTGATTTGTCCTGAAAGCAAGACTTTCCTCACCTGGGAGCTCACAATACTAATGAAATCATGGTTGCATCTCCTGTCCTTTGTCACTTGGTAGAGATGAGAGTGGATAGTCAATGTCAGCTCCTGGTATGCAAAAGCAGCAGTGGCATATGGAGGCCTCCATGATTTAATGGAAAGATATCTGCCTGGGCTTAGAGTCCAAAGACCTGAGTCCTGGCTCTGACCCTTATTACCTGTGTGACTTTGTGCCAAAGCCTAGAACACAACAAAACAAAAAGGACTTGTAGGTAGTGATCTGCTTCCAAAATAGGGTGCTGTGTCCAGCAGAGCTGCATGAATGACACCAACCATCTTGTTGATCCATCCATGCTGACTTCCATAGCTTTGGGGGTTTTTTTCAGCTATATACATTTTCATTTATTAATTTTTTAATTTTTTTCATTCATTAATTTTAATGCATATCACATAACAAAAAAAAAATTTCCAGTCTTTCCATCTTAATCTCCATTAGGATTCTTTGTCCATTCATCCTTACTCACTTTTCCTCATAAAATCATAGTTAGGGCTATTCCATTAAAAAAAAATTTAAAAATGTTAATTGTTTTATGCCCCCATCACTATCACTGACCACTCCCTCTTTCCATAGAACCCTTCCATTTAAGCAAAAGAAAACTAATACGTTGGTCATGAGTGACAAAGCATGCCTCATTACTTACCTACAGCCTACCATGTCTCTGCTGAGAGGAGGGAGGTATGGTTCATTGTCAGTCCTCTGGGACAGCAGTGTCAAACTCAAATTAGAAACAGGAGCCACTAAATTATATGTAACGATCCTTGCCTGAGGCATATTGACTTTAAAAATTACATATAAACATTATCTATGTTCTATTGTATTTTTATTTATTTTATTAGATATTTCCCAATTCCACCTTCCCCCAACTAGAGAGTGTTTCCAGCCTTCATAGGTTGGACACACCTGCTCTGGAGTCAAGACCATTCACCACTTTGATCAGAGTTCTGAAGTCTATAAAAGTTGCTTTCTCTTGTGCCATTGTTCCATGGTTTTGAACCATTCCCATGAGTTCCTTTCATGATTATCTCCCAAACTTTAGCTTGACCAAGGACAGCCAGACCTGCACTACCCTCTCTTTCCCTGGGAGGGTTCTTTTCCTCTGACCCTGTTATTTGCCTGAATTCATCCACATGCATTGGCCTAATTTCTTTGGGGACCAAGAATCTTGTACTTTGAGCAAGTCATTTCCTTTCTTCAAGCTTTAGTTTCTTCATATGTACAAAAGGGGTAATAATACCTGCATAACCTATTTCATAGGGTTGTTGTGAGTAACACATGACACAAGGTATGTATTTTATAAAGTGCTACAGAATAATTTTATGTATATTATTCATTTTATTTATTATTATTATTATCATCATAGAATCTAAAAGTTGGAAGGGATGTCCAGCCCATATCTAAGCAATACTCCTCTGTTAACCATACCCAACACCCAGCAGCAAAGGCAAGGGCCAGGAAGGGACCCACTACTTCCCAAGGCAGTTCATTTCACTCTGGGATAGCCTAAATTATTAGAAAGTTTTTCCTTGCATGAAGCCTAGATCTGGCTCTATGAAACTTTCACTCATTGCTCCTAGTTTATCTTCTGGGACCAAACAGAACTAATCTAATGCTTCTTCAAATATTGGAAAACAGCTCCTGGTCTCTCCTAAGTCTTCTCTTCTCCAAGTTAATCATTCTCAGTTCTTGTAACCAATCCTCATAGAGTGTAACATAGAGCAGTGGTGTCAATCTCAAATAGAAACAAGGTCCATTAAATCATACGTAAGGGATCCTTATGTTGCTTAGTTTTAAAATGTAATATTATCTTTATTTTATTGTATTTTTATTTATTTTGTTAAATATTTCCCAATTACATTTTAACATGGTTCGGACCACTCTTGGGAGTGTTAGGGGTTGCATGTGGGCCATGCGTTTCATGTTTGACCCCTCTGATCTAAAGAACCTTCACCATACTAGCTGTTCTGCTCCAGATACTCTCCAGCTTATCAATGTCCCTCCTAAAATGTGATGCCCACATTAGCCTATATGAGTCCTTTACATACACGAATTAGCATTAAGAAAGTTGAAGGTTTCTCCCTAAATATGACCAAGAAAAGCTCCCCTTTAGTAGGGGGAAGACAATTTATTTTCCTCTAAATGTTTGTATTTCTTTAAATCTTGCTCCAAATAGTATATCTTTTCCTTGCAAATACTAATCCAAAGTATGTTAATAGGTAATAAAAACAATAGCTAACTTTCTATGGTGATTTATGTTGCAAAATACCTGTGCACTATATCATTTGACCTTTACAATAACCCTGGGAGATAAATGCTGTTTGTTGCCCACATTTTATAGAAAAATGAGGTTCGAAGAATTTATATGGCTTACCTAGGATAATACAGCTAGTATCAGAAGGAACATTCAACCCTGAGGTGTCTAGATTTCAAGCCAACTAGAGTGCGTTGTACTATAGCCTAATTTATACTCATTATTGGCTACTCCTCTGACTCAAATTCACAGATTGGGTCCTTTGAGGGACACCTACCTCAGGTTAAAACTACTCCATGTGTCTTTACTACTAAAATTCTAGCTTAAGAGCTAGCACACTTACCTTTAATAGTCAGCTAGTAAAAGCTGGCTTGAAGCTTAACATCAAAAAACTAAGATCTTGACAACTGGTCCCATAACTTCCTGGCAAATAGAGGGAGAAGAAATGGAAACAACGTCAGATTTTATGTTCTTGGGCTCAAAGGTCACTGAAGACAGCAACTGCAGCCATGAAATTACAAAGTGCTTGCTCCTTGGAAGGAAAGCTATGGCAAATCTGAACAGCATACTAAAAAGCAGAGACATCACCTTGCTGACAAAGGTCCATATAGTCAAAGCTACGGTTTTTCAGTAGCCAGGTATGGCTGTGAGAATTGGACTATAAGGAAAGCTGGGCACCTCAGAATCAACATTTTCTAATTGTGGTGCTGGGGATGACTTTTGAAAATCTACTGGACAGCAAGGAGATCAAATCAGTCAATACTTAAAGAAATTAATTCAGGCTGTTCACTGGAAGGTCAAATACTGAAGCTGAAGCCTAAATATTTTAGCTATATAATGAGAAGACAGGACTCATTGGAAAAGACCCTGATATTGGGAAAGATTGAAGGCAAAAGAAAGGGGAATGCAAAGGATGAGATGGATGGATAGTGTCATGGGAACAACAAACATGAACTTGGACAGACTTTGAGAGATAGTGGAGGACAAAGGGACCTGGCATGCTATATCATCCATGGGGTCATGAAGAGTCGGATACAGCTAAATGACTGAACAACAACAATATCACTATTGGGTCAAAGCAAAGGCATTTAATGATATGGCATCATCAGAACAGTAGTAACAAAACATTCCCCTGCCTAAACCTGGACTAGATTCTCCCACAATGCTATGCAGTATGGGCCCCCACATAGAAAATCATACTAGCAGAGCATCTCACATGTAGGGAATGTATGTGATCCCGACAGCTCACATCTGTCACTTCAGAGCCTTGTGTCCTTCCCTTCTCATGCTGTTCTCCCTGGGTATAGGAGCTCTGCTAGGCAGGTTGTCCAGACATCCAGGGCTAGCTCTCTACTCAACTCACAGAGGTCAAAGTTTTCATAACCATCTCCTGCCTTGAATCCTATGGCCTTATCCTTCTTGGGTACAGGTTGTCCTAATGACCAAGGAGCTCCTTTGCCAAACATTGGCCGATGGGGATAAAGGAAAGAAATCCTCATCCCAAAAAGAAAAAAAAAATGGGCTGGGTTCTTCATAACTGGCTTACTTCTCTGCTGCCATTTATCATGGATGGGCAGCTAGGTGATGTGATGGACAGAGTGCTGGACTTAGAGTCAAGAGTTCATATTTGTCTCACACACTTATTGTTCCCTGTGACCCTAGGCAAGTTACCAAACCTCTCTCTGCCTCAATTTCTTCTACTGTAAAATGAAGATAATAAATAACGTCACCTGCCTCACAGCATTGTCGTGAAGATCGAATGAAATAGTATCTGTAAAGCACTTAGCATAGTGTCCGGCACATAGTAGGTGTATATAAATGTTAGCTGTTATTATTATGATGTCCCTCAAAATTGTCTGGTGCCTATACTGACTCCTTAGAGAATGTATCTCACTTTTTAAAGGGGGGAGGAAGAGAGTGGAAAGTGTATGATACATCCTTGGCCATCCCATTGGTTAGCTATTCTCTACTTCCATAAATTTTCATCAGAGAACATCATACTTCATAAAGGGGTAACAGAGTATAAACCTTTCTTTACATTTCATTTAAGATCTTTATACCACCATTGTTTTTGGTATTTGCTCCTTATCTACTGCAACTTCATCAACTAGGATAGGGAGGAGGGGAGAAAGCAGTTGATTGGGCATGCTCAGTCAATCTCCCCACTACATTAAAATAGTTTATTTTCGAAGAAAGTCCATAGTAGAATAAATAATGGGTTAAGAATTGTAGGCTGAAGATGGAGCCAAGATGGCTGAGTGCAAAAAAAACAGTCAAGCCCTAACTCACAACTCTTCCAAACAGATCTAAACCAGATTGAGTCCTGATCAGGAAATCCAAGAAGCCACTTTTTCCAGTCCACATCAGCATAGGTAGATAGAGAGGTCTACAGTCACTGGGGACAAAGTCTAGCAGGAATGGACATATGGAGCATTCTACTTCAGAGTGAGGCTGTGCACCAGGGTAAGAGGAGGCCCTAAATCCAGCACAGAAGGGCTTGGTCCAGGAACAGGTACCCACTGGAAGCATTGCTGCTTACCACTCAGTTCGAGGTCTCAGTTCACAGATATAGGGCTGATCAAAGAGGGAACTTGTGGCTAAGAGTAGCATTTTAAGAAGAGGAAAAGTCATGGGGCCCTAAACAAGGCCTTTGAACAAGGCGCAAGTACAGGAACAAGCAGTAAAGGTGTGGTCCTCTCCTTAGGAGTAGATTGAGGTCTCAGTTCCAGCTTCCAGCTCAGTCTAAAACTTATAACAGAATAATCATGGCAGGAATCCCAGACCAAAGGGAATCACTCAATTCTATCAGCATAAGTTTCTAGATAAATGATAGTCTGAGTCCATCAGCAGTCTACTAGAACTCCAAAAAGGGACAAGACCTCAAGAGTGTGGCTCAGACCGAAATCTAGCTCATGAACTTGAAGATCTCAGACCAGAAGGGCAGCAATCAGATTTTGCCTTGACCACTCTGGGAAGTCCTGAAGCTTGCAGGGACCCAGTCTGAACTGTCCCATAGATCTTGGAATAACATAACACTCAATACTTAAAGAAAGCAGTCATAGAACCAGCGCAGACCTTGCCTCCAGAGGAGTGCAGAGCCTGATTCTAACATCAAGTCTGAAGTCAGGAAGTAGACTAGAAGAATGAGTAAAGAGAAAAAAGCCCGTAAGTTGCTATTATGATAACAGGGATGCTCAAGAGTCGAACCCAGAAGAAGAGAATTATTCTTAAACATCTACAAGCAAAGCCTCAAAGAAAAACACAGTTTGGGCACAAGTTCAACTAGAATTCATGATAGATATAAGGCAAGAGTTTTCTTTTTTTTCTTTTAAAAGAGTTAAAAATGTTTTTATAAATAAAATGTGAGTGTTAGAGGAAAAATGGAAAAGAAATGAGAGCTATAAAAGAATTAGAAAGTGAAATAACAGTCTGACACAAGAGGTACAAACCCTTACACAAGCAATGAACTCTGAAAATTAAAGTGGACCAATAGAAGATAATGACTCAATGAAATAACAAGAAATATTAAAATTAAATGACTTTTTAAAATAGAAAAAAATGTAAGATATCTCATAGCAAAAACAGTTGACCTGGAAAACAGATTATAGAGATAGATTTTAAGAGAATCATTGGATTACATGACAAGGAAAGTCATGAACAACAATAGTCAAAAAAAGCCTAACTATCATATTTAAAGAAATCTTAAAAGAAAACTGCCCAGATCTCTTAGAACCAGAGGGCAAGGTAAAATAGAAATAATATGTCAGTTACCTACTGAAAGAAACTCCAAAAGGAAGACTCTTAGAAACACTGCAAAACTTCCAGGTTAAAGAAAAATTATTACAAGCAGCCAGAAAGAAACAATTCAAGTACTGAGAAGTCACAATCAATATTACTACGCACAATTTAGTAGCCACCACCATAAAGGAGAAGAGAACTTGGAATACGATATTCCAGAAGACAAAACGTATAGGCTTACAACCGAGAGTATAACCCTACGGGGGGAAAAAAGACGGACCTTTAGTGAAACAGAACACTTCCAAGTAATCCTGATGAAAATACCAGGATTGACACAGAAATGTTAATGTAGAAACATAAGAATCAAAAAGAAGCATAAAAAGATAAAATGAGCAAGCAATCACAAAGGACTAAAAAAGGATGAACTGTTTAGGTTTTAATGTGAGGAGGTGATACATGTGCCTTCTTAGAACCTCATTATCTTCATCAATCATGAAGGGAGTTTGATCAGACAGAGGGCATTATGTTTTGATGATCTTAAAAGAAGAATGGAAAAGGAAGGGGAAAGGAATGCATTACCAGGAGAAAGGGGAAAGGATGAGGAAAAATACTTTGCATAATCCAAGTGTGTGAGTAGAAGTCTATACATACAAAGGGGAAGGATTTGGGGGAGTGGTTGTCACTTGAACCTCACTCTTACCTGAACTCGTTGAAGGAGGGGAAAATACACACAACTGGAAGTTGGTTATAGAAATGTATTTCTCTCAATAAGGAAATAAGAAAAGAGGAGAAGGAAGGGGGGGATAAGAAAGGACATATTAGGGGAGGAATTATTCCTAATCAAAACATGCTCTAAGATGTACAGAATTATTAATAACAGCTCTTTTGTAGCAAGGGATTGGAAATTGAGGTTGTACCCACCAAATGGAGCATGGCTAAAGAAGCTATAATATATGAATGTGATGGAATATTATTGTGCTATAAGAAACGATGAAAGGGATGGTTTCAGAAAATCTGGGAAGACTTGTATGAACTGATGCAGATCGGTGCAATGACCAGCTACAATTCCACAGAACTCTTGAAACGTTTTGCCCTCCTCCTGACAGAGAGTTGAAGGAGTCAGAATGCAAATTGAGAGACATTTTGTGGGGTGAGACTTGGCCAACGCAGGAATTTGTTTTTCTTGACTAGGGGTGGAGAACCTGCAGGCTCAAGGCCACATGCAGGCCCTTTAGATCCTAAAGTGAGGCCCTTTGGCTGAATTCAAACTTAGAAGCACTTGAGGACCTAGAGGGCCACATGTGACTTCGAGGCTGCAGGTTCCCCACCCCTGTTCTCGACTATGCATGTTTGTAACAGAGGTTTTTTTTTTTCCTAGATTGAAGTGGAGAGAGAGAAAGTGGATTTTTGTTGATCAAAAATTTTGTAATTAAAAACAAAAAACCTTTAGTCTATGCGCTGTCATTCTACAGAGTCATAACTCAGGGCAATGATTGGTAGCCTCTGTTTGAATTGTAGTGTTGGGGTCCCTCCACCTTTGACTACAAAAGCCCTTCAACCAATTACACCAGTAAACCTTGAAGAATAAAGAAGAGTCAGATGTTGTTAGAGATATAACTGTCACTAATCTTACGACACAAAGTTATCACACAGACTTTTGGTGTTCTCTGTACCTAAGACTTTGAGTCATTCTCAGTGTGGCCTTATGCACAAGGGGAAACAACCTGCGGAATGAATTTACATAGACACAGACACACAGGGAAAGTCACTCAGGTAACCTGACCTCTAAGCCCAAACCATGCCTCTCCCCCACAATGAGGTCTTATGTGAATTTTGTATTCATTCTTCCTGTTGACAGTCTACTTTATAGTACATTGCATCAGCCAGCATTAGGACCAGTATAAGGAATATCAGTCCCAATTTGCCTACTTCCTATAGGCAACCTCAGAATGGGAAAAAAGATGGGGCTCTTTTTATGATTATTGGCAACAGCTAATGCCTTCCTGTCCCCATAACTCAGCTGCTTTGGTATGCTAATGCATAAGAAAGCACTTCCATCTTCTAGATCTTTGCCTCGTGTCTTTTTTTTTAAATAATGTTTTATTACTGTTTTTTTATACTGTTGTTGCTTTATAATGATTCTCTCTACCCCCTGCCCCAAAAGAATCCTCCCTTGTAACAAAGTATAGCTAAGCAAAACAAATTAACACATTCCTTACCTCATTTCCCAATCACTCACCCTCTGGCCTTTCCAGCATGGCTGCCCATCACCAGGTTATTGGGCCTGATTCAGTATGGCAGCCTTCCCACTCCTCACAGAGCTGCCAGAGGGCCTGGCCTCTAACCACCTCCTCCCCCAGGAACATATGTTAATGAGATCCCTGCTGCCATCCTGCATTAGGTGACTTCTGAAAGAATAAAACAGGGCCAGAACTGGCCTTCCGTGGTGTACTTGAAGAGGTCAGTCTCAGTTGGCAAATTTCTAGCTCACAAGCCTCGATTTCCTCATCTGGAAAATGGAACTCATAATAATCACACTGCCTACCTTATAGGGTGGTGGTGAGGAAAATTCCTTGATATTAATCATTTCCCTGAGCTTCTTAGACCATCTTTAAGAGTCCTACTTCCTCTAAAAACACACACACACACTTTTAAAAAAAATTTTACAGAGGATTTGAGTGTTCTAGCATCCTCTATTGAAATGCAAATAGATGTGGGAAGTATCGGTTCTTAAGCAGTTATCTGCCCTAGAGACCCTCAGCCAGACTTAGCTGACAGTCACCTGAAAGCAAACATGCCAGGAACAGGATGCTGGCCAGTTGCCTTGTGGATTGGATTGGCATTGACAGGAGAGTTGGGGAGATAGCCAAGCCAAACTCCCCTCTCTTTAGTCCCTGGGCCCCTGAGGGTGACCCTGCCCATTGCTGCAGGAGGAAATGACTGATGAGTTCCAGAAGGAGATCACAAAGCTAGCCCAGAGTCAGGATCTGTTAGTGATGGAAATTTAGTGTGTGAAAGTGTGAGTGCTGTGATCTGGAGGCAGAGGATTGTGGTTTGAACCTCAAGTCAGCCACCCGCTTACTATGTGACCATGGATGAATGAACTCTCCTCTCTGGGACTCAGTTTCTTCACAAACTAATTGAGGTTGGACTGGATTATATCTAAGGTCCTTCCCAGATCTTCAGTTCAACTGGCCAGGTACCTGCTGAAGCTCCCCCTCTGCTAATAACAGAACAGCAGATAAATTCTTGACTTGCCATTAAAAAAAATCCCTCTTGAAAAGGGGTAAGAGGTTGTTTCTGCAATTCTAGACTTGATTTTAAGTAATAAGAGCTGGTTATCAAAGTAGAAATGATGATGACACTTGAGAGATGTGGCTGCTTCTCTCAAGAGGCAGGTAAGGAGTGGGGCACACAGCCCAATATGACCTGAGCCTTAGCTTTGGGGAGGGTGGCTTCTAAAGAACTCAGAGAAAGGATGATTGGAAACCCAGGGTCTAAAATTCTGCTGGGCAGCTAGGTGGCCCAGTGGACATAGCACCAGGCCTGGAGTCAGGAAGATTCTTCTCCCTGAGTTCAAATCTGGCCTCAGACACTTACCAGCTGGGTGACCCTGGGCAAGTCACTTAACCCTGTTTGCCTCAGTTTCCTCATCTATAAAATGAGCTGGAGAAGGAAATGACAAATCACTCCAGTATTTTTGCCAAGAAAACCCCAAATGGGGTCATGGAGAGTCAGACATGACTGAAACAATTGAACAACAACACACACACACAAAAATAGAAATTTCATACTCAAAGATGGTTTGTGCTCAGGGGGAAGACCAAAGCCAAGACCAAGCCCAAAAGAAAAGGGTTGCTATGTAAAGAAACCAGTTGGCATGCACGGGGAATTCACTGACCAATTTAGATTCTTAAGGAAACATGTATAAAAGACAGAAGCAGGCAAGGGTGATTAAGCAGATTTGGAGCTGGACCAAGGGCTTAGTGGATAGTTTCAGAGGGTCTGTGATACTTTCAGTGAATCTCGTCTAAGGAAGAGAAAAAATTATGCCTTAATATTCATTAACTTTGGGGGCTTTGGGGGTAATCCTATGTATTTTATTTCATGCACTAAAAAATAATATTCTGGAAAGTGTCACCAGATTGTCAATTGGCTCCATGACCCAAAATATTTGGTTAAGAACCCTAAATAAATATTAGGGTAAATCTAATCTAATAAGGTTAAGTTTAAAAGCTATAAAGTCCTCCATTTTGATTTTTTTAATTAACTGCAACAGTGCAGGACAGGTGAGGAATGGCTTGACGCAAGTTAAAATGAAAAAGACCTGGAGATTTTAGTGAGCTGAGAGCTCTGCGTGAGTCATTATTGCAAAATGGCGGCCAAAGAAACAAATTTGATCTTAGGTTGGTACCTTCCAGTATTGAGGGGCTGCCATGAGGAAGAGGGATTGGTCTCAGAGAGCAGAACTAGGATTAATGAGGGGGCTTTACAGAGAGGCATATTTCAGGTCATTATAAGGAGAAATTGCCATTTAGAGCTATTCCATGGCAGAATGGGCTGTTCTAGGATGCAGTGAGTTTCCCAGGCACAGGAGTGTTGATTGAGCACTTCAGAGGGGATGCTTAGAGGAGCTTCTTGGTCCAGTACAATTTGGGCTAGATGCCCTCTGAGACACTGCCTAGTTTATAGTTCTATGTGTCAGGGGGCCATGGTAGCTTTCCACCCCTGCTGACCCTGTGCCCACACTTGATCAAGTGAGATACTATTTGTAAAAGCACTTAGTGGGCACAGTGCCTGGCACATAGCAGTTGCTGTTATTCAGTCATTTTTCAGTTGCATATCACTCTTGGTGACCCCATTCGGGGCTTTCTTGGCAGAGGTACTGGAGTGGTTTGCCATTTTCTTCCCCAGCTCATTTTACAGATGATGAAACCAAGGCAAACAGGCTTATGGAACTCACCCAGGGTCACACAGCTAGGAAGCGTCCGAGGCCAGATTTGAACTCAGGAAGGTAAGTCTTCCTGACTCCAAGCCCAGCACTCTATCCATTGCGCCACCTTGCTACCCCTGGCACATAGTAAGGGCTGTATAAATGTAAGTTGCTGTTGATGTTGTTTTTGTTAGCATAATCACTTTCTTTCCTCCTGCCCTGTATACCAACATCCCCGATGCAATGTCCTCAGCTGCATGGGCTCAGGATGCCAATCAGCTCCATCCAGTCTTCTCTTTGAAACCTTAGCCTCGCTCTTCCTCTACATATGTAGTGGATTATGTTGGCACGACTCTCTTTTCTTTTTAAACAGCAAAAAACACCACAACTTCACCAAATCAATTAATTGTTGACATGAAAGCCTCCTGATTTGCTGATTAAGGTGTTTTCCCCTCCTCTTGGTGGGAGGGGGCTGGGAAATAGTTTGGTTGAATTTTATTGAACCTGGACAGGAGTATTTGAAATTTGACAGGGAGAACATGCAGTGTTTATGGACTCAGATTCCAAGATCCTATGCAGTCACCAGATGTTTGGGGAGGAGGGGAGAGGAAGAGAAACTCAGAACTCTAGGACTTGAGTATTGGACAAGGCTTCCATGCCCAAGTGATACCCTGGGAGCTAAGCTTTGCCATTCCTTTTTTGAGGACAGTTTAGATCAGGAGTGGGGAACCCGCGGCCTTGAGGCCACATGTGGCCTCGAGGCAGCAGCTCCTGCATCCCTGGTTTAGATCCTTTGACCTCCCTCTTATCCATAAGGGAAATGGCTCATATATTTGGATTAATATCTTGTATACTAAATGCTCGTGGGATATAGTTGATGCAAAAATATTTTTCCTAATTGATAATTTTCCCTTTTTATCCTAATTCTAATGGATTTTGTTCATGCCCATCTTCAACTTCATGTATTCAAAATTATCCCTATTATATTTTTGCAATCACCTCTACCCTTTGGTTAAGAATTCTACCCCTAACCATAGCTATGAAAGATACTTCCATCCATCTTCCTCCAGTTTTGTTGAATGTTAACTTTTATGTTTAAATGAAGCATCCATTTGAAACTTGCTGTTATCTATTATGCAAAATGCCTGGTACTGCATCAGCTCTTGGAGACTCTCTGCCAAGTCAAAGAAGGATGGTATTTACATGGATTGAAACTAATGCTTAAAATACTGAAGTAAGTTTGTATCAGACATACTTACATGTACCAATTTGCAGTGTGGAAATAGGTATGATTGTCTCTCATTTTGCTCCTGAATTTTTCAAAATTCTCTTAATCCCAAGGGAATTTCTTACTTCCAGTGCTATAGGACCAGAATTTGTATCCGTCAATAGATTTCAAGCCCAGAAATGGTTTGTGGCCAAATGGGTCAAGAAGAAATAGAAAAACCTCTGTTTGGCATTCAAGGCCTGAGCCCCTCCTACTTTTTCAGTCTTCTTATCCCTAGCCCCACACCCACACCCATCACTCTTTGATCCAGTGACATGGTCTTCTTTGCTGTTCACTACCTGCGACACTCCGTCTCTCAGCTCTGGGCATTTTCAGTGGCTGCTGCCCCGCACCTGAAATGCTCTCCTTCCTCATCTCTGCCTCCTGGCTTCCTTCAAGTTCTGGCTAGAAGCTCATCTTCTATCAGGGGTGGGGAACTTGTGACCTTGAGGCCACACGTAGCCAGGGCCACACTTGAGGACCCAGAGGGCCACATGTGGCCTTGAGGCTGCAGGTTTCCCCATCCCTGCAGTCTACGAGCAGCTTTTCCTTATTCCCTGTAATGCCAGCGCTTTCTCTTTACTGATGCTTCCAATTCATCTGGTCTCTACCTTGCTTGTCCCCTGTTGTTTGCATGCTGTCCCCTCCACTAGACTGTGAGCTCTTCGAGAGCAGGACTGTCTCGTACCTTTCTTTGTATCTCTAGTGTATATCATCTGGCACACAGCGGGCACTTACTAAATGTCTGTTCACTGACAATGTTGGCTATTATAATTATTGTCAATCACTCCACCATGACGGGCTGAAGGAGCTCACAAAGGCAGGCTGTTTGGGCACTCAGTGATCTAAGGGTTTTTTCCAAGATATTTTCACGAGTCATTTCCTTATCTTCTATATCCCACACTGCCATCAAACAAAAAAAAAATGGCTAAGCAAAACTCACAGACAAACTGACTGTGCCTGACAGTGTGTATGGCATCCTATACCTATGCAGCTTGGTGGGGGCAGTGGATAGAGGCCTGGAATCAGAAGGATCTGGGTTCCTGGACAAGTCACTTTGTCTCTATTTGCCTCAGTTTTCTCATCTATAAAATGAGAATAATAATAGCACCTGCATCCCAGGGTTGTTGTGAGGATCAAATGAGATAATAATTGTGAGAGCTCTATAAATGTTAGCTGTTACTACTGCTACTACTACCATTACAACTACTACCACTACCACAACTACCACTACTACCTCTACTACTACTACTACTACTACTACTACTACTACTACTACTACTACTACTACCACCACCACTATTGCTACTACCACCATTACAACTACTACCACTACCACTACAACTACTACTACTACTACTACTACTACTACTACTACTACTACTACTACTACTACTACTACTACTACTACTACTGCTACTACGATCCTCTGCCTTTCGACAGAGAAGCAAGTATGTGTTGTCATCTGCTTCCCTGGGGCTCTGATTAATCATTTCCAAGTAATCTGGGTTTGGGTGTCCTTTTGTATTGCTTTCATGAATGTTATTATAATGTTTATATAGGGAGCTAGGTGGCCCAGTTGATAGAGCGCTAGACCCAGCATCAGGAAGACCTGAGTTCAAATGCTGTCTGACATACTTATTAGCTATGTGACCCTTTTCTCTGCCTCAGTTTCCTCCTATATAAAGTAGAGGCAAGGATAGCATTTAATTCCCAAGTTGTTTTGAGGATCAAATGAGATAACATTTGTAAAAAAAAAATACTTAACACAGTGACCGGCAGACAGTAGGCACCGTATGAGTGCTTATTTCCTTTCCCGCCCTCTGGCTTCCCCACAGTGATCTCTGGTGGTTCTTTGTTTTCTCTAGGATAAAATAGAAACTTCTTTCTTTGGTACCTGAAGTCCTTCATAACCCAGTCTCTCCCTACTATTTTTTCATCTTTTTGCATCTTCCCCTCTCCTCTATGAGCTCTGGGTTCTAGAGGCACTGGCAGTTCCTTGAACATGGCGCTCCATCTCCGAAGGCCAGGTCCCACACTAGCTCTCCTCCACACCTGGAATGTTCTCCCATCTCTCTCCTGCCCTTAGTTTCTCTGATTTCCTTCAGACTTAGCTCAAACTCCACCTACTCCGGGAAGCCTTTACCCGTCTGCCAGCTGATAATGCTCTTCTGGTCTCTAAAAGAGGTCTTTCCATCTGTTCTGTATACTGTACACCTTTTATATGATGAATTGTTTACATGTTGTCTCTCAAAGAACTTACATTCTGCTGGGGAGTCAACAAATAATAATATACTATATATTATTTTAATAATTACATATTACTTTAATAGTATTTTCTTACATCAAATACATAAACCTATGTGTATACAAGCTATATACAGAATAAATACAAAATAAATTCAAAGTAGTTAAATCTAAGGTAGTTAGAGCGACAAGGCATTGGGGAGTGGGGAGGGAGGACAGAAAAGGCTACATGTAGAAGGTGGCGTTTGAACAGGAAGGTGGCAATGAAGAGGGTGTACATTACAGACATTACTGTGCCTAGGGAACCACTAAAGTTTATTGAGTAGACAGTTGACATGGTCAAATCATCACTTAAGGAAATTCACTTTGGCAGTTATGTAGAGGATGGCTTGGCATTGACCAGTTAGGAGGCCGTTGCCATAGACTAGAGAGATGGTGAGGGTCTGAACTAAGATCATAGCTGTGTGAAGGAGGTGTGTAGAAAGAGTAAAACTTCGTGACTAATTGGATATGAGAGAAGGTGAAGAATGAACGATGAATGAAAAGACATTTATGGACAAGCACTTTGCTGAACACTAAATACAAATTTAAAAAACAAAGACAGTCCTTGCCCACATAGAGCTTACATTCTAGTGGGGGAAAGGGCACAGAGAGGTTCAATACATATAGGGGAGTAGAAACCAGGGAAGGGTATTTTGATTTGAAAAGTTACAGGGATGATAAATGAAGTGAAAGAGGAGTAGATTGACACACCCTTTCTAGCAGTGATAGTATGGATTTCATTATGCTTCCAGAACTGGAAAGGGAGATAAAGAAGAGGTATGGCTCTGCCACAAAGCAGCTGGCAGGAAGGTGGCCAGGGAGGAAATAAAGTGAAGCATGGGTGGAGCCAGCCTAGATAGAGTGGGTCACATGAGCCACCAAACAATTAGGACAATGAAAGATAATGCTAAGGTCACAAACTCAAGAAAATGCGAAAATGGTGGTGCCTTTGACATAAATAGAAATCAAGAGAGGAAGGTCTGGGGAAAAGATAAATTATTCTTTTTTGGACATACTGAGTTTGCTATACCTATGGAACATTCAGTTTGAAGTGTCCAATGGGCAGCTAGTGATGTAGGGATTAAGGTCAGGGGAAACTTGGGCTGGATTTGTAGATCTGGGAGTCAACGGCACAGGGATGATGCTTGAACCCAGGGGAGCTGATGAGGTTACAAAAACTAAGAATGTAGAGAGGGAAAGGAAGAGAGTCCAAGACAGATCTTTGGGCAATACCTCTGAAAGAGGACTTGACATGGATTATGGGCCAGAAAAGACTATAGAGGAATGACCATAAAGGTAGGAAGAGAAACTTAGAGCAAATGTTATAAAAACCCAGAGAGGAGAGAGGGTGGCCAGCAATGTAAAATGCTGGAAAGATATTGAGAAGGATGAGGAGTGAGAAAAGGCCATTGGATTTAGCAACTAAGAAATTCTTGGTAACTTTGGAGAGAGTAACTTTGGAGTGATGAAGGTAGAAGACAGATTGAAGAGGTGAAAGGTGAGTGAGAGGAGAGGATATGGAGGTGATGAGCACAGATAGCTTTTTTAAGGAATTTAGCTGAGAAAAGGAAGAGTGATATAGAGTGATGATAGCTTGAGGAGAAGGTAGGGTCAAGTAAAGGTTTTTTTATGGTTGGGGAGAATGGGCTTGTTTGAAGATAATAAGGAATAACCTAACAAGGATGGGGAACCCGCGGCCTTGAGGAGCCCTCGAGGCTGCAGGTTCCCCACCTCTGACCTAGTACATAGGAAGAGGTCAAATATTGTGGACAGCCCATTGAGGAGACAATTTCCTAAAGAATATGGAAGGAGATAGAATCAAGGGTATGGGAGGAGATGTAGAGAGGGTGGCCTCGGCAAGAAGAGCCACCCTATTAACAGAGCATGTAGAAAAAGAGGAAAGCAGAGGATGATGTCAAGAGTTTTGAGATGAAGGGAAGGATGGAAGAGGGAGTTCATGGTGAAGATAATCCTTAGCAGAGGAAACAGTGTTGAGGGAGTTGTGGGAGGTTTGAAGAGAGGAGAGAAGGCTTGAAACACTAACTTCTGTGAGGTGTGAGAGTGGGAATCAATTATGGAGGAGTGAAGAGTCCACCTTGCTTCAGCCTTCACTTGATGTCAGATACCACAACTTTGTAGTGTACCCCGTCAGCAAGATCATGTGACTTCCTTAAACTTTGTCCGGCAGACTGTGAATGGAAGCAAAGAAGGCAGATGGTGGGAACACTCTGAGGCTGGGGTTTGGTGACGGATTCAAGAGTAGAGTTGGTGATGCTGAGTGAAGCGAGCAGAACCAGGAAAACACTGTACACAGTAACAGCCACACTGGGTGACGATGCCAGGCTGGGCAGGACAGCTAACAGTTTGGATGACCAACTTAGCAGGATCCAAGGGGCTCTTTACAGACTCAGCAACAACCCTTTGGTTATAACCCTTTGCGGCATACATGTGAAATCTTATATTTGGGTTTAAAAAGTAAACTCTACAAATACGGGATGGGGGTGGCATGACTGCAACACTGTGCCACTCAAGAGATAAGAGAGGCAGGCAGCTGCCAAGGGCAGTACATGGAGGCACAATGAGATATGTTTTGAAATACGACTCTTGATTACAATTCAGCAAACATTTATTAAACACCTGCTGTGTGTTTAATCCAGCTGGATGCTGAACAAGATACAAAGTTTAGACACTGCTAGCAGGGTTTATAGACTGACAGGAAGACAAGATGCCAGTAAACAGAGTCATGATACATACTCAAGCACGAGAAGGACGAATGAAGTGCCACATGAAATTCAAAAGGGAAAATCATTGTTACTGTGATAGCTTGGTATCACCATGAATAGAACACAAGCCCTGGAGTCAGAAAGACCAGCACCTGAATCCTGCCTCATACTCTCCCTAACTATGTGAGCATTAGCTGTGTTTTCATGTGTTGAGTTACTGGGCCAAGGAACAACCTCTCTGTGCCTCAGTTTCCTTATCTGTAAAATGGGAATAATAATAACATCTCACACACACCCCCAGGGTTGCTGTGAGGATCAAATAAGGCAATATATGTAAAGGACTTGGTTAATCTTAAAGCATCTCATAAATGTTAGCTATATTAATAGTAAACATATTGTTAATATTATCATTACCATTTTTATCAGTGGAGAGATGGTGAAAGCTTCCAGGAAGAGGTAGCATTTGAGTCTGGATTTAAAGGATGCATAGGCAATCAAAATGCAAAGGGTGAAGGAGAAGGAAACAGCATGAGCATTTTATAAATGCAAATATTTTTAATTCCAGAAAAGCCTGCTTTCCAAGGCCTGTAGGGATTTATTTCGTGGTAAGTCGAGTCTCATGTATTGCTGTGATGGCTCAAAGCCTCAGTGGGCACAGTAAGACGTAGGGGTTGTAATTTTTAGATGTAGAGGCAGTAATTTTCAAGATGTTGCCTGGGGCACACAGATGCCTGGTCCTGGTTCTGCTGGACCACAGGTCATGTGGAAAAGGCCTGGGGGTTTTAGTGGCTTGCAAGTGCAATATGAATCAACGATGTGATGTGGCAGTTAAAAAGAAAAAAAAACACCTAAAAGGGTCTTAAGCTACATTGAGAAGGGAATGGCATCCAGAATGAGAAGGTGATGGTGCCCACGTCCTCTTCCCTGATTGGACTCCAAGCGTCACAGCACATCTAGGGACCATATTTTAGGAGGGATATTGACAAACTGGAAAAGATCCGGAGGAGGGTGACCAAGACAGTCAAGGGACTGGAAACTGTCCAATGAGATCATTTGAAGAAACTGGAGCCATTTAGCTGAGGGGAAAAAAATGGTCATTGTCTTCATGTTACAGGATGTAGGACTGGAAGGGGTCATCTCTTTCTGCCATCTTGTTCTACAAATGAGGACACCAACTCAGAAAGACTAAGGAACTTGCCCTGGGCCACCCAGGAAGGGAGTAGAAGGGCTGGGGTGTGGAAGCCAGTCCTCTGATTCTAACTAGTATTATATCCACTATGGGGCCACCTCTTAGATACCTGAAGGACCATCATGGAGAAGGACCACAGAGGAGCAACGGGGTATTAGAGAGAGGCAGATATTGGTTCCGTGTCAGGGAGAACTTACCATTGATGAGAGCAGTCCCTCACTGTTACCAGACATCTGGTGAGGTAGTGAACTCCTCATCACTAGAAAGATTCAAGCAAGGGCTTGAATGAACACTTGAGAGCTTGTTAGAGGATGATGGGGAAGGAATTCATGCATCAAGTCAGAGTTTAGACTAGATGACCCTTGAGGTACCTTTGTAGCTCAGGTATTCTATTATTCCAACTTTGTCATCACCTATCTATTTATTCAGTGATCATTTATTGAGGGCCTAACCCTGCCCTTGGCACTAAGGGAATTAGAGAGATTGATGAGACTCAGGCCCTGCCCTTCAGAAGACAAAGATCTTATCATCTTTCTTAGATTTAGCAGATGATAAGACACTGACCTGTGACCCACAGCCAAGAACTCTAAGCACCGGTCTCATGTGCTCCAGGAACAGTCTTAGGGACTGATGGACTCCAATCTTTGTCTTTTCTCCTCATTCAGACTTCACTCTGGGAAATTTCCAAATATAGCTTGAATATAACTCATGCCTTACACTCCACAGATGTGTATAAAAGAGTCCTCAGCTTCTGGGCAAGGAATCAAAGGAGCGCTGCCTAACACATTTAGGACAGCCTTTGTTTTCTTTCGCAGAAAATACACCAAGGATTCACAGAAGCCCATAAACAATGCCTTCAGTCAGCCTCCCTCCTCAAGGAGTCCAGTCTTTCCCCATCTCCCCTCCGAGTCCTCTGGACTCATAGTACCACCCTGTGGTTTGGGCCCCCTTGGAAGGGAAGCAGATTTGGGGTTGCCAGACAGGCACCTTTCCCCACAAACACACTTTATGGTGAGCCCTACTTTTATCCCAGGTACACATGTAGGCCTCCAGCCTAATGGTACTTCCTTCTGCTAAGAGCCACACTTTCCCAGGAAGACAAACCATCTTGGGCATCCTAGAGTTGACTTCCCCCCTTCCCATTGGATCTGTACAGTCTGAATAACTCAGGACAGCAGCAGAGGGCAAAGTACAAGCCTCCTTCCCCCCTCCCCCTCCCATATCATGACTCAGTCTCATTCTGTCTTGCCAGCTGTGGAGACAAATGCTCAGTTCCCTTTACTGTAAGAGGCTGTGCTGCCTAGGAATTCGCCCTTCTCTTTCTTGAAGGCAGAGACCCTGAATATGGGGCCCATGGACTCTCTGCTAGGGCTCTTGTGGATAACAGTACCCTCAGCTTTCATATGCTGCCTACCCAAGTAATCATTGAAGGCTCCTAGGATGAAGGAAGGCTATGGATATGTTCTCCTCCTGGGACTCAGCTCCCACTCACTCTTAGCTCCCCTGCTCTCTTGTCTATGTTCACCCCTCAGCAAAGGGGAAATGACTCTGCAACTGAGCCCCTTTGTATAGACTCAGCCCAGAGGGGTCATAGGAACATTGATTTAGAGCTGGACCCAGAGTCATCTAGTAAAACCCTTCACCTCAATTTGAACCCACACCCTCAGGTTCCAAAGCCAGTTCATTATCCTGCCTTTGCAATGGTCCAAGACAATCAATTCACTCCCAGTAGATGAGCTTTAAGCATAGGCTTTCCTCCTGTATGAGCATTCCCCCAATGGATATGTCCCCATCCTCTTAAGGCTGTCAATAGCCAAATATACAGGAAGAAACTAAGTCCCAATCAGAGGCAGACCTGACCCTAAGTACATCAGCCTTTCCCAGAAACAAATAACTATAATCCAAAATTGGGTGTAACTAATAATGCCCAAGAAAAATAAGAAGGAAGTACGCTGAGAATTCAGAGAAGGGAACACCTCTTTCCAGCTTGGACAATTAATTAGGCTCATAGAACTTCCAAGTTGCAAGTGGCCTGAGAAATCGGCTCATTCTGGCCCATTGTTTGACTGAGGCCCCAGAAAAGGGAAGGGATTTGTCTGAGGTTATTGAGGTAGATGTGATTGAAACTGACATCCCACGACTCCTTCATCTCTAGGCCCCATTTGTAAAATGAAATGGTTGGACTAGATTACCTTGAAGGTTCCCTCTGTGCCTGGCATGATCCTATAATCAAGGAAGGTAGCTCAGGGCTCATGCTGGTGAGTTACCATCGCAAGCCACGCTACTTTCAATAGGAAACAGGATTTAAGGTGGATGGGAATGAGCAGGAATCTTTTTTCAGCTCTCTCTCCAATGAGCTTCACAACCCTGCTTCTGAGTAGATCTGCACTCCTTTTCTGATCTATTTTCTCATTCCCAGGTCTATCTCCCCCCAGTCTGCTTGATGCTGCCCTTTTCCTCTCTTTGGTTACCTTTCTAACCTGCTTCTCCTCTGCTCTGTTCTCCCCGCTGACTATTTTCCCCAATCCCTTTGCTAGTTTCCTCCCTTCTCCCTGACCCTCAAGTTCTTCCTCTCCTCAGTTTCCCTTTATGATGTTTCTTCATTCCTTTCTTTCCCTGTCTCCTCTCCTTTCCTTCTCACTCTGCTTCTGTTGTATTTCTCTTCTCACTGTGTTCTACCCTTCCCCCTTGGTTGACAGGGGAGAAGATGGATTCACAAGGAAATACAAAGGAAGAAAGGGAAAAGGAACAGAAATCATTTCCCTTCTCATTTTTTCCCCACCTCAAGTGCCATCGAGAAGCACTTGATTCCAAGTACCTGAAGCACAGGGCAGGCAGACCATTTCCAACTCAGCCTGATTGCCCTGGGGACACCCTGCCCTGAAGAGCACAAGGGGTAACTCAGACTCAGTCTTGGTCAAGTCTGTGGAAGGTGAGATAGTCAGTGTGTGAGGGGTCAGCCAGACAAATTAGGGTCTAGAATCACAGGCTGTCAGAGATGGAAAGAACTTTTAAACACAGAACATTGAATGTCACATCTGGAAATAAGGCTGTCAGGGGCAGCTAGGTGGCGCAGTGGATAGAGCACCGGTCCTGAAGTCAGGAGGACCTGAGTTCAAAACCAGCTTCAGACCAAACACTTGACACTTACTAGCTGTGTGACCCTGGGAAAGTCACTTAACCCCAACTGCCAAAAAAAATTTAAAAATCAAAATTAAATTAAAACAAGGCTGCCAGAGCTGGGCCCTTAGCACATACTAATGTTGGAAGAGGAAGGGACCTTAGAACAGAACATAAAGAATGCCAGGGCTGAAAGGGGCCCTAGAACATAAAACAGGAGATGTCAGAGCTGGCAGGGCCCTCAGAGACCAGCTAGTCCAAACCCCTCATTGTATTCGGAAACATCTGGATATTGGGGGTCATGGAAAAAAATCCAGATGAAAGGACTGAATTTCTTCACTTTTCAGACTAGAGGTACAGATGCGCCCCCCCCCCTTCTATCTATCCAAGTCTTATCCATTCTGAAAACACTGTCTTCTCCAGGAGGCCTTGTGTGACTGCTAGCAACCCACTTAAACCTCTCTCTGTCTCTGTCTCTGTCTCTCCCTCTATCTCAGTCTGTCGCTCCTCCTCCTCCTCCTCCTTTTCTTCTTCTTCTTTTTCTTCTTCTTCTTCTTCTTCTTCTTCTTCTTCTTCTCTTCTTCTTCTTCTCTCTCACTCTCTCTTTCTTTCTCTCTCCCTCTCTCTTTCCCTCTTTCTCTCCCCCACCCTCTCTTTCAATCTGTCTCTCCTCCCCTCCTCTCTGTCTCTCCTCCTTCTCCTCTCTCTCTCTCTCTCTCTCTCTCTCTCTCTCTTCTCTCTCTCTCTCTCTCTCTCTCTCTCTGTCTCTTCCCTCCCTCTTCCTCTCTGTCTCTGTCTCAGTCTGCCTCTGTCTCTCTCTTCTCTCTCTGTCTGTCTGTCTCTCCCTCACATAACATATGGCTTAATTCCATCTTATCCCATATGGTCCACTAGCCCTTCCCAGTACAAGTTTAGTCTTCCCAAACATACTGTGAATTCTCAAAAACACAGGGTCTATCTATTCCTGTGTCTGGTCCTCCTGTTTCTCAGGGTACAAGGTAGGACTCACAGGGTGGAGGGTAAACCCAGTAAAGGCTGGTTGATTAATGTAGTGTATGTGATTGGAGAGGAGAGAGCTGAGAAGTTTTCCCCAACTCCCCCCAACTCTATAGCTCCTATAGGTCAATGATAGAAGTAGGGAAGAGAAGTGTATTGTAGGTAACAGGTTAAAATATCTCTTCCAGCAGTCGGTGGACAAGGGAGTGAGAACAAAAGCCTTTCTTTAAACTGTGTATGAACAGATTATATATTTTATAGATAAAAGAAAATAGAGATAGAAGGACCTTAGAGCTTATGAAGTCTGATTCTTTCTTTTTAGAGAAAAGGAAACTGAGGCACGGAGAGCAGAAGTTCCTAGCTTAAGGTGAGGTAAGTAATGAAAGAAAAGATTTGACCCCAGGTGTTCTGACTTCAAAGAGAAGATTTATGGGAGGAGAGCCATGCAGTCAGTGCCTGACAAGATACCATGGGACTCAAACTCCTCCTGCTCTCTCCCTGCTGCCTGCTTCCCATCTCCTGGCTCTCATCTTTGAGGCTAAGGAAGAAACTTCTCCCTCTGTAGTTACAAACTGAAATGAAGACCCAGGTATCCTTAATCCCAGCTTTCCCCAAGTCAGCCTCTAGTTGTCACCTCAGTGAATTTGATTTATGTCCTTGGAACTGGTGGTGGTCTTTGTGTGTGTCTGTGTGTGTGTCTGTGTCTGTCTGTCTGTCTGTCTGTCTGTCTGTCTGTCTGTCTCTCTCTCTCTCTCTCTCTCTCTCTCTCTCTCTCTCTCTCTGTCTCTGTCTCTGTCTCTCACCTCAGTGAATTTGATTTATGTCCTTGGAACTGGTGGTGGTCTTTGTGTGTGTCTGTGTGTGTGTGTGTGTGTGTGTGTGTGTGTGTCTGTCTGTCTCTCTCTCTCTGTCTCTGTCTCTGTCTCTCTGTTCCTCTCTCTGTCTCTCCATGTCTCCCTGGGTATCTCTGTCCCTGTCTCTATACCTCTCTTTATCTCTCTCTTTCTGTCTCCCTCTCTCCAGTTCCATCCCTTTGTCTCTCTGTTTCTTTGAGTGTTTCTTATCCCTTTCTCCCTGATGTAAACAGCCCAGGCAGTGCTGACCGCACACATGGGCCTTTGCACTTGTATATGTTTGTCAGGGAACTTTCCCTCTCCAAGGAGGACGGCCCGAGCCTTAGTGCTCTGGGCAGAGCAAGGCCGGCTTGGTAATGGCCTCACATGACACCCTGTTGTTGCATGGTTTGCCTTCATCCAAGGCCAAGAAAAGAGAGAGGGGGCAGAGGGAAGCTGGAAGTGCTGATTTCAGCTAAGCACATGTGCAAGACACATTCCTTATCGAGAGGGAGGGAGCAAAGGAGGAAAGGAAAGAAAAAGAGACACAGGGACAAAGAGAGAGACAAAGAGACAGATGGAAGAGAGAGAAAGAGGCACAGGGAGAAGATCATAGGGGCAGGGAGAGAGACCCATAAAAAGGGACAGAAGGACACGAAGATGGGGGGGAGAAGAGGAGAGAGAGAGAGAGAGAGAGAGAGAGAGAGAGAGAGAGAGAGAGAGAGAGAGAGAGAGAGAGAGAGAGAGAGAGAGAGAGAGAGAGAGAGAGAGAGAGAGAGAGAGAGAGAGAGAGAGAGAGAGAGAGAGAGAGAGAGAGAGAGAGAGAGAGAGAGAAAGCAGAGATAAACAGAGAGAGATGGGGAAGAGTCAGGAGATACACAGGGACAGAATAGACAGATCAAGCACTTGAGGTCACTTTGTTAATGTACTTTATGCATTTTTAATTGAGAACCAATTCTCTCTAGCAAGTTAGTCCTGGACTTATTGGGAAAGCTGTGTATCAAAACGGCCTCTTTTCATTTCCGAATTCCCCACTTCAAAGGGCTGAGCGGGTGTGAGCATCCAATGATAATCAGGCATTCCTCAGCCAGCATCTAATGGGAACTTGGGCTTCAGGACAAAAATGTGCCTCGTGGTTTTTAGTTTTTAGGTTGTTTTTTTTTGCTTTCTCTCATCTCTCCTGGATTAGAGAAGACAGCAATGAGGCTCAGGCATCTGCCCTGGAGCAATCCATAAGTCCAGGGTGTCAGAAAAAAAAATGGGAGGCAAAAGACTGGTATGAGAACATAAGAACCCGAATTCTTTCTCTCTCCACCCACCCCCTTCTACACCCTACCAGACCTTTCACTTGCTCTATGACCTTGGAAATAATACTGACTTCTCTAGGCTTTGAGGGTTTGGGCAAAGTGGGGAGGGACAGGTGTTGCTCACGAACTCCCCAGAAAAATTTGATCTTAATTTTGATCTGACCAGTTGGATTCGCACACAGAAAAAATTAATTTCCTGGCAGAGTCATAACTAACAATTTTTGTTACAGCAAATGTCATGAAATGTGTCCTTGAATCAACTTTTAAAGAAAAATTAAACTGAGGGTATGGGCGAGACCCCAGGATCCTGTGGGTGGAGCCTTATGGGAGAAACATGCTATACTATGGGAAAAGCCTCTGCTAATTAGGTGCTAAGCTCAGTTATTTCTAGATGATGAAGGACTTCAAGTGCCTTTAGCCCCCTCTCAATTTTAGCATCCTGGAACAAAGCTTCAATCAGTCCACCCTAGTTATCTGTTTGCCGGCTCCACAGAGGGCCCTGACCCCCTCAGCCTCAGGCTGAGTTCTCATCTTCAATTCTGACTACAGAATAGAAGAAATCTTTTTAAAGGAATTTGGGGAAATCCAAAAGATAGGAATGTGTCATGGTTCTAGAGGAGCTGCAGGGGGCGCATGAAAGAAATCTATGCATTGACCTGAAGAAAGTCACAAGTAAGGGTTTAAACACAGGGAGTTTAAGCTGAAGGAGATTTTTCCAAGCAGATGAACGTGCCCAAGGGAAGGGAGGCATTCTCCAGCCTTTGTGGGAGAGGGCTGCAGGGAAAGAACTCCCCTCACGCCCCAGAGACCAGTGGGCCTGAACCCCAGGTAGAAAGGACTTTCTTAAACTTAGTGACTGGGAGCATCCAGAAAGTAAAAGCTTTAGAGCCAGTAGGAGAGCAATAATTCAAATTTCTAAGCACTCATATTAGGAGATTTAGAGGTAAAGGGAACTTAGAAGTTTATCTAATTCAATCTTCATTTAAAAAAAATAGAAGCACAATGATAAGCCACGTGTCCAAAAAGAATGACCATGAAATGTACCATCCCCTGTTGGAGGAAATGGGCTTAAAAAGTAGAAAGAGACAGATGTGCCCTTTTGGACACGGCAGATGTGAGGGTTAGTTTTGCTGGACTATATTGATATCCATTAAGGGACTGGTGGTTTTGTTTGCTTTGCTTAATGGAGATGTATAGTGAAAGGAACAGATTAATTTAAAAATATTTGTTACTTGAAAAATTTTTTTTTAATTTATAAGTAGGTGAAGAAACAGACCTAGGTAGTTGGAGTAACTTGTCCAAGGTCACACAGCTAGTGAATCACACAGACAAGCTCCCCTGACTCTGAAACTGGTCTGATGTTCTTTCTACTATATGCAGTGGTGTGCAGTGACAGCTCTGAGAGAGAAATGGTTGGGGGAGTGAAAGAAAGGGGGAGGGGGAGACGAGGGAGGGAGAGAGAGAAAGATGAAAGGAGAGAGGGAAGGGGGAGAGAGGGAAGGAGAGAAAAGGTGAGGGAGAAGGCAGAGAGAGAGGGAAGGGAGAGAAGAGGGGAAAGAGACAGAAAGGAGAGAAAGAGAAAGAGAGAAGGAAGGGAGAGGAAGGGGAGAGAAAAGGAAGAGTAGAGAGAATTGTTAAATTTTCTTTGTGAACATTTAACCTCAGAAATCAGCAAAGGCTTCTTTGATTGTTTTGCTGATCATCTAGACTTAAGAAAATGATGGCAAAAATGTCAATAGTGCAGATTACACTTAAACGCATCTTACACAAGTTTTTTCTTTCTTTCTTTCTTTCTTTCTTTCTGGAGAGCCGGGTGTTAAACATTTACTAGCACACCATTGACTAAACTACATTTAAAAAAAATAAAATTTACACCATCCCTGAGGCTTAGAGAGAAGTAATTTTCCGAAGGTCACATCCCTAATATATGTGAGAAATAGGATTTTAAAACTAGTGCCCACTGTACCCCACTGCCTTAAAACAACCAAAAAGTGTTGACTAAGAATTTCCCCAGTGCCTGATGCTGGCAGGGAGTGGGGATGAAAGTGAGGGTGAGGTGGGGCAGAGGGGAATCATGGCATCTCAGGGAGGTGATGGTAGGTCGCAGGAAGTCTGCTGGTATTGCCGTCAGCCCTGGGTTGGAGTCCAAATCCTGGCACTTTACTAGCCTGGGTGGCCCTGGGCAAGTTCCTGTCTGAGCCAGAGTTTCCTCATCTGTAAAATGGGAACAATAATACTTACACTGACTATCTCATGGTGCTGTCGCATTTTGCTGTCAGTCAGTTGGCTAACAAGCATTTATTAGGCACTTGCTATGTGCCAGGCTTGTTGCTAAACTCTGTAGAGACAAAGAAAGGTAAGAACATGGTCCCTGCTCTCAAGGATCTACTGTGTTGGTTTTTTTTTGGTAAGGCAATTGGGGTTAAGTGACTTGCCCAGGGTCACACAGCTAGTAAGTGTCAAGTATCTGAGACCGGATTTGAACTCAGGTCCTCCTGACTGCAAGTCTGGAGCTCTATCCACTGGACCACCTAGCTACCCCATGGATCTACTGTTCTAATGGGAAAACAACATGCCCCCCAAAATTGTACATACAAGCAAAATACAGTGTAAATAGAAGGTAATAACAAAAAAGAGGGAAGGGGGAGAGAAAGACCTGGTCTGGGAAATCAGGATTTGAATTGAATCTTGAAGGGGACCACGAGGCAGAGATGAGGAGAAAGGGGAAACCAGGCTTGGAGGAGAGGCAGTGAAAAGAGTGGGGAGGGGGAGTATTATGTTTGAGTTTCTGGATCAGTAAAGTGTTCATGCAGAAGGTGATACTGGAGGTGAGGAGAGAGAGCATTTCCAGCAGGAGGAATCGCCTATGAAATGCATGGAGGTAGGAAATGAACTATTACCTGTGAGGAAGAGCAAAAAGATCAGTTTGACTAGACCAGGAATCATTTTAGGTTTCTGTTTGATCCTAGAGGTAATAGGGAGCATTAGAGTTCGTTGAGTGGAGGTGGGGTGACATGGTCAGGCCTTCACTCTAGGAAAATCACTTTAGTGGCAATGTGGAGGGTGGGTTAGAGTGGGGAAATTCTTGACGAAGGGGGACTGATTAGGAGGTTATTATAATACCCCATTGGAGAGATAATAAGGGCCTGAGCTAAAGTGGCATTTGTTTGGGAAAGAGAAGGGGACATATGCAAACAAAAAGATTTAACCATCTGTAAGCCTTAAAGGACTATAGAAATGGAGTTATTAGTAGAGTTGAAAAGAACCTTGGCAGGGGATACAGGTGAGGTGCACCCTCTAATCCAAATCTGGAATTCTTTTTGTAGTATCCTGACAAAAATCCAACTTTTGCTTACACTTCTAATGATGGGGAGCTCACTACCTTCCAGGACAACCTATCCAGTTCAGGACTGGAAGTAAAACCTAAACAGTATGGTCTCCGCCCTCAAGTAGCTTACAGAAAAAGATGGTGAGACTAGACTGAAGTAGACTAAACTTTTATATGAAAGAAGTTGAAAAGTCTTAAAATCAGTAGCAAAAAGACCAGGGATTTTGGATGTGTTAAGTAGTAAAATTAAGGGTTAAGCTTAGTAACATTCAGAGCAGAGGCACCTCATGTGTTAAGATGGCTCAAGCTTGATTGAGGAATAAGGCTGTGTATCCATAACTTGGTCATTTGCACCCCATGCCAGGGTATTGGTTATGCCTTGAGAGTCTCATATGCTGTAATAAAATGGTTTTGTTGGTGCTTTCCACTGGCAGGCAGAATGGGGTTGTAGGAAGAACACCAGTCTTGGAGATAGAAGATCTGAGTTCAAGGTCTACCTATGATACCTAGTTAGTAGCTTTGGGTAAGTCACTGAACTTAACTGAACCTAAGTTTTCTAATCTGTAAAACAACTCATACTTGGATTGTCTGTCTGATGGGGTTGTCACATGAGAGAAGTGATCTATAAACCCTAAAGTGGGAGGAAAATGTTAAGTCAATATTATTCCCTAAACCATCAGCTGAGCATAGGAGGACAGTGAGTAGTCTGCTTTGACCAAAGCATGTAATACAGGGATGGGAAATTGTTTGAGCCTGGAGGGACCTCAGGGACACCCTTGATAATAAGAAAGAAGAAACACCATCATTTTACAGAAGGTTGTTGTTTGTCCTTCGTTCTCGAAGAGGACCCTGACAGCAGAAGGTGATGCCATGACTTGCAGGAGAATTGGATGTAAGTGAGGCAGGACCGTGCAAAGTCACCAGCCTCACTTTATCCCCCAGAACCAGCTGGGTCCAGTGACAAGACGTAGATCAGGACTACTGGAGATGGCACCTCATTTTACAGCAGAGAAAACTCGAGGCCCACGGAGGTCAAATATAGAAAAGCAGGGCTAGCCTATGTCGTAAAGGACCTTAAGGGCCAAGTTAAGTAGTCTGAACTTTACTTCGTAGGGAATAGGGAGCTACTGAAATGTTTTTTTGAGCGAAAGGGTGACATGAGATAAGGAAGATTCATTTGGTAAGGAATAGTGTAAAAGACAGATTGGAGGAAAGAGAAAATGGAGAAAAGACCTAAAAAAAAAAAAGGTAGTCAATATAGTCCAGATTGGTGGTAATGAGAATTTGCAAAGTATGGATAGAGCACGAGGCCTGGAGTCAGGAAGACCTGAGTTCAAATCTAGCCTGAGACGCTTACTAGTTGTGTGACTCTGTCACTTCACCTGTTTGCCTCAGTTTCCTCATCTGTAAAATGAGAGTAATAACAGCACCTACACCCAGGGTTGTTGTGAGGATGAAATGAGATAATACCTGTAGAGCTCTTAGCATAGTGCCTGCTGCATAGTAAGTGCTATGTAAATGTTAGTTATTATTATTATTATTATTAAATAGAGAGTAGAGAACAGGTGTGAGAAAGATTAAAGAGGTAAACTCAATAAGATTGGCTAATGACTGGATACAGGCAGCAAGTGAAAGATCACATGGCCACTGCCCTGGTTCAGGCCCTCATAATCCCTCACCTGGTCTACTGCAAGAGCCTCCTAATTGGTCTCCCTGACCCTGTCCAATCCATCCTTCCCACAGCTGGAAAAGTAATCTACCTGATCCAGTCATTCTAGAAAGCAATTTGGAACCATGCCCCAAAGAGTTATAAGCTGTGTGTACCCTTTGACTGAACAATATCACTACTAGGCTTAAATCCCAAAGAGATCAAAGGAAGAGGAAAAGGGCCCATATGTTCAATAATATTTATAGCAGCTCCTTAGCAGTGGCAAAGAACTGGAAATTAAGGGGTATAATAGGGTTGGGGAATGGCTGAACAGAGTGTATTACAGAAGTGGAGTGGAATACAGTGAAAGGGATGGTTTCAGAAAACCCATGGAAGAGTTGAATGAACTGATGAACAGAACCAGGAGAATAATCTGTACAAGAACAATGAAAACCAAACAACTTTCAAAGACTTAAGAACTCTGATCAATGCAATGACTAGCCATGATTCTAAAGGACTATCTACCTTCTGACAGAGAGGCAATGGACTCAGGGTACAGAATGTTACTTGTTTTTTGGACATGCCCAGGGAGGGAATTTGTCTTGTTTGACTATATATACTTGTTTAGAAGGGTTTCTTTTTATTTTTCTTTTCCCAAGGGGAGGCTGGGGAGACAAGATGGGAGGGAGAGAAAATGGATGTTTGTTCACTGAAAAAATAAAAGAACATTTAGAAAAGAAAAATAATTTTCCTAAGCCACAGGTCTGACCATGTCACTCACCTGTTCAAATACATTGCCTCTAAGGAAAAAAAACCATAAATTCCTCAACCTGGAATTTCAAGCTCTCCCCAAACTGGCTGTCTCCTACCTTTCCAGCCCTATTTCAAATGCTCACCACCACAGGCAAATGAGTGCATTGGCTCTTTCCTGAGCTCCACATTTCATCTCCTATCTCTGTGCCTTCACAAGGCTGTCTCCGTCCCCAGAACACACGTCTTCATTTATACCTTTCCATATACCTGGCTTCCTTCAAAGCCAGCTCAGGCACCACCTTTTTCAGGAAAATCATTTCTGCCCTCAGCAATACCCAGGTTGTAAGTCTCTTTGCTTGCTGAAATTATTTGGTATTTAATTATTTAGTCGTTTCCTTATCTCTAAAATGGACATAAGATTGCCTGCCTGACAAGAATTTCAATGGGGAAGAGATAGCATAGTTAATGGGCAGTTGGATTAGAAATTTCTAAAATCAAATTTCTCCTCTCCACAAAACCTACTGCTCTCCATATTCTCTGTCCTACTCACCAGGTAGACTTTTTCCTCTCCCTCAACCCCATTCTGAATCCCTCCCGCACCCCCGTAAAATCAGTAGATAAATTCCATTGATCCTTTTCCCCAATCCTTTGCTTCAGCCTAGGTCTGGGCCTTTATCACCCCTTACTTAGACAGGCTTCCAAACTGGTCTCTGTGCCCTCCCCGATTATTGCCTCCAAAGGCTGCTAGATTAGTCTTCCTACATCTCAGCTCTAATGACATTTCTCTCTTGCTTATAAACCTTCAATGGCTCCCCTCTGCCAGCAGGACCAAGCCCTGATTTCTTGTCCTGACATTCAAATTCTTCTGTCCCTCCCCAATCTGGTATCAGGCCATGTCTGTCTCCTATCAACACCCAGCTTTCAACGTTCCTGTCTTTTCTACTTCACCACCAAAACCGTCTATCCACGCATCTCTCCTAGCCCCAATCTCTGAAGCTTTCATGATTCCAGATTACTTGATCAGACAAAATGAGGTAAAAATTAAAACAGGACATTAGAGGTCATTTTGCTAAATCTTCTCATCCAGAAGAAAACTAGGACTCAGAGCGATATGATGCAGATAGTAGAAGACAGCAGAACTGAGATCGGAACCTAAAACTTCTGATTCTAGGCCCAGCAGTCCTCGTATGCTGCCTCCGTGAGATCCTCCTCCATCACATGGCCACTTTCACAAGAGACAAGTCCTACCATTTCAAAGGAGAATTTTTTTTTTGTCAGGGAGAATTGGTTTTAGGTCAGTGTGACCTTCTAGGGTGTTTTATGTTATACTGGCTTAGGCCTAGGACCAACCTTGGCCTAGGGTAATGTGACCTTATGCTTGAATTAAAAGAAACACAGTATCTAGAATGAGGGAGATGACATTCACGTCATCCTCTGCGCCGGCCAGTCAACATCATGAGCACTGGGTTCGGATCTGGGTGCCATGTTTTAGGAAGGGTGTTGACAAATATAGAGCTTTTCCAAACAATGTTAGCCCAGGTAAAGAGAGAGCTCTCCATGTATTACAGGGATCAGGGTAAGAAAATAGCCTGGAGAACAGAAATTGAGCAGGGAGGGGAGTGATAAAGTATGGGGGCAGGGGGGGAGTGGCAGGGAATATGGGGAGGGGATAAGTGTTCCAATATCTGAAAGGCTATGATCAGGAGTAGCAGATACAAGTTACAGAGTAGTGCATTTCAGGCCAATTTAAGGAAAGGTTTCCTAACTATCCTGGCTATCCCAGAATCTCGTGGGCTACCTCAGGAGGTATCCATTCGGTTTTCTGACATGGGACCTCTTCAGTTCAAGGCTAGCTGACCACTCACTAGTCTCCAGTGTCTTAGAGGGCACTCTGGGAGAAGTACTGGTTGGACCGCATTTTCTGAGGTGTCACAACTCAGAGAATCTGCGAGTTTGTTGCCAAAAATGCTGGCCCCAGAACGGCCTATGAGTTAGCAGTTTTTAAGAGGACAGACTTTGGGACTCCAAACTATTCCCCACAGAACCAGGGGGCCTCCTCTGATCCCCAAAGCATCCCGTGCTGCCCTACACTCTCCTCTCTTCGGGCTGCCCTCTCTAAACTCTCCCATATGCTAATACAAGATGATTTCACCTCCTTGGAATCCAGCAGAGTACAGTATTTACATAAATATTCCACAGAGGGCCCAAGAACCCTGATGAAAGGAATAGTTTTCTGCATTCCCTTCTCCATCCCACCAGCTGCCCCATCCTCCACACATCCTCATCTCCTTCCTGGCTTTCAAGAATGGAGGAATGAGGCGGAGCCTGGAGACAGGTTCCATTTAGAGCCAGAATCATCAACTGTCAGACCTGGAAGAAACCAAAGAACTATAGATTTAGAATCACAAAGAACCTCATAAGGCCAACCTCCTTATTTTTCAGATGGGGAAACTGAGGCCCAGAAATATTGAAGTGATTTCCCCAAGGACACAAAAAGAGGAAATAGCCAAGCCAGGATTCTAGGAAGGTAAGGTCTTCTGACTCCAAAACATGGTATAATTCCCACTGTCCTACTCTGCTTCCTTAAAACCCAAATGGAAAGAATTTAAGAAGTCAAAAAGGTCAGCCCTCACATATTTCAGATGAGGCAACCAAGGCCCAGAGAAGAGAAAGGAGCACAGGACAGCGTAGTAGTAGTAGTAGTAGTAGTAGTAGTAGTAGTAGTAGTAGTAGTAGTAGTAGTAGTAGTAGTAGTAGTAGAAGAAGAAGAAAGACCACTAGATTCGGGGTTAAAGGAACTGAATTCAAATCCTGGCCATCCTTCTTAGTATGTATGTGACCTTCCTCCCTCTGAGTCTCAACTTCCTGTGTGGTCCAATGAGGGGCTTGTCCTTGATTACCTCTGAGGTCGCTTCTTCCAAATCCTGTGATTCTGGGTCTATAATCAGAGAGCTTAGAGGCATGGACTGTGATATTCTACTCCAGATTCTAGAAAAGATGAAATCTTTCTAAAAGCCCAGGGAGAACTGGGAGTCTGGCCTGGCTTCTCTCCTCACCCACCAGGCATTAGCAGGGGTGGGGAACCAGTGGCCTCGAGGCCATAGGTGACCCTCTAGGGAGGACTGACCCTTCTAGGGGTCCTCCTCTAGGGACCCTCCTCCCTAGAAGGTCACCTGTGGCCTTGACGCCACAGTTCCCCACTCCTGAGTTAGGCTATTCAGAGATTCGAACTTTTCACAAACTTGCCTGGCTCTCAGGCTCCATCTCTCAACCTGTAAAATGGAGACAAATATCCATTCTTTGGAGGTACTTCAGGAGAAAGTGCCACAAGGCTCAGTTCAAAGTTGATATGATTTGTTTTGAGGAACCCAAGCTTCTTTTTGCCCCCACTCCCACCCTTTCAGGTCCAGAGCCTACCTGCCCTCTGCCCCCTACCCTCAGCAAAGCTTACCTTAGAAACATTCACACTGACAAGGCAGTGACTGATGACAGATTCAAGTCTGTCCCCATCCTCAAAAGGAATGGCATTTTAATAGGCATCAAAGACTAAGCTAAAGGAATAAATATGTCTTCAATGAAAGAATGAATGAGTGAATGGAATGCTGCTAGAGAAGTTTCTGACATCTGCTAGCAGGTTGGAAAAAGTGTTATGGCATCCTAGGATAGCAGGTTTAGAGCTGGAAGTTACCTTAAGGCTTATCTACTCCAACCCCCTTGTTTTTGCAGATAAGGAAACTGAGGCCCAGAAAAGCTAAGAGGTAAATAAGGAAGTAAGAGAAAGGAAGGAAAGAAAGAGGGAAGGAGGGAAAGAAGGGAGGAAAGAAGGAGGGAGGGAGGGGAAGAGGGAAAGAAGGAAGGAAAGAAGAAGTGAGAGATAAAATCATAAAATCAGATATCATAGAATGTGGGCTTGGAAGGGGCCTTAGGGATCATTTAATCCATCCCTCTTATTTTAAAGAAGAGCAAATTGAGAGCCAAAGAAGCCACCATATCTCATGGATAGGCTAGAGCAGAGCTGGGATTCCAGTCCAGACTTGCTGATTCTGCATTCAGTGCTCTCTACCTTTTTTTTGGGGGGGGACCTCCACGGAGACCCAGAAGTCATTAAATATAGATGGCTGCCTATATTCCCCGCACGTGAAGCCAAACCTAAAGACCAAGAAGCCTTACACTCTTTTCCATTTCTAACATTACCCACAGAATCACAAAATGGCGGCACCTTGGAAGTGGCTCAGAACATGGAAAATCCAAGCTGGAAGGAATCCTAGAGCTCATCTATCTCAATGACTCCATTTTACAGGGGAGAAAACTGAGTGGCTGCTAGAACTAGAATTCATGGCTTTTGCCTGCAAGTCTAGCACTCTCTCCAAATCCATGCTGTTCCACCACTAATTCACATTGTGACTTTAAGCAAATCACTCTCCATTTCTAGACTTTCATTTCTTCTTTCTTTCCTCTGAAGGTGGCGTAGTGGATAGAGCTCTGAGTCAGGAGTTGGGAAGACATGAGTTCAAATCCAACCTCAGACACTTAACAGCTGTGTGATCTTGGGCAAAAGTTACTTAACCTCTGTCTGCCTCAGTTTTCTCAACTGTAAAATGAGATGCTAATGATAGCACCTGTCTCTCAGGGCTGTTGTGAAAATTAAATGGAGTGACAGTTGTAGAGCAAGACTTAGCACAGTGCTCAGCACATAGTAGGTATTTAATAAACGTGTATTTCCTTCCTTTCTCTTCTGCAGGGTTAGGAGCTTGGAATACGTGCTGTTTCTATTCCCTTTCATCTCTGATAGCCTATGTTCTATAGTACAAGGACCCTTTTACATTTTACAGGTGAGGAAAAATAAAGCACAGAGAGGGAAGTGACTTGCCCAGAGTTATACAGCTAGGTAATATTAGCAGCACTGAAGCTATAATCCAGGACCCCTGACCTCCAAACCAGGTCTCTTTTCACTCTATCATGCTGAAAATTGCAAATGCAACTTGGCTGGTGGGTAAGGCAGCCAGGGAAAGAGTGACACAGCCACCCCTGGATCAAGGTGCACACACTATTCAAAGGTGCTCACTGTATGGAGAGCAGGTCAGAAGCATCCGCACATTGGAAGGTTAACATACAGAAGAATGAAGGTGCCCCTCCACTGGCCCCTTGCTCCATCTGAAATCACATGTTTGCTCCTGAGTCTCTCCTGCCCATGGCTTTGCTATGCACAGGGAAGGAATGCATTTGTCCCCAAATGGAAAAAGGCTTCCTAATGCCACTGGGTGAAGATGGAAACACTATTAAGTGGTGTTGTGGAAAGAGCACCAGACTGGGACTCAGAAGACTTTGGTTTATGTCAAGCAGCTGGGTTGCTCAGTGGATAGAGCACTGGACCTGGAGACAGGAAGACCTTGGTTCAAATCTAGCCTCAAACATTTGCTAGTTATGTGTTCCTGGGCAAGTCACTTGATCTTTGTTTGCCTCAGTTTCCACATCTGTAAAATGGGAATAATGACAGCACCTCTCTCCCAGGGCTGTTGTGAAGCTCAAATGAGATAATATTTATAACGTTGCTTCCATATAGTAGGTGCTTAACAAATGCTGGTCTCCTTCAGTCCTGACCCTTGCCACTTATTTCTGTGACACTTCACTTTTCCAAGCCTCAGTTTCCTCAGCTGTTAGAGTTGTTAATCCTCATTCTACTTATCCTAGAGTTATATGATCATATCTCTAGAGCTGGAATGGTCCTCAGAAGTCATCTAGTCCAACATTCCCATTTTACAGATGAAGAAAGAGAGGCTAACAGAACATAAGTGACTTGCCCAAACTCATATGGGTCATAAGTGGTAGAATCAGGATTTGAACCCAGGTTCTCTGACTCTAAAACCAACGTTCTTTCCAGGTCTCTGTGAGGAAAGTATTTAGTAAATCTCAGAAAATGTGAGTGATTATTCTTAGTACTGTCTGGGGGAAAAAATACCCATTCCCTAGTGTCTAATGCTCTATTAATGAGGTGATTTAACTGAGCTCTGTTGGTTCTTTGTGTGTGAACAGGCCTAGATCTCTGACTTAGAAAAATTCATTAAAGGCAGACAAGTAGATTACATTGTGAGCTCCCTCTCTCTATATCCCCCGAACCTGGCACATAGTAGGTCCTTAATGTCGGTTGACTGACGATGGATAGTAGAGCAGTACTTTTTTAGTCACTTCACCCTGTTTGCCTCAGTTTCCTCATCTGTAAACTGAGCTGGAGAAGGAAATGGCAAACCACTCAAGTATCTTAGCCAAGAAAACTCCAAATGGGGTCATGAAGAGTCAGACACGACTGAAATTATTTGAACAACAAAGAACAACAAAAAACAATACCATCACCACAAACTATTCCTTGGGAAATAGAATGTCGTTTATCTAAAACATGGCCATTCCACTTGTCTTCATAAACATATGCAGAATAAAGATTTGGAAGCCGGGTGGGGAGTTGTGAGGATTTAGATGTGGTACCTCCCTGCCTTCCTGCCCTCAGCTCAGGGAAGTAGAGGAGGGTTGGCCAAAAAAACAGGAGTTCGAGGATCTCACTGGCCACACACTGACCCCTGAGCCGGGTCACCATCTAAACCCTAACCTTAGTCACGGTCTGAGTTCTAATCCCAGCCATAGACTGAGCCCTGACTTTGGTCACATACCAAGCTTTAAAGAGTGAGGAGCAGAGAGACTGAGGAGGGATAGTGCAGGGAGAAGGAGCTAGATGGAAGAGTCCCCATGAAAGAGAAGAGGAGTGACCCTTGGGGAGAGGTCACAATGGCCGAACAGCTGCTGCCAGAATTTAAGATCAGAATGTTCCTGTTTCTAAGTTGCAAAATGAATGCATAAGAAATGGCCACATCTATTGGCCTCCACTTTGGTCTTTAAACCTACAACTGCTATCTCAGCAAATGGGTCTGCCATGATTCATCCCATTCCCCGTCTCCACCGCACCCGCTGTCATTCCTACTGATTAGTGTGGTAGCCAGCGCTCCAGTTCTCTTGACAATATTTCTTATGTGCTGACAAACTGAGCCCCAGCTCTAGGGAGCTTTGAGGGAGGGCAGTCAGGGGGATGGGCTGGGAGCTGGTATACATCAGACTGGATTAGCTCTTAGTGAAAGCCCACAGCCCACAGGGCCTAGGATTGAGAGGCGAGTCTGACAAAGGGGAGTAGGGAGTAGGGAGACCCGTGTTTTATAGCCTTAGCTCTGCCAGCGAGCAGGATGATTTTAAACGAGTCAACTCCATTCTCTGAAGGGGTTAGGCTAAATGAGCCCCATGGTTCTTCCCAGCTCTATATTCTGTTAACACAGGGAAAAGAACCCTGGGCTGTGAACCACTAAGTAACCATGGGCAAGCCTCAGTTTCCTCATCTGTAAAATGAGAGTTTGGACTTAATGGCCCCTGAAATCTCTTCCGCTTCTTGAACTACGATGCTATTACAGACAAGCCTGTTGATGTTGAATAGTGATGACCCTCTAGCTGTCCCCCATGCTTGGAATGCTTTCTTCCCTCACCTCTGCCTCATGGAATCTCTGTTTTCCTTCAAGGCTCTGCTCAGGCACTATCTTCTATGGGAAGCCTTTCCTGATCTCCCCAGAGACCAGGGCCTCCTTCCCCACCTCCCCCACAAACTCCCTCGTATTATCTTTATAGATACTCTAAACATGCTTGTGTAAGTATGCATTCTTTCTCCCCCTTTAGAACATAAGCTCCCTGAGGGAATTTGAACCCGTGCTGCTTAGCACAGTGCCTGGCCTATGTTGCTGTTGAATCATTTTCAGTCTTGTCCAAGTCTTCACCATTAGCACTGCAGACACCCAGGAGACCACCTTTAATCCAGTCCCTCCCCGCTCCACTTACCTTCTCTTTTCCCCAGTGGACCTCATGGATCAAGTCTGCCTCACGGCATAACTGATAGAGCACTGCACGTGGATTCAGGAAGACCAGAGTTCAAATCCAGCCTCCAACACTTATTAGCTGTGTGACCCTGGGCAAGTCCCTCCACCTCTGGTCTGCCTTTGAGAGTGAGTCTGGTGAGTTTGCGTGACTCTGCCTCATTTCAATTCACATGCAAGTCAAGACGTCAGCCGAGATGTCATTGGTCCTCTTTGAAAACAAAAAACAAACATCTAAAATGCGGATCATGATAGCACCTACCTTCCAGGCTTGTGAGAATCTAAGGAGATAATCAGTGTAAAGCCCTGAGCATGGTATCTGCCACATAGCAGGCACTATATAAATATCGGTTGTTATTATTAGGGATGGTAGGGACTAGGATTATTTCTCTTTACAATTCCAGGCCATCTGAAGAGAGGCACACTGATATGGCAGATAGAATAAAACCTGGGAGTCAGGGAGACCTGAGTTCAAGTCTAACCTCTGATATATACCAGTTGTGTGACCTCAGGCAAGTCACTTAACCCATAATTGCCCCGGATAACGCTCTAACACTACAAGTCGCATGAGTGATTGATCTGTTTTGGTGGAGGAAGTTTCCACACTGAAAGTTCCCTATTCTGCAGAAACCACAGGTCTGAATCCAAAAAAATCAAAGTAATAAATGTTCTGGCCTTCTGATAGGGGAGAAATAGCTCTTACCCTTGGTAAGAACTCTCAGTCTAGGGAGATCCAGAGCCTAACCTCAGAGATCTCAGGATCTAGGCAGACCAGGGATGAGCTTTGGTGCTCTGTCTGGATTCTCATGATGGCCGAGGCCCATGGCCAGAGGCTTCAGGACCTGCGGGAAGCAGTGTTCTCTGCCTGCCTGGACAGAAAGTTGCTGCTTAGGCCAGGGAACTTTTGGCACCAAACTAGTACCGTGACTTAAACTACCTATTTCCTTTCTTCCATTGGGTTGGGAGTTTCCTCAGTTTCCTCATCTGTTAAAGTGGAGATATTAGTCATTTTGCTACCTACTTTAGGATCAAAGATCATTCACTCAAAAAACATTTATTAAGCTCCTACTACGTGCCAGGCACTGTGCTAGGCTGTGAAATCCATGGCCAGAAGGTACTTCAGGGGTCCTCTGGTCCAATCCCTTCACTTTGCAGGTGAGGGAACAGAAGCCCAAGATAGAGAGGTTGGCTCTTAGCGGGAGGCAGCCCCCCAGGTATGGGTTCTGGGAATGCTTGCAGCTAGATTTCATTCCTTCTTGCCACACAGTTCTTCTATTTCGTTGAATGCTACTTTCTCTGAACTTGCATGCTTTCTGACTTAGTTTGGTAAAGGGAAACATCAGATGGAGGCCTTGAATAGATGCTGATCCCAGAGGAAGCTGGATCTTCCTTTCAGGGATCATGATGGCAGGAGGAGAGCAAGAGCCTGGGCTATATTTAAAGTATGTTCGTAAGTGTTAGAGAGTGGAATTGGTGGTGGATTGGAGGGAGCAGGTGAAACGGAGGAAGACTGCCTAGAGGAGGTGTATCCAAACACTCATCCTAGCTGACCATTCTGAAAATATAGAAGGGGGCAAGGTGGGGAATATCACTGGAGGTTGAAGACCAGGAATTCAAAGCCAGAGTTTACAGGAGACATCTGGCAACGCAGGAGATCAGGAAAAGTTGTGTAATGGGAGGGGAGAGCCATTAGACTGTGAAATTGTATCCTAGGGGCTAGGGGGTAGGAGAGAGAAGAGTTGAGTGGCCTGTCGGCCTGGACTGCAGAGAGCAATTTGTCAACGGTGTTGAGGTCTGTTGGCTTCCCTGGACCCATTCCATTCTAGCCATCTATCATCCTAAAAACCAATCCAGCACTGGGCTGTAAAGTCACACCTGCTGTTACCCTGACCTCCACCCCCTGGCTCCCTCCCACTGTCCCTCTGCAGGAGCCCAGGACAGGCTACACGGCCTGGCTGGCTTCTCATTTCTCCACCCAGGCCCATGGGGTTTCATTGGCCGGGGTACACGGGCCTGGAGTTTTCTGGGCCTCTGCAGCCTACAGCCTGCTCTAATTCCTAGGGACAGGGGAAGGGAGAGTTAATGCTAAAATGCCTTCTGGCTGCCCAGATCCCCTAGGAGTTAGAATCCACAACTCCCTGGTGCTTTCAGCAAGCCCATGAGAAAAGGGCTTGGGAGCTGGTGGTCAAAAGTTAGCTTTATGGTTCTGCCGGTGGCTTTTCAGCTGTGACCTTGGCCAAAAGAGTACTTCCTCGCTTGAAGCCTCAGTTTCCACATCTGCATAATAATCAAGCCGTTGGAGTAAATGGTCACTGAGCCCCTTTCCAGTTCTGACCTCCTATGCTTAATGGGGCACTGTGGTATAACTGGAGAAGTGGGGGACTTTGAGCCAGGAAACCCAGGTTTGAATCTCAGCTTCAAAACTGACCAGCTGTGTGACCCTGGGCATTTCACTTTTACCTCTTAGTTTAGTGTGACTCTTGGTTTCTTTATCTGGGAAATGGATAGATTATCTACTCCACAAGACTGCTATGTGGAAAGTGCTTTGTAAACCTCCGTGTGCTGTTTAAGTGTGAACTGCTATTCTCATGAGGGTGGTACAGGGGAAAGAATTCTAAGCCTGGAGCCAGGAAAGAGCTGGGTTCAAATCCTACATTTTCCATTTGCTTTCATTATGACAATGACTAAGTCACTTAACTTCTCTGATATTCAGTTGTCTAATCTGTAAAACAAAAACAATTATGCCTGTAGTACCTACCTGGGCAGAGTTGTTGTAAACTGTAAGGCACACAATAAAATAATGCATGAAAAGTACTTGGAAAACCTTCTTGTTGTTGTTCAGTCCTGTCTGACTCTTCACAACCCCTTTTTGGGTTTTCTTGACAGAGATACTGGAGTGGTTTGCCATTTCCTTCTCCAGCTCATTTTACAGATGAGGAAACTGAGACAAACAGGGTTAAATGACTTGCCCAAGGCCACACCGTTAAGAAGTGTCCAAGTCCAGATGCAAACTCAGGTCATCCTGATTCCAGGCCCAGGACTCTATCCACTGAGCCACTTAGCTGCCTTTGAAGACCTTAAAATATTATTAAAGCGTCAGCTATTGCTGTTATTGTCACTGTTATTATAAGGGTCTTTTCAGTTCTAATATTTTTCTGTTCTAAGATCACTACCAATTCTAACATTCTATGGGGGGTAGGATGATTAAATGAGAGATTTCCCTGATCAATTTGATGAGGCTACAGGTTGATGCACATCTCTGAAGAGGGTGTGGACATGCCTACTGACGTCTTATTGAGATGGTTGAGAACATCCCCTGGGCCTGGGTACTTATGGAAACACTTTATCGAGGATATTAGGATTCACTCTCAATAATTGGAAATAATCTGATTGGTTCATGCTATGATGGTCCTTTTTTCTACTGGGTTTGTAAAAGAGATTCTTCAGGGAAGCATGGGCTTAGGGAGCAGTGGGAGGAATTCTGAAAGAACTGGCACAGACTGGAAAGTTTCATCAGAGCTAAAAGTGGACCTAGGTCCTAGAAGGAGGGTCTATGTATCCACACGGCCTTCTAAGCCACTAAGGAAAGAAGCAGCTTACATGTGCCAATAACTATACACTATATATAAGAGGTGTCAGTAAGAGACTGTGGCATAACTCTCAACAGCACCCTTCCCTGCCCCCCAGGATGGCGCTGCCTGGCTGAATCTTCTCCATAGAAAGGAAGGATTGCCTGGGCAATATCCTGAGACCTTGGAGAGTCCTGAGACGCAGGCTTCTTGGGGAAAGAAGGAGATCCTAAGCAGTGTCAGTCTCTTAGAGAGAAGGGGATTGTGCATGTGAGCCCGGGATTAGAAGATCATAGGAATATGGACCCAGTGCTCAAAGAGACCTCAGAGGCCATCTGGTTCAATCTCCCCATTTTACAGATGAAGAAACTGAGATCCAAGGGTCTTGTCCACAGGCACACAGGTAGTAGCTGTCAGAGAGAGGTTCTGAACTCAGGCCCACTGACTCTAGGACCAAAAAGATGTCTACTGTACCATGCAGCAGAGGCAAAGAAGCAAAAACCTGGACTTTTCTCTCTGTTACTATCCTGAGTTCCAGATAGTATAGACTGAGTGGAAAAGGAAGGGGTTACCTCTCTAACAGACCTGAGTTCATTTCCTCTGGGAAGAGTCCAAGACTTTATGGTAGTACCATAAAAAATGGAGGCTGACATGGGTCCCTGGGGGTCAAGGTAGGACTCACCAGAATGGTAGAAGGGTTGCCCAGCCTCTCTAGCAACTCACTCCAATTTTGTTTCCTTTACAAAGGCAGCTCAAACCAGAAGGTGACACTACGAGTCTCGAGGACTGATCACTCCCTGGAGGGAAGGGAGAATTCACCAGAGAAGGAGGAGAATTGTATTTTTTTGTGAGCCACTGTGAGTCTTTTTATCAGTGAAATCAAATAAAGGCTGTCCTGCAACTGATATGTATTAAGTGCATACACAGAAATTGGGGACCTTTTACCCACATTTGAGGGGAAATAGACACCAGCCATATTCTGAGGTTCCCAAAAGGAATGCCAGGTGGGGGCAAAATAAGCTTCCAAGATTGAGCCTGGTCTGTGGAACCCCTAGAGTTTGGGGAACTGGATCCCAGGTCACCCATAATTTGAGACTCTAAAATTCAAAATTCTCTTCACACCCCAGTTTTCTCACCTTTCAAATGAGGAATCCTTGCCCTGCTTCCCTAGCATATGAGATGTTTGAGGACTTTGGGTTAAGGCACTACACAAATCTAACAACATATATTGAGCACCTACTGTTTCTGAGGGACCTGTTAGAGGCCTTGGGGTGGGGGTGGGGAATATAGTGATTAATGAAAATCCCTGACTTCATGGAACTTGTCATTTACTTGAACAAGTTTTTTATTCAGTGGTTTTTCCATCACTTCTGACTCTTTGTGATGCCATTTGGGGTTTTCTTGGCAAAGATACTGCAGTGGTTTGCCATTTCCTTCTCTTGCTCATTTTGCAGATGAAGAAACTGAGGCAAATGGGGTTAAGGGAATTGCCCAAGGTCACACAGCTAGTACGTGTCTGAGGCCAGATTTGAACTCAGGGAGATGAGTCTTTCTCACTCCAGGCCTGGTGCTCTATCCACTGAGCCACCTAGCTGCCCCTGAAGAAGTTAGACACATCTACTGATTGTTCCTACTAGAATTTCTTTCTTGAAGGTTGAAAAATAGGAGTGTGAGGAGTTATTAAGAAACTACCATGACTTAGCTTAGAGAAATCTAAGCGGAAGGTAGGAAGAACTTCATTGTGAAAAACAAGTGGAAGAATGTTTAACTGGACAGGAAAGGGGAGTAAGTATGAGCCATTTCATCATGGTCTAAGCTAAATCAGGAGTCTTGTATTCTAGATGCAGCAGAAAGAATCTCATTGGGAGCAAGGAGGGACTTCCTGATGGAAGATGGACACAGGGTTGGAGGATATTGGAGGGACCCCAGAACAACAAAAAGAGAATATCAGAGCTGGGAGGGACCTTACAACAGAGAACAGAGGTGTCAGATCTGAGAAGGACCAGAGAACAGAGAATGTCAGAGTTGGGAGGGACTTTAGAACACAGAATGTCAAAGCTGGGAAAAACCTCAGAACATTCTGAGAAGATGTTAGAACAAAAAGGAACCCAGAACAATGAAAAGAATGTCAGAGCTGGGAGAGACCTTAGAACAGAGAACAGAGAATGTCAGATCTGGGAAGGACCTGAGAACAGAGGATGTCAGAGCAGGGAAGAGCCTTGAAATAGAGACTATTAAAGCTGAGAAGAACCTTAGAACATATAACTTAGAAAGGCAGAGATGCAAAGGCATTTCAAACATAAAGCATAGGATGTCCATACTGGGAGAGACCTCAGAACACAGAATATAGAGCTGGAATGGACCTCAGAACAGAGACCATTAGAGCCAGGAGTGGACTGTCCTGGCCATGGAGACTGAAAACCCTGTAGAAAAAAAAAAGATTTGCATCAGCCTTCACCCTCCATGTCGAAGCCACTCTGTGCTCACTCTCCACCAAACAGCTGAGGAGAAAAATCTGCTCCCCCATTTCTCACCAGCAGAAGAGTATCCTAGGTCTCTCTAGAGAGGGTAAGCAGTCCAGGACGTCCTTTTTCTCTGGCTAAGATCTCAGGAGGCACTTTACAGGGAACATCGTGGAGAGTTCTTAAAGCACACACACACACACACACACACACACACACACACACACACACACACACATACACACACACACACACTCTCTCTCTCTCTCTCTCTCTCTCTCTCTCTCTCTCTCTCTCTCTCTCTCTCTCTCTCTCTCTCTCAAGACTAATCCTCGCCTCAGGCACTAATCCCCTCTCTTTCTCCCAGACTCTCTCCCTCTATCCCTTTCTGTTTCTTATTTCCTCTAGGTTAGGCATCACCTAGCCAGAGGGAAGAAACCCAGCCCGAGCCTGAGGGAGACCCTGGCCCTGCTCTCGGGGAGCCGCCGGACACCCAGCAACCACATATCGAGCAAGAACATATAGGTGAACCGAGTCTAAGCTGACACAGCTGCGGAGCTCGGCCTTGTCCAAAGTGCTGGGGAGGCCTGAGCAGGGATGACAGCCAGCGGAGTGACGATGTGTACAAGCGTGGGGAGCAGGGAGCGGCGGGGAGAAGCTGGAGCGATTGCTTGCCCTGATTCCAAAGAAGAAGCAACAAAACTGTGGCTGGAGTCCAGCCAGGAACGGAGCCCCGGCCTGGGAGCCCGGATCCCTCCGATGGGTTCTAGTCTTCCCTGCTGCACAATGTGCTGTGTGACCTTCTCAGAGGCTTGATTTCTGCCCTCAGACCCCTCCACCCCCGTAACCCGAGGACCCTCCTGGCTCTCCCTCCTGCCTCCCAGCAGGGTAGGGGGGTGTTTGGGGGGGGGGAGCTGGAGCTGCATGGAGTCTAGAGAACAGCTGGGGGAACAGGGCCTCTGCACATTCCAAGTTCTCACCGAAGCGTGACTCGCTGCTCTCAGAGACACAGTCCATTCCAGGACACCTTGGGGCGGGAGGGGGCGGGGGGCGGAGGGAGCAGATGAGGAAGGCGAAGGAGGAAAGGAAGGAGAGAGGTTCTCCAGAAAGCCTTATTTCAGTTTGAAAGACTTGACCTTGGAGTAGGAACCAAAGCATCTCAGTTCCTGCTCTACCACAGATAGGCTGTGTGACTTTGGACAAGTCCTTTTACATTCCTGGGTCTGGAGTTTTCTTCTCTAGAAAATGAGGTGGCTTGTACCAAAAAATCCCTTTAAGATTTGACAACCTCTCTTCTCTGCTCTATAGAAACACAGGCAATGTTTGATTGGAGTGAAGAAGAACTATCATTTAATTTTTCTGAGCCTCAGTTTCCTCATCTGTAAAATGGGGAAAATAAAGCCTGAAAAAATGCTTCACAAATTTTAAAACACTATATAGGATCATATTATTATAATGCTGGGGAACGGTGTGTATTATAACAATACTAAAAGCTCACATTCACATTATGATACCTCCTGCATCTTCCTGCCATACTGCCGCTCCTTACCCCCTGATTCTGAGAGTGTCACACAACTCCTGTTCCTGTGTTACTGACTGGTGAGGACTCACCATACATATCTAGCCTGGCCCCAGACCCAGGACAACTCAAATCCATCCTCCCCACACCTCTTTCTTTTCCACCTCTTGAGCTGGGAACAGTAATCAAATCAATCCCTCCACTCCTTCAAAAATCCATGTCAATTGCCCTATGAGTCTCTTCAGCATCCCTCTGACTTCCCAGACTAAAACACTCCTGCACAGCCACTACCACCTTATGAGTATTATCTTCCTCTATTAGACTATAAGCTCCTTGAGGTCAGGGTCTGTCTTGTTTTCTGTATTAGTATCCCTAGCCCCTTAGTACAGTGCCTGGTACATAGTAATTATATCATAAATGATTTTCATTCATTTATTCATTCATTCTCTCATTCCAAGGTCTCTTTCAGCTCTTAATATTCGTCAATTCCACACACACAAAATAATAAGTACCTATTACGTGTAAGGGATTGGGAATGCAAGGGTGAAAGTGAAAAGCATCCTTGGCCTCAGGGAACTTGCATTCTACTTGGTGGGAGTGGGGATTGAGAAGAAGGATGCAAGACATAGGATGTCTACATAGATAAGTGAATACAAGGCAGTGCGTACAAGGGAGAGAGAGCTAGAAACAAATAGGGAGAGTCACAAAGGAGGTGACTCCAGACTCAAGTGGTGGGGGAAGCTAAAGATTCTGAAAAATTCAGGTGGAAGAGGGGATGTATTCCAAGCATGGGCAACAGATGGCTGATGCCAAGGAGGTGGAAGGCTAAATTCAGGGAACCAGTGATCAGCTCTGTGATTGTACAGAGTACAAGGGGAGTAATTAGATCTGAGTCTGAGTGGGTCCTGACTATGAAGGGTCTTAAATGCCCATGGCTGAAAAGCTGGAATTGTATCCTAGAGGCAATAGGGAGCCAGCAGAGACTTTTTTTTTTTTTGCCAGGAAGAGTGACATGGTCAGACCTATGCTTTAGCCCCATCTGTTTTCTAAATTCTGAAGTCCCTTGCAGATCTGGTGCTATGGGATGCTGGAATTCTAAAATGATATCCCCCATGATCTGAAAGAGCAGCAGCAGAGGAGAAGGGAAAAGTAGGAAGTGATATGCTATCCCCAGAGCTAACGCAGACCCCAGACTCTCCCCTTTCAATCATCCTCTAACATGAGCTGCCAGCCCCGACTCATGGAATGTCCTCTGTTCCCTTAAGTTCCTGCTTTGGGCCCCTCTGTCTTGGCTGTCTCCAAACACTAGGCCTCCCTGGACCCCTGCTGAAGGGGCCCTGAATGTCAGACTTGGCATTACCACCACTGGCCTTGCTTCTGGATGGATTTTCCTAAGGTGAGTCCAGGCCAGGATCTTAGAATGTCGACTGCTCCAATACTTACTTAGCCCACCCAGTAGGCTCAAGTGGGGCTCTGGATATAGTGGCCACTTAATAAAGTGTATGTTGAATTGAATGGGATCAAATTTTTAATAGTATAGAATTGACTTTTAAATTGAATTGAATTGGTAGGAATGTTAGCAGCCATTCTGGCCGGCCTTGTACCCAAAAGCCTCCAGGGTCCCACAACTGCTTGGGGCTTATAAAACTCAGGAATGCAGACCCAAATCTTCCTAAACCCAGACCCTGGAGCTCAGGGTGGAGAGGAAATGGGTGGCACACAGAAGCGGGAAGAGGTGGGGGACACAGTCTACACCAGAGAGCTGGCTCACTTCAGGGCCAGGGCCAGTAGGGTTTGTAGCCAAAATTCTATGTGGCAGCCAAGGATCTCCTGCCCCTCCCTCCCCACATGAGAACTCCAGGTTGATGACCCTAAACGCAGTAAAGGACAGCCATGCCATGAAGGTGAATGAGGCTGCTTGGCCCAGGAAGAGATTGTCAGTGCTGGGAACTGGACCAGATCAGGCTCAAGCCAGAGTCTCCAGCTCAGCTGGGGGAGAGAAATAACCAGGGGTGGCAGGAGGAGTGATTGTCTCCAGATGTGGCTATAGGATTTCTCTTCACTTGGGGGGGGGAGATGGAGCAAAAGAGAGAATGGGGGAGGGAACAGGGAAGGCTGGTGGGCATATGGGGACCTCCCTGGGCTTGGGGGACCAGGAATGTGAAAGAAGAAATTCACATAGTCCCACCCCCTCTCCTCCTAGAATGACACCCCCCCCACACACCCCCCCCCCGTATCTCCCCCTAATCAGATCTTACACAGTGAGAACATAGTTGGAGGATACATGGGAGTGGATGATCCGGCTCTACCAAGTTCATGAGTGAACAGTGAAGGGACTGACCATTCCTATAATCTCTTCAAGGGAGGAGGAGGAGGAAGAGGAGGAGGAGGGTAGGGAAAGGGGGTGGGGGTGGGTGGAAGGGGCAGGAGGGAGGGTCTAGGACCAAGAGACTGGACAGGGAGGAGTTTTGCTCCTGAGATAGTACAAATGCTGGTGAAGACCATGTCCATGGGAGACACGAGATATCTTTTTTCAACCCCTCTTAATTCTAGTGCCTTCCCTCTGTAAATCATCTCCCAGGTAGCTTGTTTGTACTATTTATTTGCTCATGGGGCCCCCATCCCCATTAGATTGTGAGCGCCTTGAGGGTAGGGACTGTCTTTTGTCTCTTGTCATCTCCCCAGCTTTTAGCATAGTACCTGACGCATAGCAGACACTTAATAAATATTTATTGCCTTGACTAACTGACTTTCCGAAGTGGGAGATGGTGATGTCATGGTGGGTTTAATCTGAACGGAGATTCTATTTTGGAAGACCACCTTCTCTGAGAAAGTGGTATGCCCCCAAGGACAGATATCCACCCCAGGAGAAGGGGTATGTGAGTTCCTGGGGACTCTGGTGGTTGGGATTAGAGGAAGAGTGGATAGGACATTGGGCCAGAGGTGAGATGGCCTTTGCAATGGAGCTTGATAGAATGTTCCCCCCATCCCTCATGATCCCACTTCAGTCCCACCCTCACCAAGAAGCATTGTGAGCTTACTCCAAACCTGACCAACCTTGCCCTCATCCAAGGCCTTTTCTGTAGCCTTTGCTATATATTGCCTTCATTCCGGCCAAAACATCAATGTCCGGGGATTGTGAGTTAGTTTTGGTTTTTTTTTTATGTGAGAGTCAGAGGTTCAGAGGATTTTGACCCAGAGCCAGGGGAGTATTAGAGCCAGCTTAAATTTTCAGTGTGAACACCTAGGAGATCAGCAAAGACTACAAATAAGGGTAAGGTGGGGAATGTTAATAATGCAGATTAAACTTAAAAGCGTGTCATGACGATTTTTGTTCTGTTTTATTTTGTTTTGGAGAGACAGTTGCCTCAATGGATAAATCCCCAGGCTTTAAATTGAGCATGCAAAAGTTACTGATCGGCTGAAGTGTCGTTGTTACAGAGGAAGAGAGTTCAGATTGGCTGGGGAAATTTGATGATGCCTTTCAGAGTCTGTGCTGGTGGGAGGCAGAGAGAGCGCATGAGGAAAAGAGAGTGTTCTAGATCAACCTCTGAGAAGGAATCGGTGAGGGGAGGAAAGGGGCAAGGCAGAGCTCCAGGCCTTGGTTTTGGTCTCCTTAACCAAAGGAGGACCTTGTGAACTTTGGGGGTCCAGAGGATTTTCCATCTTCCCATCGGAATCCTAGTAGTATCGACTAAAGACAGTGTCAGCATAAAGGAAAGACTAGATGCAAATTCACAGCTCTACAAAGAATCCATCAGAGAATTGACACCTTGCCTAAAGGAAAGATTGGGAGGACTCCAGAAAAAGGACTACTAGGAGCTATAAATTACTCCTTTACCATGTGTGGTTTTGAGTTTAAGTCTGCTTTCCCTCAGATTCTTTGTGCTCTGGTGGGAGAATGTGTAATAGTCTTTTTTTTTGGGGGGGGGTTACCAATTTTACCAACTTTACCACCATAGTAAAATACATCATACTAAAAGTTGTCTGGCTGACTAATTAATAACCAACATGTAATCAGGAAGGAAAGCAGACTGATGGGGGCTCCTCAGCTAGATAGCATTCGAAAGCTACCTCCCTCCAGTCCCCTAAGGGGAAGGGGGGTCCTTAGAGAATGTAGTAGCCATATTTGGGGAACTTGACTTGTCAGTAAAACTGGCAGTTGGGATAGCTTCCTCAGAGCATACAGATGAGAAAGATGAGGCTCAGAAAAGAGTACAGACTTGCATAAGACTATATAGGTAGCAAATAGTATAACCAGAGTTTGGACCTGGATTTAATTTCTTGGGGCAGAGTAGCCAATAACAGTTGCCCAAGTTACTTTATCATTCATCATTTCCTCTGGCATGGACTCATGGATAGTCTCAGCCAGTTTGTCAGTCAGTAATATGAATAGATTAATTTGGGAAAACTTTCTGGTGGAGTTGGGCTTTTAGGAGCTCTTTTGATGAAGAAAGGTAGGTTTCTCTGGGAGCTTCTGATGGAAGAGGGAGGGGTTTAATATCCCAAGAGAGGAAGATCAAAGTAGGGCAAAATGATCAAATATGGGAATAGGACGATTGGGACAGATTAGCCATAAAATGAGGTAAAATTGGACGAAGCAAAAGAAAAGTGAGGCTGCTTCAGAATGACATGAAATGGAGGCAGAGGATGAAAGCTGGTTTTGCGATAGGCAATGTCCACCACTTCCCCAAATGAGTACCTTCAATTCCCTCACTCCTCAGGGACTCTGTAGATGGGATTCATGTTTTAGGTTTGATTGGATCAGATCCAGAAGAGCCCAGAATCTTAGAATACAGAAGAACTCAGACTATCTAGTCCTAACACTATACAGAATGATATTTCTTTATACTACTGCCAACAAATATTCATCCAGGTTTCACATAAAAACTTTCAGTAACAAGGAACCCACTGTCTTCTAAGGCAGCTCATTCTACTTTAGGAAAACAAACTGTCATTTTTTAAAAAAAGAATTTTTAAAACTCCTGAATATAATGAACACCAAAAAAGAACATTTCAATATAAAAATATAATAGAAAAAGGATTATATGTTAACTTGAGGATCTCTGTTGCATAACAGCTCGCTTTATTTTTAAAAAAAAGTATAGTAACCCAAGGTTCAATCCCAGTTCATCTGTAAAAGATGCACACCATTTGTATAGGGAATGATTATGCGAGGCTGAGTCTGTAGTGGAAAGAGTTGGCGTGAGAGCTTTTCTTGCTTTGTGCTTTGATAGAGGACCCACGTGGTCCCAGACCATTTTCAGGAGAAATCTGGAGAGAAAGAGAAAAGATTTGGGGAAGTAGCAGATGTGTGAGGAACTGGCACGTCAGCATGCTCCTGATTTTCAGCTTGCCTTGTTAGAAACTTTGGGAATTTTTCCTGGGTAAGATCAAGGACTTTATTGATTGAATTAAGATATCTTTCTCTCAATGGGAAAGTCCATTCATTTTGTGTATTGTCTGCTGTGTTCTAATCTGTATAACTTCCCTGATTTCTATTTGCTATCTGCTTGGATAAGTAGGTTTATTTGCTATTCACTATTTGTGATATTCTTTTATGTAACTGGAATTTGGTGGGAAGGAACCAAGCCTTTGGATGTAAGCTGTACCCCTTCCTATTTGGAGGATGGCTACCAGGGAAGGAGCTTGAACCTAAAAGTCACTTCTCTTATATTAACAATAAATCAGAGGGGCAGATGAATATAAGTCTAGTTTGTTACATCCCATCTGGGGATAGCCTACTGTCCCACCTTCTTTTGCTCCCCTCCAGGCAGGAATCAAAATCTCCCTTGAAGGAGACTTCAGAGATATCTTTGCATCCCCACCCCCACCCCGAGCCATACATGGACATACATGGACGTACAAAATACATGGCACAGTGGATAGAGTGCTAAGCCTAGAGTAAGGAAGTTGTTCAGTCGTTTTCATTCATGTCTGACTCTTTGTTGACCCCATTTTGGTGTTTTCTTAGCAAAGATACTAGAGTGGTTCACCATTTTCTTCTCCAGCTCATTTGTTACAGATGAGGAAGTAAGGCAAACAGGGTTAAATGACTTGCCCAGGGTCACGCAGCTAGTAAGAGTCTAAGGCCAGGGGGCAGCTAGGTGGCTCAGTGGATAGAGCAACGGCCCTGAAGTCAGGAGGACCTGAGTTCAAATGTGGCCTCAGACCAAACACTTGACACTTACCAGCTGTGTGATCCTGGGCAAGTCACTTAACCCCAATTGCCTAAATGAAAAAAAAAAGAGTCTAAGGCCAGATTGGGACTCATGAAGATGAGGCTTCCTGATTCCAAACCCAGTGCTCTGTCTGCTGCACCACATGGCTGCTCAGAGTAAGGAAGACTTGAGTTCAAATTCAACCTCAATGTGACTTCTATCTACTCACTATTCCTTGTTATGCCCTCTGGAGCCAAGCACAGAACAAATCTCACCCACATAGCAGCCCTTCAGATATCTGAAGACCCCAATCGTGTTCCCCTCCTAAGTCTTCCCTGGACTGTCTTTCCCAGTTCCTTCAATCAAGGGTCCTCTGACCACTCTAAATGTACATCTTCTTCCCAACTGCTTGAAGTAGATGTTCCCCAACTTTCCCTTCCTTCCTTCCTTCCTTCCTTCCTTCCTTCCTTCCTTCCTTCCTTCCTTCCTTCCTTCCTTCCCTTTCTCTCTCTTCCATATCTCTCCTCTCTCTCTCCCTCCCTCCTTCCCTTCCTTCCTTAGCCTCTTTTCCTTCTTTCTCTACAAAATCTCCACAAGCAATTTCATTTGTTCTAGTGTCTTCACGTAGCATCTTTATGTAGATGACTCCAAACGCCCCTCTCCAGTCCTGACCTCTCCTAAGCTCCACACATACACCTTAATGATTTCTAAGACTCCTTCCAGCACTAAATCCCATGGTCTCCAATGGCTTATGGGACATCTCTATCTGGATGTCACAGATTAGGTGTAAAATCATAGCATTTCATAGCTGGACTGGTCATTAGAGATTATCTAGTACAACCCTTCATTTTACAGATGAGGAAACTGAGGCCCCAAGTACTGAAATGATTTATCCAAGATCATACAGGTTGTGAACAGGAGAACACTGGGATCTAAGGCTAAATCTTCTAGCTCCTAACTCTATGCTCTTTCCATACTCCTCTCTGCCTTTTCCCCTCCAAACACCTACTCTTGCCTCTAACTTTATTCTTCCTGTCGTTGACACTACCATGCCCCTAGATTCCTCTGCTTAGACCTTTGGGTCATCTTTAATGCTTCCCTCTACTACTTCCCTCTACACCTCCCCATTGCCCAATGGCACACAGTCCGTCTCTACAATACGTCTGGTATCCACCCTTCCTTGGCCCCACCACTGCCTCTCTGGTATGGGTTCCCATTACCACTTGCCTACTAACAGACCTTGCCCCTTTCCCAGTCTCCCCATTCCAATCCTTCCTCAACTTGCTTTAGAATCATTTTCCTTTTGCACAGATTGAGCTGCGTTCCTTCTCTGCTCACAAGCTTTCAATGGTTCCCCTCTTGCTCATACAGTAAAATCCACACTCCCTGGCTTGACATTCAAAGCGCTCCACGGTTTGGCACTACCTTCCCCTTCCAATCTTACCTCCTTCTGCTGCCTTCAAAACACTGTGCTCCAGCCACACACAATGAGTTATTGTTCCCCAAACCTACCTTGTATATTCCAACCACCTTGTCTTTGCTCACACTTTTCCTTAATAATGCTTCTTAGAAAACCATCCCTTTCTCTTTAGCTGTTGACTTTCTTCTCATCCTCTTGTTACTGTTGTTAAGCCCAACACAAATGCCACCTCCTCCAGAAAGCTTTCCTTAATCTTCAACCCCATTTTGCCACTTAGACTCTTCTCTTGGACTTATGGCGTCTCTTCACTTAAGGTCCCGTTCAGATCTAAAATTCTTACTCCAAGGCTCCTTCCCAGCTCTGACATTCTACATTCTAAGACCTTATCCTAGATGGGATGTTTTATTTTTTATGTTCTTGGGACTTTTCCCATTCTAATATTCTACAATTTTACTCTGTGTGGCTATGGAGTGTGTGTGTGTGTGTGTGTGTGTGTGTGTGTGTGTGTGTGTGCGCACGCGCGCGTGTGCATTCTCAAGCAGGGGTGTGTGCATGAAGTTCATCAGCAAAATAAGTTCCATATTTGGCAGAGATCCAGTCCCTGGCGGTGGAGGTGAGGGGTTGGGGCTGAGGGCTGGGGGGCTGAGGGAAGCCATATAAAGTTTTTATTACTACAGGTTTAGGAAGACCTGCCTTCCCTCCCCCTCCCCCAAGCTCCCTCTGCCTTGAACCATGTGTTGAGCCCAGACGCTAGGCAGTAAAATCTTTATAGCCCCCCATGACGTCCACTATTTCATATTTTAATCCTCCCTATGTGGTCCCGGGTATGCTATTTGGTGTGGATATGGCCCCCAGGTGGGGCATAAATGTCACTCAGATCGCTGTCTTTATCAGTGGTACTCCCCAGTTGCTCAGAAAGACAAGTCTCTACCCACTTCCAAAGACTGAGCCCCAGAGGTGCTGGGGTTGGGCCTGGGCCTAGAGGGAGACTTGCCCTCCTGGGAGGCAGAAATAGGTTTTAACCAGGCCCTCTAGTCCTGCAAGACCTTGGGGAGAAGCACCTGAGTCTAGAACAAAAAAGACCAGGAGGAGCTAGGTTGACTCTATGTGTGTGACCTTGGGCAAGTCAATTCACAGCAATGTTCTCTCTTCTCATTTCTCACTACTGACCTCAGTGGCTCCTTTTAAGTCCCACCTAAAATCCCACCTTCTACAAGAAGCTTTTCTCAACCTCTCTTAATTCCTGTGCTTTCCCTCTCTATTAATTATTTTCTGTTTTTATCCTGTATGTAGCTCACTTTATACCTATTCGTTTGCTTGTTGTCTGCCTCATTAGACTGTGAGGTCCTTAAGGGCAGGGACTATATTTTTTAACCCTAGCACTTAGCACAATGCCTGGTACACAGTGAGTGCTTAATAAATGTTTATTGACTATCTGGGCCTTAGTTTCTCAGCTTCAAGATGAAATGTTCAGATTAGATGATGTCTAAGGACTCTTCTAGCTTTAAGTGAAGGCAGCTAGGTGGTACAGTGGGTAGGGCACTGTGCCGGGAGGAGGCCATGTATGCTGCAAGGCAGGCCTTCCCAGGTTATGGATGGGCATAGAACCCAGTGCCCTTGGGGAAAGAAGGCTTTCTCCTCCAAATAAAAACAGACACATGTAGAATATGTATGAGAGCCAGACCCCTCTGACTTATAGACTTGTCCTAGCCCCAAATCTCCCATCATTCCATTTTCCTTCACTCCATGGATTCCTATCTGCTCATCTTCATACCGTTACTTGTTGTATGGTTGTATGCCCCCACCCCACCCCAACCCCTGCCCCCGGCAGTTGGCCCATGTCTTCATCACGGGAGTACGGGAAGAGTTATTGCCCCTTAGGAAGCTGAACGAGAACAGAAGAGAGAGTTGGGAGTGGGGAGGGAGGAAGGGAGGGAGGGAGAGAGAGGAGAGATATGGAAGAGAGAGAAAGGGAAGGAAGGAAGGAAGGAAGGAAGGAAGGAAGGAAGGAAGGAAGGAAGGAAGGAAGGAAGGAAGGAAGGAAGGAAGGAAGGAAGGAGAAAGGAAGGAAGGAAGGAAGAAGGAAGGAAGGAAGAAGGAAGGAAGGAAAGGAAGGAAGGAAGGAAAGGGAAGGAAGGGAAGGGAAGGAAGGAAGGAAGGAAGGAGAAAGGGAAGGAAGGAAGGGAGAGAGGGAGAGAGGAGAGATATGGAAGAGAGAGAGGGAAGGAAGGAAGGAAAGGAGAGAGGGAGGGAGAGAGAAAGAGAGGAGAGAGATATGGAAAAGAGAGAAGAAGGAAGGAAGGAAGGAAAAGGAAGGAAGGAAGGAAGGAAGGAAGGAAGGAAGGGAGAGAGGGAGAGAGGAGAGATATGGAAGAGAGAGAGAGGGAAGGAAGGAAGGAAAGGAGAGAGGGAGCGAGAGAGAAAGAGAGGAGAGAGATATGGAAAAGAGAGAGAAGAAAGGAAGGAAGGAAGGAAGGAAGGAAGGAAGGAAGGAAGGAAGGAAGGAAGGAAGGAAGGAAGGAAGGAAGGAAGGAAGGAGGAAGGAGGGAAGGAGGGAAGGAGGGAAGGAGGAAGGAGGAAGGAAGGAAGGAAGGAAGGAAGGAGAAGGAAGGAAGCAAAGGAGGGAGAGAGGGATGGAAGGACTACTCCCAAAGGCACACTACTTTGGAAGATATTTAGAGACATCATTCCTAGTATTTCCTGTGGGGTCTAATGCCCTATCTGTTCCCCTCGAATCTAGAGGAAGCTTCTCTTGGCACATCAGTCCATAAACCTAGGGTTCTGACCCAGCTCTCAGTCTCTTTAGAGAGGCCTCTTAATCTGAGAAAGTCAGAGACACAGACATTCTGAATTCTGGGGACAAGGGCAGAGGAGGAAGTGGTGACCCCAATATTCAGTTCCCATCCCCAGTGAACCAGGAGTTCATCCTGAGCCCAGCGTGGGATCGAGGGGCTGCTTTCATACCAGCTGCTTTTCCCCTCATTAGCAGGGGATAATCCCCAGCCTCAGACATTAGCTTCCAGGTTTCCATGACCAAAACAGTAGGGACCCCCTGAGGGCCAATTTTTTCTGGAGCAGACAAGAGTATCAGGAGACCTGCTTCCTGCCTAGCCTACTGAGAACATTGGTGCTGCCAACCAGTGGGAGTCAAGGGCAGAAATCTGACTGCGTCAGGTGGAGAGGAAGCTCGATATAAGTCATGAGTATGACCAGGCAGACAAAAAAAGTGGTGAAAATCCTAAACGGCACAAAAAAAGCAGTGTCATAAGTAGGAGAAATGGTGGTCCCACAGTCATGCCCACGTCCCACGCCTTGATCAGACAAACGTGTAGCATTGTGTCCAGTTCTGGGCACCGAGCTTTAGGAGGGAATTTGACAAAGTGAAGCATGGCCAGGAGAGGGAGGATTTGAAACTAGGACGTCTGACTCTGCTAGACCAAGAAGTTTCTCAAACACCCTCGCCTCCCAGGTCATTAGATCCCTCAATTCCAACTTCCCCTTCTAGGAGCCAAGATGGGGGAGTGAAAAGGTAGTCTCTCTCACTCTCCCCTATCAACCTCTGAAAACCCAGAAAATATCACCCCAGAAAAAAAAAACCCTGGAACACCTGAACTAGAAGAAAGACAAGGAGCAGCAGTGCAGCAGCCCAGCAAACGGGTCTCCCAGTGCCTCAGCAAAAATAAGGGAGGCAGAACTACAAGGGGCCCCAGGCAGACAAGTACCCTGCAGCATTCATCTGAAAGGAGGTGAAGAAAACAACCTAAAGGCTTCCTAAAGCCCCGGCCTTGCTGATTCCAACCCAACACCAGGTGAGCTGTAGGAGCCCTGAAGCCTCCAATTGTGAAGAAATCCTGAAGCCCAGGTGGTAGAGCAGGCAAACACCAACACCTGGACCTCCAAGTGCCTCAGGGGGGGGAACCGGTGGAAACCAGCTCAGAAAACCACCAGGACTCTCGGCAATCCACCACAAAGGAATCTCCCAGTGCATTAGCAGAAATGAGGGAGACAACACTGCAGGGGGCCCCAGGCAGATAAACACCCTGCAACCCATCTAAAAGGAGCTGAAGAAAGCTAAAGGAAAGGAAAAGCAGGCAACCTAGAATTGCCTGAAAGTTCCAGCCTTGCTGATTCCAGCCCAACATGAGGTAAGCTGCCAGAAACCTACAGCCTCCAATTGCCAGCATAAGAGGCCCCAGCACACAAAGCCAGTGACCAAGACCTAGGCTCCCAAGAAGCTTGGGTCAGTGCCCTCTGTTCCCCAGCAGGAGAGCTCAATCTCTTTAAAGGCCAGGGAATAAAGAAACACCATGAGTAAAAAGAAACGTACCATAGATTCATATTATGAGAAGAGTGAAGATCAAGACAGAAATTCTGAAGAGGACAACATTGTCAACAAACCCACATCTGCAACAACAAAAGGGAATATGAACTGGTCTGAAGCCCAAAAAGCCTTCTTAGAAGAGCTCAAGAAGGATTTTAATAGTCAAATGAGAGAGGTAAAGAGTCCTTCAAAAATACAATTGGCCAATTGGAAAAAAAATACACTGAAGAAAACAAGTCCCTAAAAAACACAATTGGCCATTGAAGAAGGAAGACAAAAACTAACAGAAGAAAACAATCTGTTAAAAACTAGAATTGGACAAATGGAAACTAATGTCTCTATGAGAGAGCAAGAATCAGTCAAACAGAAACAAAAAATGAAAAAATAGATGAAAATGTAAAATACCTCATCAGTAAAACAACGACCTGGAAAATCGACTCAGGAGAGACAATTTAAAAATTATTGGACTACCTGAAAATCATGATGAAAAAAGAGCCTGGACAGTATCTTTCAGGAAATCATAAAGGAAAACTGCCCGAAGTCCTAGAACCAGAAGGGAAAATAACCATAGAAAGAATCACCGATCACCACCTGAAAGAGATCCCAAATTGACAATGCCAAGAATATAATAGCAAAATTCCAAAATTACCAGATGAAAGAGAAGGTGCTGCAAGCAGCCAGAAAGAAACAATTTAAATATCATGGAACCACAGTCAGGATTACACAGGACCTTGCAGCTTCTACATTAAAAGACGCAGGGCATGGAACATGATATTCCATAAGGCAAAGGAGCTTGGAATGCAGCCAAGGATCAATTACCCAGCAAAAATGAGCATCATTTTTCAAGGGAGGAGGTGGATATTCAAAGAAATAGGAGACTTCCAAACTTTCCTGATAAAAAGACCAGATTTGATCTTCAAGTACAGGACTCAAGAAGGACTTAAAAAGGTAAATGGGACAGAAGGATACAATATGTTGTTAATAAGGGGGGGTTTAAACCCCTACAAGGGAATATGAGACTTGCAACCCTTGAGAACTGTATTGTTATTACACCTTGTTAAAGGAGTATACATAAAGAGGGTGGATATTAGTTGACTTTGATGTAATGATAAAAAAAAATCTAATCAAGTGGGTTAAATGGATCCAAATAAGTGGATCAATCTGATCTTAGAAAATGTACTGAGAAAGGAGGAGGCAGACAAGGGTAAATTACATTACAGGAAAAGACACAAAATCCTATTACAGCAGAGGGAAAGAAGGGAGGGAGCATTGTTTGAACCTTACTCTCATCAGATTTGGCTCAAGAAGGGCATAATATAATCAGTTAGGTATAGAAATCTAACTTGCCCTACAGGCAGTAGGAGGGAAAAGGGGAAAGAAAAGGGAGGGGGAAAGAAGGGAGGGAAGCAGCAGTAAGACTAAAGGGGAAAAAGGGAAAGGGATAATAAAAGGGGAAGGGACTGAAGGAGGCAGTGGTCAAAAGCAAAACACTAGTGAAGGGGAGAAAGGAAAAAGGAGGAAGAAAAGCATAAATGGGGGGGAAAGGATGGAAAAAAAGACACAGATAGTAATCATAACTATGAATGTGAATGGGATGAACTCTCCCATAAAATGGAAACAGATTGCAGAATGGATTAAAAACCATAATCCTACAATATGTTGTTTACAGGAAACACATTTGAAAAAGAGTGACACATACAGGGTAAAGGTAAAAGGCTGGAGCAGAATACATTATACATCAGCTGAAGTGAAAAAAGCAGGGGTAGCAATCCTGATCTCAGACAAAGCAAAGCAAAAATAGATCTAATCAAAAGAGATAAGGAAGGAAACTACATCCTGCTAAAAGGCACCATAGACAATGAAGTAATATCATTACTAAACATATATGCACCAAATGGCATAGCATCCAAATTCTTACAGGAAACAAGGATGTCCATTATCACCACTGTTATTCAATATTGTACTGGAAACCTTAGCTTTAGCAATAAGAGAAGAAAAAGAAATTGAAGGCATTAGAATAGGCAAAGAAGAAACAAAGCTATCACTCTTTGCAGATGACATGATGATATACTTAGAGAATCCTAGAGAATCAAGTAAAAAAACTACTTGAAATAATGAACAACTTTAGCAAAGTTGCAGGCTATAAAATAAACCCACATAAATCATCGGCATTTCCATATATTACCAACAAAGCCCAACAGCAAGAGATAGAAAGAGAAATCCCATTTAAAATTACTGTAGACATTAAAAAATATTTAGGAGTCTACCTCCCGAAACAAACCCAGGAACTCTATGAACACAATTACAAAACACTTTTCACACAAATAAAATCAGATCTAAATAAGTGGAAAAACATCAGTTGCTCATGGGTAGGCTGAGCTAGTATAATAAAAATGACAATCCTACCTAAGCTAATTTACTTATTCAGTGCCATACCAATCAAACTACCAAAAAATTATTTTATAGAGTTAGAAAAAATAATAACAAGATTCATTTGGAAAAACAAAAGGTCCAGAATATCAAAGGAACTAATGAAATGCAGGGGAAGGTGGCCTAGCAATTTCCAGATCTTAAATTGTATTATAAAGCAGCAATCATCAAAACTGCTTGGTACTGGCTAAGAAATAGGGAGGGGGATCAGTGGAATAGGTTAAATATGCAAGACACAGTAGTCAATGACTGCAGTAATCTATTATTTGATAAACCCAAAGACCCCAGCTTCTGGGATAAGAACCCACTCTTTGAAAAAAACTGCTGGGAAAACTGGAAAAGAGTATGGCAGAAACTAGGCATAGACCCAAATCTCACACCATATACCAAAATAAAGTCAAAATGGGTTCAGGACTTAGATACAAAGGCTGATACCATAAGTAAACTGGGAGAACAAGGAATAGTTTACCTATCAGATCTATGGAGAACAGAAGAAATCATGACCAAACAGGAGATAGAGAACATTATGAAAAGCAAAATGGATAATTTTGATTGCATTAAATTGAAAAGTTTTTGCACAAACAAAGCCAATGCAACTAAGATTAGAAGGAAGGTAGAAAATTGGAAAAGAATTTTTACAACCAGTCTCTCTGATAAAGGCCTCATTTCTAAAATATATAGAGAATTAAGACAAATTTATAAGAACACAAGCCATTCCCCAATTGATAAATGGTCAAAGGATATGAACAGACATTTCTCAGATGAAGAAATTAAAGCCATCTATAGTCATATAAAAAAATGCTCTAAATCGTTATTGATTAGAGAAATGCAAATCAAAACAACTCTGAGGTACTACATCACACCTATCAGATTGGCCAAATGACAAAACAGGAAAATGATAAATGTTGGAGAAGATGTGGGAAAATTGGAACACTAATACATTGTTGGTGGAGTTGTGAAATGATTCAACCATTTTGGAGAACAATTTGGAATTATGCCCAAAGGGCTACAAAAATGTGCATACCCTTTGATCCAGCAATAGCACTTCTAGGAATCAAACGAATGGGAAAAGGACCCACATGTACAAAAATATTCATAGCAGCTCTTTTTGTGGTGGCAAAGAATTGGAAATTGAGAGGATGCCCATCAATTGGGGAATGGCTGAGCAAGTTGTGGTATATGAATGTAATGGAATACTATTGTGCTATAAGAAATGAGGAACAGGCTGACTTCAGAAAAACCTGGAAAGATTTATATGGTCTGATGCTGAGTGAAGCGAGCAGAACCAAGAGGACTTTGTACACAATAACAGCCAGATTATGCAATGACTAAGATTGTTAAACTGAACCCTTCTCAGCATTACGAGGATCTAAGACATCTCCAGAGGCCTCGGGATGGAAAATGCTATCCACATCCAAAGAAAGAACTATGGAAGTTGAATCACTATCACTTATTTTTACCTTCTGTTGAGTTTTGTTTCATCTTTCTGATGGTTCCCCCTATTGGTTTTAATTTTTACTTACAACTTCACTAATGTGAAAATATGTTTAATGGGTATGTAAATGTAAAGCCTATATCAGATTGTGCCAGTCTTGGGGAGGGTGGGGGGGAGGAAGGGGGAGAAAAATTTTCAACTCAAATGCATATGGAAGTGATTGTTGATAAATCAAAATAAATTAATTAAAAGTTAAAAAAAAAAAGACTCCTCAATTCCCATGCCTCACAGCTTCATTCAACTTTAGCCAACCACAAGGATGGTCATATACCATAGATTTCATCATCATTCAAAGGTATCACCTCTATAACTTTAAGTTGATTATATAAAATTCTCTGATCTTTCCACCTCTCCCTCTGCCTCACTCCTCCTAAATCTAGTCTTTACCTCCACCACAATCTCCATTCCCTCCCACCCTTCCTGTTGTCCCTGGATTTCATCCCCACACTCTGGCCTCACTTTCTTCCCTTAACAATCTTGACCCTATAACCAATTTAATTACACATAATTAATGAAGCCTGACACACATGCAGAGCACATGTGAGGAAGTCACCCCATGTGTAAATGCTGGGGAACACTGGTTTCAGGAGAATTGTGATGCTGAGCATCTTCAAGTGGTACATTGGAACATGCATAGGTATTCTGGGATAGCATACAGTCTGCTAACCACATGGTTAGGAGAAGCCTTTTTGGTTGGCCATGTATGTGGAATTGGGGTGTCTTCAAAAAGACCTTGGTAGGCCTCACCCTACTCATTTTTTTGGCTGTTCCCTTCTTGGTTTTATTCTTTTGCTGATGGTGTCTAGGGAGAGACAATGCTATGAGAGGAGAAGCCTTGGGCATTCCCCACTGAGGCTGACGTGTCTTCATGGGAACATTCAGTCCTGCTCTTTGCTCTATGCATTTCCTTTCTATTTCAGGTAAAGGGATTGGAGACTCCAACCCTGTAAATTTCAGAAGGTCAGCAAGTGGCATCTGAGTATCCCATCAACCCAACAGCAGGATTTTGTAGCCAGCTGAGCACTGATGCCCCAAAGAGTAATGGTCTTCAAGACCTTGGCCAACAGTAGCTGGATTTATCCAGTAGCCATGACACCTTTAACCTGATAGCAGTAGAGAAGAAATATCCTCAAACTCTCAGGGGACCTCTAGAACCCTGAGAGAGCAAGATAGAGTATACTCACTATACATTGTTCTCCACATGTGGCTAACTTCCATGTATTAACAATTATGCCCTGGTAATTCTCAGTAATGGATCACCACCATGACCCCCATTCACCTCAACCACTTGGTTCTCCTGGTCTGCTGAAGGCTATTGAAGGATGTCATACAGCCATATTGATTAGATCTACTATGACTTCATCTTATCTGACCTCAGCTGAGCCTTCATAGCAAAGCTTATTCTTACTAGATTGACTATCCATCCTATTTCCCATATCACCTCTTCCCCCTTCAATCACCTAACAACACCCCATCTTCTGTCTCTCAGCAGCTGTCCTGATTCCCACTTTACCTAAAAGAGAGGCCAGTTATGAACCCCTTCACCTCCCCTACTGCACAGCTCAGAACCCCTTTCCATCTTGACCCATCCCTTCCTCTTTACCCCTGTCTCTGAGCCCTTGACAAGCCAAAGGCTCTACTTAGGCCTTTGATCACGATCCATTCACTCCCATTCTCTCCAGGAACTTATTCCCTTTCTTTCATCTTCAATCACTCCACACCTACTGGCTCCTTCCCAAAACAATCTTCTTAAGGCACAGATCTAATAATTTCACATCCCTGCTCAACAAGATTTGATGGTTCTCCTTTGCCTCTAGGATAAAACACAAACTCTTTAGACTTGCATTTAAGCGGCAGCTAGGTGGCACACTGGGTGGAGCGTTGGGCCTGGAGTCTGGAAGACTTGAGCTCAAATCCAGCCTCACACACTTGTCAACTGTATGACCCTGGGTAAATCACTTAACTCTGCCTCAGTTTCCTCATCTGGAAAATGAACTGGAGAAGGAAGTAAAAAACCATTCCAGTATCTTTGTCAAGAAACACCCTCCAAAATAGGAGGGGTCACGGAGAGTCGGACACAACTGAAAAATCGCCAAACTCTAAAAATCAGGTTCCTACCTACCTTTCCAACCCTTTCTTTATACTTCTCTTTACAAACTAGCTGGCTTAGATTACTCATTGTTCCCTGCATTCTCACAAGCCATCCTCCATGTCTAGAATGTACTCCCTCCTCATCTCTGCCTCCCCAGATCCCTGTCTTCCTTCGGAATTCAGGTCACTTTCCTTCTCCTCTGTAAAACCTCCCCTGGTTCCTCCTAATTGTTAGTACTTTCTCCTGACTCAGTGTTCTCTGTTCAATACATCCATGTGTTTACATGCTGTATCCCTCAGGCACATCCGTCTTTGTATTCCTAGCACTTTGTACTAGATATGTGGAAGGGACTCAATGAATGCTTCTCGACTGATGTTACTTCCTGTGTGACCTAGGATGAGGCCTTTTGCCTCTTTGGGCCTCAGTTTACTCATCTGCAAAAGAAGGAGGAGGGTAAACTAGATTACCTCAAAATTCGGAGTCTATGTCAAAGGATCAGAATTCTCCCCCAACCACCCTGTCCTGGAGCCTGAATCTCTAGCGTTAGGTCATAATCCTCTTAAATGTCATCCTATCTTTTGCTGTTTAGTCATTTTCAGTTGTGTCCAACTCTGTGACCCCATTTGGGGTTTTCTTGGCAAAAGAAACTGGAGAGGTTTGCCATTTCTCCAGCTCACTTTTTCTAGATAAGGAAACTGAGGCAAACAGGGTTAAATGACTTGCCCAGGGTCATGCACCTAGTAAGTATCTGAGGCCAGATTTGAACTCAGGAAGATAAGTCTTCCTCACTAGGTGTTCCCATATCACCCCATCTGGGTTTCCCTTTTAAAATGGGCAGCTAAGAGTGAAGTGAGCACAACCAGAAGAATGTTATACACAGTAACAGCCACGTTATACGATGACTGACATTGATGAACTTAACCCTTCTCAGCAATACAAGGATCTAAGACATCTCCAAAGGCCTTGTGATGGAAAATGCTATCCACAAAGAAGAAAGAACTACGGAATTTGAATGTAGATGGAAGCATACTGTTTGCTATTTTTTTTCTTCTGTTGTGTTTTGTTTCCTCTTTCTGGTGGTTCCTCCTCTTGGTTCTAATTTTTACTTACAACATTACTAATGTGAAAATGTGTTTAATAGGAATGTATAGCCTATATCAGATTGTGCACCTTCTTGGGGAGGGTGGTGGGGAGGAAGGGGGAGAAAAAATTTAAACTCAAAAGCATATGGAAGTGATTGTTGATAAATCAAAATAAATTAATCAAAACAAATATAAATAAATAAGAATTTTAAAAATAAAAATTTCTTTAAAAGGAATGTATGTGTATAGCCTATATCAGATTTGTGCATCGTCTTGGGAAGGAAGGCAGGGAGGGAGGGGGAGAAAAATTTAACACTCAAAAGCTTATGGAAGTGATTGCTGATAATTCAAAATAAATTAATTAAAATAAAATAGGATAAAATGGGCAGCTAAGTGGCATAGTGGAAAGAGTGTTGAACTTGTAGTCAGGAAGACCCAAATTCAACCCAGCCTCAGATGCATACGAGCTGCATGACCCTGGGCAAGTCACTTAAACCTCTATCTGCCTCAATTTCCTCACCTGTGCAATGTGGCTAATAACAGCACCTACTTCCCAGGCTTGTTGTGAGGATCAAATGGGATAATATTTGTTAAAGTGCTTTGTAAACCTTAAAGTGTGACGTAAATGCTGTTATTATTATTATGAAAATGTAGCCTGGAGAGAGCATAAATACCATCAGAATGATGCAATGGAATGGTTCTCTTCCCAGAGAAGGCCATGTAGGAGAAGACAGAGTGGTCTGAGTGGAAGGAGCTGGGTCAGGAGACACACTTATTGATTACACAGATTTGCCACCCTCAAGACAGCGACAAAAGCTTTGAATTCACATGGCCATCAAATCATAAAATCTCAGAGTCAGAGGTTTCCTTCAGTGGTTCCCCCTATGATAAAATACAAACTCTTTCCTCAAATTCAAGGCTCTCCACTCTCTGTCTCCTACTCACCTTTTTATCCTTTTTTTTTTTTGAGGCAATCAGGGTTAAGTGACTTGCCCAAGGTCACACAGCTAGTAAGTGTCCAAGGCCAGATTTGAACTCAGGCCTCCTAACTCTAAGGCTGTCGTTCTTCATCCTTATTTTAAACTATTCCCCCTCCCTCATTCTGTGGGCCAACCAGACTGGACTGTTTTTGGCTCCCGCTGTGTGGCTCCTGCCTCCATGAATTCTTCTAGGCCATCCCCTGACTGCTTCTTTATCTCCATCCATTGAGATCCTTCTCTTTCTCTTGAGCCCTGCTCTCCATACAACCCTGCTCTGAGGCCACCCTGACTGAAAGTGACCATTCCCACCTCAAAGTCTCTTCGAGCTGTCTGGATCTAGCCTTTGCCCCATCATTTTAAATTGTGCATGGGTTGTATTCTCCCTAGAACATTAAAATTTACAATCTAACCCAGGGGTGGGGAACTGTGGCCTTGAGGCTTCAGGTTCCCCACCCCTGATCTAATCTAACCTCAGCTGCTGGGTAACCAGGGTTGGGGGGGAGGGAGGGAGTCCAGCCTGAGGGTAATAAACAAAACTTGTCTAGGTGAGATCAGCACTGGCTAGCAGAAGCATCCCTCCTGGGCCTCCATCCTGTGAGGCTGTGCTCCCAAGGCCTCAGGCTCCACCTCCACCCAGTATGGGAATTTAGGAAAATGAACTGGATCAACCCATAATTCCATAAGGGACTCCCAGGTGAGAAAACGCCTTCTTCCATTATTCCTCCAATGCCTTCTCTGCTGCAATTTAAAGTCATGGAGAGACCCAGGGAACAGGGAGTCACTCTTCCTAGAGTTCTTGTAGAGAGTTTAAAGTCAAGGTCAGAGTCATAAAGCCAGCATGTATCAGAGGTAGAATTTGAACCCAAGCCTTTCTAACTTTGAGGCTGGTTCTCTTTTCACTACTCTATGCTGCCTCATTTACTATTACGAATATTTTAATGTTACCTCCTACCACCTCTCCCTCAATTCTTCCCCTGCCCCTTTCCAATGACCCCAGGGACCAGTCCAGATCCCTTGGCAAAGATACTAGAGTGGTTTGCTGTTTCCTTCTCCAGTGTGTCTCCATTTTACAGATGAAGAACTGAGGCAAATAGGGGTTAAGTGACTTACCTAAGTGTCAGAGGCCACATTCGAACTCAGGTCCTCCTGATTCCAAGCCCAGTGCTCAATCCACCGTACCACCCAGTAGAGAGTAGTAAGTCCAAACGACTGAGGTTCCTTTCCAGAGTGCTTTTCACTGATGAGCTCCGTTGAGGTTTCCCACAATAACTGAGACAAGTACTGAAGGCAATTATTATTCTAGAACCAAGCTGAGTCTGGATGACCCCTTGTCTGGAATGCTGTCAAGGAGATTTCCTGCTCAGAACAAAATGTACTAGCTGGCCGTTCAGTCCAGAGCTCTAACTAGCAGCTCGTGTCCAGGAGCAAGAAAGTGAGGGGGTGGAGAGACTGCCCAGGCAAGAAAGACCAGGACCTGGAGGTAGCCAGGTCCTGGGGACACCATCTCCGTGGGGGGAGGTGGTGGGGTCAGAGACTCTGGGACATTGACTCTATGGGTAGGAGCTGCTGCTGGGGAGGTATCCCAGAGGTGAAGCAGGGCAGTCCACCAAGGAGAAGATCACTGGGATGTAGCCAAGGACAGGGAAAGGAAATCACAGAATCATCGATGGAGAACTGGAAGGTACCTCAAGGGTCATCACTGGCATTTTACAGGTAAAGAAACTGAGACCCAAAGATGTTAAATGAGGTCACAACAGTTGATGTGACTCAGAGGTGAGATTCCAACTCAGGTCCTCTCACCCTGTACCCTTTTCTCTCTTCACTGGACCATACATGAGGTGAAGCAATAATGCCACCTGAAAGCTTCCAGTTTTACAGAATTATTCTTGCTAGCCAGATGCTAAGATAGCTGTTTCTATCTGCTGGAGCACAAATCTGATTAGTGACTTGTTAAATCAGTTCTTAGGGTTGAACTCTAATCTGGTTCCAGTTCTGCTCCCAGCTCTGAGATTCTGTGTGATTCTTTGATTTGCCCATTGGCTAGCAAGTGTCAGAGAAGGGATTCCAACCCAGACTATCTCCTGTCTCTAAATCTGGTGATTTTTCTGACTCTCAAAGCATAAGCTCCTAGTAGGTAGAATTCCATTCTTTCCATAAACTTGCCCTTCAGAGGCTTTGAGAAAGCGTCAAAGACTTGCTCCGGATAGGAGTTGGGGGGACGTTCTTGGATATACTACGGTCTTCAGGGAAGAGAAGCTCATTTTACTGAAAAAGAAACTGAGGCAAACAGGGTTAAGTGACTTGCCCAAGGTCACACAGCTAGGAAGTGTCGAGGTCAAATTTGAACTCACAAAGATGAGTCTTCCTGACTCCAGGCCAGGTGCTCTTTCCACTGCACAGCCTGCCCTTAATATAACAGGGATGTTTTCATGATGCTGGGAAGTCTATGGGGGTTAAGGCCTAGAGGCTGACATCCTTGAGTTCCCTATCCTTCCCCTCCCTCCTCTGCAGAGCTGAATGTCCCCCATCGCCTGGGTGCTCTGGACACAGGAAGCACTGTCATCAACTTTTGTTGAAATAAAATTAGAAGTAATATGACATGGTAGACAGACCACTGGGCATAGAGGTAGAAGATCTGGGTTTAAATTCTGACAGTTACTAAGTGTATGACCTTGGGCAAGTCACTTGACCACTCGAGGTCTCAATTTCCTTGTCTCTAAAATGGGGGAGAATAATATTTGCACTTCCCACCCCAAGGGTTATTGTGAGAAAAGTGTTTTATGAATCTTGGATATTTCAGCAACTACAAATGGTTCCACTGAGACAAGAGGCATCACTAAGAAACTATCTATCTCTCTATACATATATACATGTGTGCGCATGTATGTATACACATACACATGCATATACACATATGTGCATGTGTGTACATGTGTGTATCCACACATACATGTGTGTATATGCATACATATATATATATATATATATATATATATATATATATACTCTGTGTGCGTGTGTGTGTGTGTGTGGGTATCCCTCCTTCTCTGCCCACAAAACCATCCCTTTCAAAAGAAAGGAAGGACAAAAGGAAGGATAGAAGGAAGAAAGGAAGAAAGAAAGGAAGAAAAGAAGGAAGGAAGGAAGGAAGGAAGGAAGGAAGGAAGGAAGGAAGGAAGGAAGGAAGGAAGGAAGGAAGGAAGGAAAAGAAAGAAGATAAATAAAACTAAAATATCAACTGAGTCTGATAGTCTAAGCAATATTTCAGACCCATAGTTCCTCACCTCTGCAAGGGAGGAAGGAAAGTGCATTTTTTCAGCTTTTCCATAGGGCTCCACTTCCACTGTGAAAGTCACTGTGTATGTTCTAGAACCCTCCCTTGTTCTAGACAAGAAACAAAGCACTCTGTGAAGGGACAGGAGGTGACTTGTGGTATCACCATTTCCCCTTGTGCCCCAGTGAAAGCAGTTCATGACTGAACTCAACAGTCTTGGAAATATCAGTGTCCCCCACACCACCAGCCTTCCCTCCAGCCAGGGCCTCAAAGCATGGAGGAGGGGCACATTTTCTTCACTAACACCAGCCATTGACCAATGCTACACCAAGTAGCAGGGAAGCTCAAGCGTCCCTTCTAGACCACTTGCCCCATTTCCAGCCTCGCACTTGGTGCCATCACAATGGGAAGCCACCCTTACGGAGCCTGGCAACAGTTTCTGCAGGTATTTTAGACGTAGCTCCTAAAGACCCCCAGAAGAAAGTCCTCAGCACCAAAGACCCTTGGACTTCAAACATCAGAAACTGATATGATTTTGTCAGTGGAAAATACAGTAAAAAAAAAAAAAAGGTGGGCTACCATCGGCTTTGTCACTGCACCCTAAAACCATACCATCCTTCCATCTGACTTGCAACTGAAACCTATATGTGTTGTCTCCCCCATGAGAATGTGGACTCCTTGAGAGCAGGGATTGTCTTACTTTTCTATTTGCATGCCCAACACTTAGCACAATGCTTTGTACATAGTAAGCCCTTAACACACTTTTTCATTTGTTCTTTTAATGTTTCATAGTCACCAGTGAAGCATTTGGATGGTCCACATATATTATCTCTTGATTTTAATAAATGACATTTAAAAGAGATCACCACAGTCATTCAAAACAAGAAAAACTAAGTGGATGAACAGTGCATATTTACTAGATTATGTTATGTGGTTGGGATGGTACTGATAACTTTCCTTACTGTAGCATTTGAAGGCTTATGAAAAAAAAAACCTTGCCTCAAATAACCTTATGAGAGAGTTATTCCAAATATAACTGTTTTCATCATACAGAGGAGAAAAGAGGTTCAGTAAAGGCATGCCCTGTGTTGGTGGGCTTAAATCTAAGTCTTTGGACTTAGTAGGTGCTTAATAAATGTATGTTGAATCAAGTTGGATTTAACAGAGCTTTTCCCACTGTGAAACTGGCATATTCGCATACTAACACTCATATATGCATAATATACACGCCTGCTCACACCTATAAGAACACATCCATACATAAGCTTATACCTTCTTGTATATACATTTCCATTCACAGTCCTGTATAGGCAGATAAATGCACACTCCTACTCATGGTCTTATACATTCCCGTATATGAACACACAGACATCAGAGCACTCACGCCTGCCCTCCCCAGGCCCTCCACAGAAGCCCTCTGGCCCCACTCTCCCCACATGGTCAGCTCAGGAAGAGCACATCCGCAGCAAATCAGGCCTGTGTGGTCATAAACCACAGAATGAGTACCCCACCATTACCTTCCCCCCCCCAAAACCAACAACTGCCTGTTACCATGGATTTTAGCCCAACACAAATACTAGGAGATCCTAAAGCTCCAGTGGGGCCACTAGCCCTCATGCCAACCCAGAGGCTTCCCCTGACCTCCTGTCCCCCTGGAGAAGAAGCCACATGAGAGGCCTCTGCCCCACCCCCACTTCCTTCTCCCTACCACTCTCCTGGCTGCACTGGAGGAAAGACAAGAGCTGGGTGGGCAGATGAGGTCATGGGAGGGGGGAGCAGGGGGCCAGAGGAGGGAGGAGAGAGCCCTATTTGTTTGGTTGGGTTTCTAGGCTCTCCAGTTACCCTGGCAACCCCCCATCACCATCCCTTCTTCACCCCTTTCCAGGATGTAGGAGGATAGAAGGGGCCAAAGTAAGGAAAGGAAGAGTCTGCTCATTAGACCACAAGCTTTCGCTTGAGCCCCCTCTCTTGTGCCTGGTCCTGTGCTACATAGCAGCAGCATCAAATAGAAATGGGGGGGGGGGCTAAGTCATACAAAAGAGCCCTGTGGGCCATTTTATTGACTGAGAAAACCACATATTAATATTACCTATGTTTTATTGTATTTTTATTCATTTTGTTAACTATTTCCCAACTACATTTTAATCTGGTTTGGCCCATACTTGGGAAAAATTGTGGGCTGCATGTGGCCTGTGGACCATGTATTTGCTCCCTCTGCCATACAGGACAGCAGAAACCAGAGGAGGAGAAGGTTCCTAGAATCCAAGAATCTCAGAGCTCTAGTAACAATAATGACTTCAGAGGACTCATGATAGAACATGCCTCCCTCCTCCCAGAGAGAAGTGGGGGACTATGGGTGTGGAATGAGGCATACATCATCAGCTGTGGACTCTGTCCTGACCTATTGTGCTGAATTGTACCTTTTTGTGATAAGAGAGGGTTCGTACAGGGTGAGGGGAGGGAGTCATAGGGAAGTTACAATAATGACAATAATAATAATAACTAGCATTTATATTTCCCTTTATGATTTGCAAAGAGATTTGCATATGTCAACTCATTTGATCCTCGCATCAGCTGTGTGAAGTAGGTATTACCATTATGCCAATTTTACAGATGAGGAAACTGAGGCTGATCAAGGTCAAGTATCTTGTCCAAGGTCACGCAGCTAGTAAGTGAGGCAGGATGCAAACTCAGGTCATCCTGATTACAGGTTCGACACTATTCACTGCTCTACCCCACTGCCTCCAACTTGGATGAAGAAAGAATAAATGGCTTCCTTAGGGTCACATATCTAGCAAGTGTCTGAGACAGGATTTGAACCCAGGTCTTCCTGAATCCAAGTCTAGTGCCATATTGACTACCCCATGGTGCCTCTCAAAAAAACAAAACAAAACACCAATTTAACATATACATAGTTAGGACCCAATTAATGCCAATAATGAATTCACCTGATCTGGTCACATGCATTCAAATTTACACTATTTGAAGTTAGAATTGTGTAAAATATATTAACTGGTTCCAGCCCCAAAGAAATATGCTGTGCAAATTAATACAGCCATTCACATTAACTGGGACCTACCTGTGTGTATCATATAGTGTGTTATATAAGCATGAATATATGTATGAGTGTGTGTTTGTATAATTACATACATGCAGCTAGATCTTGATTAGAGTGAACAATGTGTCTCTGGAGTGTGTGTGTATACACACATATATATGTGTATGCATATGTATTTATGTATATGTATGTGTGTGTGTGTATGTGTATGTGTATGTCAGAGGCAGAAAAGAAAGCTCAGCACCTAATCCACCTTGAGCAAGAATTACCACAGCAACAGCATCAATTGGTCACCTAACCTCTGTATGAAGACATCCAGGGATGGAGCCCATCTTCCCAACCAGGGTGGCCTATTCTCCCTTGGGAAAGTTTTGATGCTTATGAAGAGTGCTGAAATGTTGATGTCACTTTAAGGTTGCTGAGCACCTCCTCACCATCCTATGAAATTGGTTGGGCAGACCCTCCTCATCTTCAGGTGAGGAAACGAAGAAGGGAAATGACTTGTCTAAGGTCACATAGCTAATAAGTGGCAAAGCTGGGGGCTCAGCTTAAAGTTGTGGACTCCACAAGTCCAGAGTTTTTTCCCCTGACTATGTTGAACTGCATCTCTAGGCTGTTAGGAAGCTGTTTTGTTGTTTTTTTTTTTTAACTTATGTCAAGAGAAAATTTGCTTCAAGGACTTCATGGCCTGACAAGGGACACCAGACTTTCACACATGGAAAGTTAGAAAACTTTCATTTAAATGGATTTAAATGGAAAGGCAGGGTGGTATAGCCAGAAGATTATTAGCCGTGGAATCTGTGAACCTGGGCTCATGCTCTGGGTCTGCCATGAACTATGTGACCAAGCAAAGATCTGTTTCCCCTCTCTGGGAAACTGGGAGAGAGGGGTGTCTAATAGAGAGATATTTAATGTCTGATATTTAATGTCTAGTACAGAGGAGACATTTATGAAAGAGGTTAGGAAAAATGGAAAGCAAGACTGTCAGGAAAGGCTTCATGGAGGAGGTGGATGGGGACTGGGCCTTGAAAGAAAGAGACTTTAGCAGGCAGAGGTAGGGATGGGTGAGAGGACACAGGTACAGGGAGAAGAAAGGAGAGGGCAGGAGGGGGACAGATGACCATGAGCAGCCCAGCTTGACTAAAACTTAAGCTACCTGAAAGGGAGTCATGAGAGGCTGAGGCTGGAAAGGTGGGCTGAGGAGATGCAGTAGGCTATCTCTGGGCCTGTTTTCTCCATACAAAATGCAGTATTTGGACTAAGTAACACTTAATGCCTCTGCCAGCTCTGATATCCCATGTTCTCAAGGCCCTTCATGGGACATTCTATATTCTCAGGACCTCCTAGCTTTGACTTTCTAAATTCTAATGTCCCTTCTAGCTAGGACATTTTATATTTGAGGTTCTAATGGCCCCTCCATCTCTGACATTCTCTGTTCTAAAGTTCCTTCAGTGCCAACATTCTGCAATTTGAGTAACGGGTGGGGGAGAGGATCAGACTTGTGTTAGAGGAGCTCAGATAACGAAGTTCTCCTCCCCCCCCCCAGTAGAATGTAGGTTTCTTCAGGCCTCTGATATTTAATGGCTATATGATCTTAGACGAGTCAGCTGCATTCTCTGGACTTCAGCTTCCTTACCTATAAAATGGGGATGATAACATGTGCATTACCTACATCACAACTTTGGTATGGAGAGCAAATGATGTAATGTATGCTGAGTGCTTTGCATACCTTAAAGGATTATATAAAAGTCAGCAATTAGGACTTTTGAGCTAACATGGAGAGGAGTCATACAGGAAGAGAGGGCAAAGATAGAGAAGCTGTGCCAGGGCAGGGAGTGCCCACACCCATGAGCTCATGGATCCGTGGAACATCATTCCTAACAATGAGAGAGGTCCCTGAGTGAAATGGGTCACCTCCAGTCAGAGGGAGCTCTCGGTCAGTAGTGTTTCAGCAAAGGCTGAATAACCACCCTAAAAAACAATACAGAGGAGATTTCTGTTCTGGCTAAGGGATTACGGTTGGATCTAAATCCACAGAATCTCCTTCATTTCCGAGATTTTGGTCTATGAACAGATTCTCTCTCTCTCTCTCTCCTCTCTCTCTCTCTCTCTCTCTCTCTCTCTCTCTCTCTCTCTCTCTCTCTCTCTCTCCCCTTCCCCCCTTCCTCCCTTCTCTCTCTCCTCATTCTTTTCTCTTTGTGTAGGTCTGAATCTCTCTCTCTCCCTCTTTCCTCTCTCTTTGTCTCTCTGTTTCTGAATTTCTGTGAATGTCTCTCTCTTATATATATATATATATATATATAATATATATATATATAATATATATATTATATATATAATATATATATATATATATATACACACAGAGAGAGAGAGAGAGAGAGAGAGAGAGAGAGAGAGAGAGAGAGAGAGAGAGAGAGAGATTCAGACCTACACAACCCAACCTTTCTTCCCTTTGACCACACAATACCCATCACTAGTGCTGGGGTAACTGACCTATAGTCTGAATCCTCCCATCTCATTCTTGCTTATAGTGCAGTCCTGCTTCTTTCACTGGCTCTCTCCACTGCCCACTGAGGAGGTAGGAATCCTACTGCATCTCCTCAGCCCACCTTTCCAGCCTCAGCCTCTCATGACTCCCTTTCAGGTAGCTTAAGTTTTAGTCAAGCTGGGCTGCTCATGGTCATCTGTCCCCCTCCTGCCCTCTCCTTTCTTCTCCCTGTACCTGTGTCCTCTCACCCATCCCTACCTCTGCCTGCTAAAGTCTCTTTCTTTCAAGGCCCAGTCCCCATCCACCTCCTCCATGAAGCCTTTCCTGACAGTCTTGCTTTCCATTTTTCCTAACCTCTTTCATAGATGTCTCTTCTGTACTAGACACTCTCTCTATTATTTGCCTACAGTGTTGCTTACAGTACAGTCTTTAGAAGCCGGGTCTTTCATGTCTAGCTTTGTGTCCCCAGTGCCTTAACCTAGCCTTGCCTATTGCCTACCAGTCCTCACACCAGATCACAAATTAAGCCAGAGGAGTATGGACATACAGGGTGCCTGCACAGCTCCCCCAAAGATCACCAATACACTAAGTGAGATGTGCTGACCTGCCTAGACTCAACCCCAGGCTGAGTCACAGAAGTACAGAATGAGCCTCAAAGGACCTTGAATCCAGCCCTTTTCTGAATAAGAACCAATTCTCTAATAGACCCAGGTGGTCATCCAGCCTCCATCTGAGGGCATCCAGTGATGACGAGGAACTCACTACCTCCATAGCAGCTGGATTCCCCTTTAGGACAGCTCTAAGTGTTTAAAAAAATATTCCCTTCATTGACCTAAAATCCACCTCTCTGCAACCTTTCATGCTCTTACTTATGCCTTCTGATGCCAAGCAAAACAAATCTAATTTTTTTCCATGATACAACCCTTCAAATACCTAATGAAAGCTGTCATTTCTACAGGCTAAGTATCAGTAAAGGTTCCTTCCACTGATTCTCTGATGGCATGGTCTCCAGTCCCCTCACCATCTTGATTCCTTTCCTCTGGGTGGATTCTGACTTATCAGAATACCTAGCCTCGAAATCTGGTTTCACTCCTGAAGCCAGGTGATTGTGATTATATCAAATTTTTGGACTTAAGAATCGATATGTGTAGAATGGGGTTGACCCTTTACTCCCTGAGGCTTTAGGATAGAGAGAAGAAGCTTTGAGGAAAGGCTAAGACTTTGAAGAAAGGCACATGTTTTGTTTTGATTTGTTTTGTTTTGTTTGTTTTTGGCTAGGCAATGGGGTTAAATGACTTGCCCAGGTTCACACAGCTAGTAAGTGTTATGTGTCTGAGGCCGGATTTGAACTCAGATCCCCCTGAATCTAGGGCTGGTGCTCTATAAGAAAGGCACATACGAGCCTCGAGTCAAGCCAGCTATTAGGGCTAGCCCTCTACTGGCTGTCCTGCCCTGAGCATGGACATCTGATCCTGCCCCCATGACATCCTTCTGGGTACTCTATAGAGAGAGGAGGTCAAGGGGGGAAGGATATGCATTATTCAGGATAACCAGAATGGGTGAGAGTCAGAGTGGGAAGGAACCTTAGAATATAGAACATAGAATGCGATAGCTGGAAGGAGCCGCAGCACATAGAACGTCAGTTTAACAATCCAGGCCAATTGCCACATTTGACAGGTCAGGAAACCAAGGGCTATAGAGAAGTGACTTGCCCAAGGTCATGGGATGAGTCAGTCACTGGCCTGCTGACCAGAGCTCACAGCCTCCTCACTTTTCTCTCACACTTCCTCAACATTTAAGGGTGGGTGGGGATTGGGAGAACAAGGTCGTCCTGCCCATTCCTCCTGGTGAAATTCCTGCCCCCCCACCCCATCCTAGCAGGATCTTGGACACCCAGCGCTGCCTCCTCACGACTGGAGGGAGATATCTGGGCGATTAGGTAACACCAATCGCTGGTGTTTAGGTAACGTCTCGGAAGGGCCGGAGCCTGGAACTCATTTCCTCCATGCTGCCCTTTCCAGAGTTGACTTCAGAACGTGAGCATGGGGGCTGGAGTGGGCCCATTTGAGGGGGAAAGAAGGATGGAAAAAATGAGGGAAAAAAAGAGACAGAAGAATGGAAAGGCATGAAGAAAACTTGAACTTCGTAGAAACCTGTGTTTAAACTAGCAATCTGTAAGCCAGGGTCGACTGGGAACTGGGGACACAGGATGTTCATTCCAGATGAGAACTCCAGTGGTCAACAACACAGAGAGGTCATTTTATGTTTTTCCCCCCAGACTCAATCCTTTCCTCTTCTCAGAAAAGTATGAGGACCAGAAGACTTCAAAGGAGGGCCATGCTTTTATCTCTACGTGGTTTTACATTTTTCAAAGCCCTTTTATGTGTTTTCTTCCCCATTCCTACCCCCGAATAATTGGATTTTCAAGATCATCTCCTCCAATCCCTTCATTTTATAGGTGAGGGAGTGGAGACCCTAGGTGGGGTGGGGTCAGGGTTCAAGCCACACAGCTAGTAAGTGGTTGAACTAGCATTTCAACTCAGGGGCTCTGATTCCCCAAATCAGCCCTGTGAGAGAGGGAGGGTTAAAGTTACTCTTCATCATTCTACAGATGAGGCATCCAAGGCCCAAAGAAAGGACCCCCGAGGTCAGGGGTTGTGTCTTGCCCTCATATCCCACTCCCGGGCCAGCTGACCGACTTCCTGACTGGTCTACAGGGCTTCCCCAGAATGAGGACACCCAAGTCCCCTTTCCCCTCACTGAGTGGGGAGGTGGATTTAGGATCATAGTTCTAGAGCTGACCTCAGAAGCCATCTAGTACAATCATTGATTTTACAGATGAGGAAATCAGACCCGTGGAGGTGGAGTGGTTTGCCAGGGTCACAGATTGCCCCTTTCCCTTCTCTGTATAATTTTCTCCCTCCCAGTAAGTATAAGACACAGGATTCGAACCCAGGTGCCCCACCTTTAGACCCAACATTCTTTCCCCTGTACTATGCAGCCTCCTTGGCAGATGTGTGGCAACCCTGCGTTATTCCTCCAGCTTTCACACAGTAATTTCAGGAGACAAGAACGGGGCCTGTCTAATTCTTGGGGGGCTGAGCCTCAGACGTGTTGAAAGCCCAGAGGTCGTGGGGGAGGTCCCTGGACGCTCGCTCCTCACCAGGGAGGTACTGGATCCAGCTTCCCTGGGCAGGAGCCTCCTCCTTCTTGGATGGGTGACTCCCTTAGGGAACTGTGAGCTCCAGCAAACAGGACAGGCTGGAGAAGGGCTAGGAGGAAGCCGTGGGTGGGGGGCGCTGAACCTCTGATCTCACCCCCCAGTTATGGTGCTGCCTGTCATTCTATCCGACCTCATGCTTCATTTTTCCAAAGTTATTTCGGAGGAAAAGTGATAGGAGAGAAGCCCTGTGGACTTCGTCCTCCTTTCCTTTCCCTTTCTCCTGTTCTTCTTGCTCTGCCTGAGCCCTGAGCCTGGCCAATGAGGTTCTCTCTTCCTAACTCTTTACAGACTGTCAGGTGAGGATCCTTGGGTTGGGGGGAAGGGAAGGGATGGCGGAAGTGAGGGTGGAAGGGCAGCAGGGGCAAGGAGGGCCTTTTTCCAGTAGCACTAAGGAATGATGGGGGGCTATAAGGCTGAGAACGCCCTCCCTGGAGAATCCTGTTCCTTTACAACCAGCTCCGGTCCTCTTATCTCTCTCGCTGAGATTAAATGGGCCTCCCCATTAATATCTGCTTTCTAGGATAAGGCTCTCTGTATAAGCCCCCATCTCCCAGGTGCTGAAAGACTTTTACAGATGTTTGCAGACATTTGTTTGTTTTACAGATATTATCTTGCCTTTCCCTTTGTAAACCTACATGCAAATTATCATTACTTTCCTCCTCCTCTTCATCATCATTTCCCTAATTAATCTCACTGGGAAATGGAATTTAACAGATGGAGGAGGGATGAGGCGAAAGAGAGAAGATGATAAACTAAACAGGGGTCATAGAGCAAAACAGAGAAGGGACGTGTGACCCTCAGCCCGGACTTACAGGACCCTGATGAAGGCAGGCTGTCTTAATGGAAAGAGCCCTGAATTTGGAGGCAGATGACAGGGGTCTTAGGGGATCACTGACTTAAAGTTGGAAGGGGGACTTCAGAGACCACCTCACCCAATTCTCTCACTTTTACAAATGAGGAAACTGAGGCCCAAGAGGTTAAATGCCTTGGCCAAGGTCACATACATAATAAGTAGCAGAGGTGGGATTTGAACCCAGGTCCTCTGACTTCAAATCCAGAAATCTTCCCATCACACACACATCCATGCATTTCACCAACTACGAACTCTCAGCGAATTCACTTCCATTCAGGTTCATTCCTGAAATATTTAATATATTATTAAATATAATAATTTGTATAATTATTTATATACTTTTATATTATTATATATAATAATAAATTATTATACGTAAGGCATTGGAGAGATGAAGACAGACATGAAGTGATTCCTGCCCTCAAGGAGCTTACACTCTACTGAGCACTTAGCACAGTGCCTGGCCTATAGTAAGGTGTTAAGGAAATTTTTATTGACTGACTGACTCCCCAGATGGTAGCTGAGAGAGGAGAGAGGAGGCATAGCCCATGTACATGTATGTACCTAAAAGCAAAGGAAAGACACACACTAGGAGCTCTAAGAATATTTCAGGAGGGAAGCAAACAGCTGGAAGTGGGGAGAGGAAGGTAATCAGAGAGATGAGGGCACCTGAGCTGAGCCTTGGAAGAAGATAGATAAGGATTCTGAGGGTAGGGAATAAGCTGACATTCCATGCACAAATACAAGCAGACAGAAGATGGAATATTGAGTTCAGGGAACTGCTAATGGGTCCAATTTGGCTGGAACAGAGAGTACATGAAATAAGAGTCTTTCAAAGAGTCTTGTGCAGAGGTAGGTTGGAACCATATTGGGTTAAACCTTAATTGTCAAGTTAAGGAGAGTGTTTTGTTTTATGCTAGAGGCAATAGGGAGCCACTGGAGATGTATATGAGCAAGGGAGTAATATAGTCAGACCTATGCCTTAGGGAGATTATTTTGTTAGCTGTTTGGAAAATGAATTTGGCAGGAAAGAGACTGAAGGCCAAGAAACTGTTATAATAATCCAGATGGGAGATATTAAGGGCCTGAACTACAGGTCCTGAATACAAAGCAGGAGGTAAGATTCAAAAGATGCTATAGAGGCAGAATCAACAGAATTTGGCAACTGATTGGATTTGGGAGGTGAGGAAGATGGAGAATGAAAAGTCAAAGATGATTCTGAGGTTTCAAATTTGGGTAACCAAGATGGTAGCGTACTCATCAGAGCTTGAAAAGTTTAGAGGCAGGGTTATCCGGAGGTGGTAGAAGGAAGATGAGCTCAGTTTGGGGCAAAGATGAGGTTGAGATGCTGCCAGGCCTTTCAGGAGGAGATGCCCACCAGGGAGTGGTTTAGGTGGTCCTGGAGTTCGGGAAAGGTCAGGGTCAAATGTCAATTTGCCTTCACAGAGCTAGTAATTGAATTCATAGGAGCAGATGACATCACCGAAAGAGTCTAGATAAAGAAAAGAAAAAGTCCCAGGAAAGAGTCATGGGGGACATCCAAGCCTGGAGAGTTGGGGAAGAAGACGATAAAGATCCAAAAAAGGAGACAGGAGTGGTCAGACAGATAGGAGAAATACCAAAAGAGAACAGTGTTGCAGGAGCCAAGGGAAAGAAGAGTGAGAGAAGGACCAAAATTTGGAGACAGGTCAAGGAGGATGAGGACTGAAAAGACACCATAAGATTTATCAGTTCAGATTGTTGGACCCCTTGGAGTAAGAAGTTCTAGTTTAGTGATTACACCACGATGATGATGATGATGATGATGATGATGATGATGATGATGATGATGATAACATGATGATGATGACGGTGTTGGTGATGATGACAATGATGATGATGATGATGACAATGATGATGATAATCCTAGGACCACTTCTATCTAACCTCCATTGAATAAGATGAGAATGAGATAATAGTAACAGTAAGAGAGTTAGCTAGGTGGTAAAGTACTGGACATGGAAACAGGAAGACTTGAGTTTGAATCCTGCTTCAGACACTTACTAGCTGTATGATCCTGGGTAAGTCACTTCGCCTCTGTTTACCTTGGTTTTTCTCTTTGAAAAATAGGGATGGAGACAGCTAGGTGACACAGTGGATAGAGCACCAGCCCTGGAGTCAGGAGGGCCCGAGTTCAAATCCGACCTCAGAAACTTGACATTTACTGTGTGACCCTGGGCAAATCACTTAAGGCCAACTGCCTCACCAAAAAAAAAAAAATGAATGAAAAGAAAAATGCAGATGATAATAGTACCCACCTCTCAGGGTTGTTGTGAGGATCAAATAAAATGATATTGGTAAAGTGCTTTGCAAATCTCAAAGCCTTATGTGAATGTTAGCTTGCTGTTATAATAGTAATAACAACTTTCCCAAAGCCCACTCTATCATCTGTGTAGTGGGGGAATAAAGTACATGGCAAAGGAAGAGAACAGCAGCAAAGCCAATGTACAATGGGGTCTCTGTGTGCCTGAGATCCCTACGGCAGCTATGAAGGACTATGAAGATTTCTATGGCCTCTATGAAGGCAGGAATCCTAAAGTGCTGGCCATTTGGGCTCTGAAGATACTATATATTGAGTTAGCACCTTGGCACTGTGATGTAACAACACCTGGGAACTGAAGAAATCCAATGATTGGAGTGTCATAGAAGTGACTACAGGCTAACCCTCTTGGATCTGCCATGATGATCAATGTGACAGTGAATCGAGTGGTGCACTTTCGAGTGCCATAAGAAGGGGAAATATACAAAACCATTCAGAAATACTCCACCTGTCAGAAAGGCTTCAATGCAGATGGCTCTGATTATGAAAGCCGGCAAATGACAAGTGAGTGGGAAATTAATGGAGGATGTTATTATGTACTAGGACCACCCACAGTAAGACTTGGAGTAGATCTCACCAATTACAAAAAAAGACTTCCAACTGCCTTTTGTCCAGTGTCCTAGATAGCTTTGTTCCTAATCCCAGATTAGGTGAAATAAGAGCAGAAATTGAGGAGTTTCTTATATCAAAAGAAGGAAGGACTGAAGACCTTGAAAGTACTTGGAAATCTACACTTGGCCCAAACTCCAGAAACAATGCATAACAGTGAAACAGGTGGCAAAAATAATGCCAACGTCTTGAATGATTTTTTGAAAAAGACATGGGCGTACTTAGAATGGAATTTTGAAAAACTTTTCCTGAGTTTGACAGCAAAAAATCCAACTAATAGACCAACTACACCAAAACAATTTTTAAAATTTTTAATATTTTAATTTTTAAAAGCAGTAATCATCATGAACAAATGTTCACCTACAGTATTTGACAGAAAGTATAAAATTATTTCAGGACTCCATACAATACTATTTGCCATCACTGGGAGAGGGGGGAGGAAGGAATAAGCATTTATAAGTGTCTACTATGTACCAGAAATGTCTTAAGTGCTCTACAAACATTATTTCATATATAAATATTGATCCTCACAACAGCTTTGAGAGGTAGGTCTATTATTATCATCCCTGTTTTACAGATGAGGAAACTGAGGCAAAGTGACTTGCCCAAAGTCACATAGACAGGATTCTTTCTGACTCCAGACCTAGCACTCCATGCACTGTGACACCAAGCTGTTTGTTAAGTAAGAATTATAAGTGGAACAGCGGCACTATCTAGCAATATTCCTAAGGAGAGGCATCAAAGAGGCTTGAGAAAATGTTCAAAGACTTTCAGAAAGATGCAAAGATTACTTCAATCTCTAGCCAGCACACATGGCAGGAAACCTGGATACCATATTACTTGATTAAAGGCAACAAAATGAGATACATATAATGGAATCCAAAAAGCAAAGTATATCAGAAATCCTGGATCCCCTTAATCAAGAATTGAAAACAAGAGCCCCAAAGCTAAGGTTAGGTAAGAAATCAAGGTAGCACAAAGACCTAAATAAATAATTCCCCTTCAATCAAAAACTATAGTGGATTTAGAGGCAAAGAAATTAAAGAAGAAAGATAATTTCTGAAGGAAAAAAAAAAGACTTGGAAATATTCAAGTGGTCAATATAGTTGGAAGAATTCCAACACAACAGAAACACAAGCTAGATCAAACAGGAAACAGAAAGCCTTTGTACCATCAATATAATGAAAGACAGAACAGTCACACTGAGCGAGGTGATTGAAACTCTAGCTTCTCTACAAAACTGGAAAGCAATAGATCCAGATAAGTTCCATAATTTCTGGCTCAAATGCTTCATAATGGTGCATAAATTACTGGCAAAGCAAATGAGCAGTTTCCTCTCTCATACAAACTTAATTCCATCTTCCTTTATGGAGGTGCCACGTATTTATCCATGAGAATTGAGAACACCCATGTCCCCTCCAAATATAGGCCAATTATGTCTTTGCATTTGGAACAAAAAGACCCCATTCCACAGAGCAGGAAGAAAGGCTAACAACAGGTACACTCCACTGACTTTGTCAAATGTCAGAAATTAAAACCGTGGGAGAACAGGACAAGATATATATCATCCCTGTTGTCCTATCTGCTCCTGATAACATCCCAAAGACACTTTCAGTGAGTTTATAAAAGATGGGCTTCCATCCCAATATTCTTATCCAATTATAAAAACAGGCATTTTCTCTATCTCTACAATTAGTCCACAGAACTTTAAATATAAAAGAATCCTAGGAGGATGCCAACCTGTCCCTGGATCATTGCTATTTGAAAGCCATCAAAAAAGATAAGAACAGAAAAAGGGAATGGGTAGTGATGGGGTGGTAGTGATGATGAAGATGATAATGATGACGATGATGATGATGATGATGATGATAAGAGGCTGCAGGGCAGAATGGGTGGAGAGCTGGCTGTGGAATAAAGAAAACTTGGGTTCAAGTGCCACTAACACCACGCTGACTATGTGACCCTAGGCAAGTCACTTAAATTCTCAGGGACTGACACAATTCTCCAAGCCTGTAAGTTGCAAAGAATGTGCTGACTTATGCTGGTAGAGGAATTTCCTCACTGGGAACTTCCTACAAAAATGAAATCATAGGTTCAGCCAAACATTAATTGATTATCTGTACAATATTAATTATTCAGTCAATTGATTGATTGATTAACAGGGCAACTAGGTGATGCAGTGGATAGAGTGCTGGATCTAGAGTCAAGAAGATGAGTCTTCCTGAGTTCAAATCCAGCCTCAGACACTAACTAGCCATGTGACCCTGGGCAAGTCACTTAACCATGTTTGCCTCAGTTTCCTCATCTGTAAAATGAGCTGGAGAAGAAAATGACAAACCATTCCAGTACCAACTGAGAAAACTCCAAATGGAAATCAGAAAGAGTCAGATGTGACTGAAATGACTGAACACCAACAATATTAATAAAAACTAAGGGCCTATCACTCTAATGCATTGATGGAAAAATTTGCTTCCTTATCAAAAAGGAGGAAAAGGATTAAAAGACATTCTTTTTTTCCAATTTTTTTTTGTTTAGACATTCTTAGAGCACATGATCAACAGGTTAAAAACTTAGAGAAATATTTTTGGAAGAAGCAGACATCATTTCACTGAGCAAAAGTAAAGGGCAATTAACAGGTACATGATATTGGTTTGGGCCAATATACCCAAAAGTAGTTTACTCCCCCATGGAACCTATGAAACAGGCAAGATTCAAGAGCAGAACCGAAAGGCCCCTCCTGGACAAGACCTGCATGAACTCTAGCAACAATATTTTGCCAAAGGAATATAGAACAAATGGATGTGTTGTGTGGATTTGTTTGTGGAAACCAAGGGATTTGTCATGGTAATGCAGGACCAGGTAACAACCACCAGATACTGCAAAAGGAGCTCAGACTTAGTCATCAATGTAGATTATGTGAGGACATGGTAGAGACTGTGTAGCACATCACTGTGGAACTTTAGCACATCCCTACCTTGCAAGACATTACCTAGAGGCCAGAATTATACACCAGAAGGGCACTCTCCTTTATGGTAATACCCTGGAGAATTCACCCAATAAGCTGTATTGGCACTGCATCGTTACCCCAGACTGAACTGCCACCATCATCACTTGGACATAACTGGATCCATAAAAACATAAGAGCAGCATGTTTGATAGATGTCACCATTCCAAATGTCAGAACCTCCACACTATGCAGAGTGAAGGGCTTTTACAGCACAGAAACTAGCCGAGACAAAATCACTGGAGAACAGGATAATGTCCATCTCATACCTCGTGTCCTGTCTGCTACTGGAGTGGCACCAAGCATGCTTTCAGTAAGCCTACAAAGGCTGAGCTGATATGATAATAGTTTTATTCAACTCCACCTATGCAATAGTCCATAGAACACTGAATGTATAAATAGGAGCCTCTATGTGACATAGTATTGGCCCTGGAGTCAGGAAAACCTGAGTTCAAATCCAGCATCAGACACTTACTTACTGTGTGACCCTAGGCAAGTCACCTCACCCTGTTTGCCTCAGTTTCCTCATCTGTAAAATGAGTTGGAAAAGGAAATGGCAAACCATTCCAGTATCTTTGCAAAGAAAACCCCAAATAGGATCACAAAGAATAGGATACAACAAAGGTATAATAGAAAGAGAGTGAGTGACTTGACCAGGACCTTTCTATCTGAACCTTATTTAAAAAGAAAGAGCTGAGAAGAAAGAGATTATAATAAATAACAACACATTTATAGAATACTTTACGTTTTGGAAGAACCTCACATGTATTATTCCATTTGACCCTCATTTCCACAAGGAAATAATAATAATAATATTTATTTGGCATTTATCAGGTACCTACTATGTGCCAGGCACTATGCCAAGTGCTGCACAAATATTATCTCATTTGAGACTCACAATAACCCTGGGAAGTAGGTGCAATTATTTCTGTTTTACCATTGAGGAAACTGAGGCAAACAGAGGTGAAATGATCAGCCCAAGGTCACACAGCTAGTAAGT